>NC_056525.1:107030315-107161480 GCF_019175285.1 Sceloporus undulatus | reverse complement strand
CAGTCAAAATCCCTGGAAAGAAATTAATTTCCCCAGAAACTGGCAATACTGGTCCTCAGAGGCCAGTGCTTAAGAGGCCTGTGCCAATTCAGTTAAGATTTGTTCCATAAACTGTATCACCTAATGTAAAAGCTATTCATATTCATTGAATCAATTGGTGAATGTTAAATCAACACCTTCATAGATCTCATTGATTCAGTACATCCAGTCTAGTTGGAGTTACACTTATTTAACTTTAAAGTTATATGTTTTTGGTGTTCCAAGAAATTTTAAATGAAACCGAAGACATCTGTAGATCTCTACTTGGGGCTGCCTTTGAAGAATGTTCAGAAACTGCAGTTGGTCCAAAGAGCTGCTAACAGAGGCAGGTTATAGAGATTATACAATGCCACTGTTGACACAGCTGCACTGACTGCCAGTTTGTTTCTGAGCACAATTCAAAGTGCTGGTGATGACCTATAAAGCCTCATATGACTAGGGTTGCCATAGCACGCCCCCCCCATGACCAGCACGGTTTTGGGGGGCCCCTCCCGGTCACGGTCCGGTTTGGGCCCCCACCCGTGCCTGGTCCCCTGTTTGGGGGCCCACTCCGGCCATTGCCGCTGCCGCTAATGCGGCTGCTGCGGTGCCAACCCACCTCCTCCTCCAGCTCGCCTTCCTCGCCTCCAAGGCGAGGGCTTGAACACTGCCCAGCCCAGGCCTCAGTAGGGGCCAGTGGCAGGCGCGCGCACGCGCGCGCGGAGGGAAATAGGGCAGGGAAAGCGAGGCCCCATTCCCTTCCCTGGCTTCCTCCCCTGGCGACGGAGAAAGCCAGGCAGAGGTTTGGGGCTTCGCTTCAGCGAGGCCCCACTCCCTTCCCTGGCTTCTTCTGTCGCTGGCGGAGAAAGCCAGGCAGGGGAAAGAGCCTTACCTCTTTCTCCTACTCCTTCTGCCTCCTCTCCTCCTCCTTTTCTTCCTCCCCTTCTTCTTCTTCTTCTTCCTCCTCCTCTTCCTTTCTTCTTCATCTTTTTTCCTCCTCTTCTTCTTCCTCCTCCTCTTCTTCTTCTCCTCTTCCTCCTCCTCTTCTTCCCCTTCTTCTTCATCTTTTTCCTCCTCTGCTCCTTCCTCCCCTTCTTCCTCCTTTTCCTCCCCTTCTTCTTCATCTTCCTCCTCCTCCTCTTCTCCTCCTCCTCCTCTTCCCCTCTTCCTCCCCTTCTTCTTCCTCTCTACCTCCTCCTCTTCTTCCTCCTCCTTCTTCTCCTCTTCCTCCTCCTCTGCCTTTTCCACTCTTCCTCCTCTTCAATGCACAAATGTGCTGTTTGGAATGGGGGAGGCAGGTTGGCCAGAAAGGGAAATCCATTTCTGCCATCTGTCTAGGAGCAATGTCAAAATGTCCTCCATTTTGATCACGCCTAAGAAACATGCATTTATATTAACACTTTTAAAAAAGCATCATTTTTTGCGTGTCCTCCATTTTTACAAAATATGTCCTACATTTGAAATTTTTGTCCTACTTTTGTCCTACATTTGTCCCAGTTTCGAGGTGCAGAATTATGGCAACCCTACATATGACTCAGGTCCAGACTATTTGGCAGACAGTGGTGCTTTCTGCACCGCCATTTGGGACGTCCTCCGGACGTCCCATTTTAAAAAAGGGGCGTCTCTTATAGACGCCCCTGGGCCTAGTACGGACTCCATCCGTACAAGATGGCGCCGGCCCTTCTACATGGCCGGCGCCATCTTTGCGTATCGGACGCTGAGCGTCCGTATGCGTCGCGCCGCTTGTGACGTAGCGAGCACGCCCATTTTGGAGCTTCTTTTTTGGTCCGCGTGGGAGTCGGGCCGTGTGAAGGCTCTGGCTCCCCTGCGGAGTTATTGGCGGCGGCAGCAGACCGCCGCAAAGCGGCGGTCTGTACCCCGCCAGCATCTTCCAATACGAGCCGGTCCAGGCTCTGAGATCCTCAGGGGAGGTCGTTCTCTCCGTCCCACCAGCATCACAAGTACAGCTGGTGGGAACATGAGATAGGGTCTTTTCTGTGGCTCCCCCAAGACTTTGAAACTCCCTCCCCAGGAAAATCAGAATGGCCCTTCCTTGATGGCCTTCTGCCAACAGGTGAAGACCTTCTTCTTCAGACAGGCTTTCAAAATAGAAAGCTTTTAAAGGATGGCCTGGAGTGCTACACTGTTTTATTATATTTTAAACATTTTGATATTTTAAAGTATTTGATCTTTTAATATGTATTTGTTTTAATTATTATAGTAATTTAATTCTATTTTAATGTACTATTTTGTATGTTTTTAATTTTACTGTTTTTTTAATGCTGTAAGCCAGCCTGAGTCCCAGTCTTGGGAGAAGGGAAGGATAAATATAAACAGACAAACAAACAAACAAACAACCTAAATTGGGACCTTGCATTCTGAAGTTCAGTTTTTCAAAACCATTATGCATAGGTCTGACATTTTAGTTAACTAAGCATAGGTCTGGCTTTTTAGTTAACTAAAGCCCTCTCACAGACTTCATTTGAGCTAATTAATTTCTCCTGTTTGAATATTGATTGTGGGTGCCCTCTCCGGATCCTTGCATTTTGGGTAACAAAAACACTTGATAGAGGTAAAAATGACTAGAATTGTCAGTTGATAACGTGTATTGACTCAGCAACCTGCCATGCCCCCCTCCCCTTAGTGGTGTAGTTATGAGGACTGACATGACAACCACTAGACATCAAAATTACCTCTATAGCATAGTGTGTGTGAAAAATATATTTTTAAAACCTCTAGAATTCATTGGCTGGGTAAACATCCAGACAGAAGATTCAGGATTACAAACCGTGTAGTAGAAAACATATCCATGGATGTGTAAAACCTCTGGATGTGTAAAACCATATTTGTGATAGATCTTGTAATGTTGTTCGGGAGATTATCTCTCCCTCCTCCCCTCTCCCTTTGGTAGGTATCAGGGAATCAAATCCTTGTCATTATTCTGCCAGTGCAATGCAACCTAGAATAGGGTGGGGTAAACTTCAGTGCATGGTGAATCCTCTCCATGCTGCCAGAATGGTGTAAACGAGGATAGAATATAAAAGGGTACCAAATCCTCCGTGTTACAGAGTTGACAGTTTCCTCCACAGAATGTGGATTTTTCTCTTTCTGTAAATACTTTACTTGGATTTTGACCTGCTCACATTCATGCTGTAATATAATGTAAATAGCATAGGCTAGCACGGAATATTCTCTGCCGTCTCTTCAAAAGAACAGAGATCATAAGAACATGCAGAGGGGTTCTGAAGCTCTACACTTGACGCCACAGGGAATTGGCAAGAAATCAGGTCAGAATGTGAGTCAGATGTAATACTGAGCGAGTGCTAATAGGGTAAAGGAAGAATGAGACTCATCTTATTACTTCTTACATGTCAAATTAGTGCAGTGGAAAAGGGCTTATGTGCTATGGATGTTATCCCAGTTGAATTATTTCGGCCCTTTTTCAGGAGGAACATCTCTTCTTTTTTCTCTCTTCTGAAAGGGGATGGGCAGAGATCTTTGCTGTCTGGGCTTAGAAAATGTAGAATCACTCCTGCTTCTTTATGTGTTATGTGCCAACTTTCACAGAAGAGGCTATGAAGCATTAGATGTGGTGGGAAATTCTTAGCTATGAGACACATTCTATATAGTATCCCAGCTCAAAGGGTCCCATGTGACCTGCTGTTAGTGAAAGAGATAATGCAGCATCTCATGATTTTGAATGTGCCACAGATTTTCTGAATCTTGACCATGGGTTGATACAGCAACCATCATTTACCCCAACCAAAAATTGGATGTGAATGTTCAGGGCTGGCCTCTGGGGCCATATTTATTAAATCTGGTTGGTGTATAACCATATCACCTTATAATGCTCTCAGAAGCAATAGCTGAAAGTAACAAGTAGATGTTACTCATCACAGGAAAATCACCACCACTACCACCACAGTCCTTCTCATTTTAAAACATCACTAGCTCTCCATTATGGAAAAAAAACATACTAAAGGTAATGTTAATTGTAACAAATTATTATCAAGCTCTATTCTTACTTAAATATGCTTATTCACTTCTCATTTCAGAAATTAATCACTGGAGTTAATAGATGATGACACACTGATTGCCTCCTTCTTAGTGAAATCCTAGGATTTGTTGCTTGAAAATGTACTTCAAATTATCCTAGACAGGTCTATTAGACCCTGCTGGACACAGCACCTGAGCTGTTCAGTGACAATGTTAAATATCTTGGAAGACTACAGATTCCAGGTTTCTACAGAATGGAGTGGAATCCACAGTTAAAGTGGAATCAAAGTGCTCTGACTGTATAACACAGAATCACTCCTAGCAAGTGTATGTGTTGGGGGGGGAGTGTTAAGATCATGGTTGCAGAAGTCTGCATCTTCCTTCATTATATATGGAGATCATAATGGACGTTTTCCACCACCATGCATGCTTTTAAAAAAAATATAGCTGTAAGTGGTGCTATCAGTGTGTGTAATTTGGCTCTCAAAGGAGCCAAACTGGAGGGGACAGTGAGGTATTGACAGTAGAGATCGAGGCTGCAGCAAATGGAATCCTGGCAGGAAGGAAAAAATCAAGGCAAAAAAATGGTCTAATGCAAGGACTGCGGGACTGTGGACAGATTCAGGCAGACAACCCTTTTCAACCTTCTGCCCCCATGCAGAGCCTATCTGTACAATGGTGCAATAACAATGTCCCAATTCCATTCTTTAATTCTTCCATGATTTCATTCTAGACTCTGTCCCACTTTCCTTTAGCAAAATCTTTTAGCTAAGGAGATATCTTAAAATATTTTGCAGTTGGAACATGTGTAATTTAGAGGAGCTTTCAATTCTTTCAGCTCATTTGCACTTTTCAAAAAGGGGGCATCTGTGTTATTGATGAGCAACTGTTTATTGATGAAACACAGCAAAGAAGAAAAGCAACTGTGGGTGTGAAATTGTGTTGAGCTTACATTTATGAGGCTTTTTATTGGTGACATATATGCTTCTGTGCAGCAGTACCACACAGGGTAATTCTAAAATTATTGCTTCGGGGCTGTTTCCTTCTTTTTGTGTCATATGTGGGGATCTCTCTTCAGTGGACCAGATAAAGAAAAATATGCATTTGATCAATGATGGTACAAATTTGTATCTCCAAGCTGTCTTCATCCAGTTCAAAACTGACTGCTCAGTTCCTGAAAGCTCCAGTTCTACAACAACCTTTCCATACCAAACATCCTCTAGATGTGTTGATTTGTAAGCCTCGTCACATCATCAGTCTATATGGTGGTGCTTGCTGGGGACGATTTCCAAAGTATGGAAAGGAACACCATCTCACTGAGAACATCTAAGTCCAGGAAGAAATTCAACATGTAAGTCCAGAAAGAAATTCAATAGAATTTTGGAAAGCTCACTAGGTTTGTGAAAATGAGAACATCTTACTCTAGGAAGAATTTTGATTCAAGAGAATTTTGGAATGATCTCTAGATATGAGAAAATGGTCTCCATTCATATGGTGAAAGGGGTGATGCTGAGCCTTTGGGTGTTCTGCTTTCTCTTGAAGGGCCCATAGCCAAGCAGAAACAGATAAAGACATTGTAGAAAAGGAACAGATGAATCATAGAACCATAGAGTTGGAAGGATCCTCATAGGCAACTGAGTCCAACCCCTTGAATGGGGACCATGTAGCCTGCTCATCTGAAAGCTAAAAAGGGAGTGGCAATGAGTAGACAAATCCAAGTGCCATTCCCAAGGTCTTTATTTCTGTCCACTTAGTCCCTAAGCTTCCAATAGTGAGTTCAAGTGTTTTTAATAGGCTTCTATTGATGTGGAAAAAACCTGACAACATGAGTAAAAGACTACATGCTTTGCCAAGGTTTCTGATCATGGTTTCTACACAGGTTTCTACATGCATCCCAGTAAGTCATCATGGGAAAGCTGTAATTGAGCCAATAGGGATGGTGGAACTTGTTTTTGAACCCATTCAGCCCTATATAAGCAAGAGTAGTGCTTGAATGGGATTTCTGTTTTGGACAATACGTGGGAGATGGTCAAGGACATTTAAAGATGGCTATCCATCTCAGAGGGTATTTCCCCTCACTTTGCTTCATCTTCATTTAAACCAGATAGTGTCTAGTGTCTTTCCCATTCTTTAGCTGAATGTACAGGTCCTTAATAAGAGCTAGAAATGTGACAATATCCAGTTCCATAATCATTTTTAGATCCCTGTTGGGACCATGATAATTCCCTCCTTTGCTGTCAAAATCATGAAGAGCCAAAAATCACAAGGCTGGCCAAAGGCCAAGAGAGAAGGAACACTTGGTCCTCCAGATACTTTGAACTACACACCCCACAATCCCTGACCACTGGCTATACTACCCATGTCTTCTGAGAATCATAGTCCAAAATATTTGGAGCAACACTCCTCCCATAAACAACATGGGCAAAAATGTGGTGTGAAACGAAGAGATGGAACTTTCTGAAATATCAATTGAAGCAGAGTTCTGCCTTTCCCCCCTTCACTATTGGTCTTTTACTTCCATTGGTAATTGCATGCTTTACGTCTCTTTTATACATTGTGTCAAAGCCCTGTTTTTAGTCCTCACCAGAAAAGATCCACTGAATAAATGGTAACTTGGTAACTCACCTCTTACATAGGTTTAATGAATTCAATAGGTCTACACTTGGTCATGTTGTGTTGCTTTAAGTAGTTTCTGACTCATGGTGACCCTAAGGCGACCCTATCACAGGTTTTTTCTTGAAACATTTTGTTCAGAGGGGGGTTGCCTTTGCCTTCTTCTGAGGCTGAGAGAGTGTGACTTGCCCAAGGTCATCCAGTGGGTTACAATGGCTGAGCAGGGATTCAAACCCGGGTCTCCAGAATCATAGTCCAATGTTCAAACTATTACATCACACTGGCTCTAAGTCTACCCTTGCTGGAGTTTAACAGTAGTAGGATTCAGTCTCCAATTCTCCTTCCTCCCTGTATGATTTCCATAGCATTTCAGTTTCTGTTCCCTTGCCCACTGGATACTTGTATTGACTTTTGCTCTCTGATCTTCTGTTTTTGTTTGTTCATTCTGTTCCTTCCTCTTCCCTGAGAATCTTGGTATCCTTTTATCACCTAATGCCCTGTGCTTTCAGTCTCTTCCCTCCTCCCTCTTCACTAAACAATGTTTCTCCAATTTCTTTTGTAGCTATACTGCTGTTATGAATATTAATGGCCTCCTGTAAGGGCTATTATTTGTGGCAGAAAAGGCTGCCCTTTGATCTGTGGCTTTTTCTTCAGCATGTTAGTACGTCTGCAGCTATAGCTGGGGTTCCTTTTATCTTTCCATAAGACTCCTTCTCTCATTTCCATCTTTTTATTTTATTCTGAGGGATGATCTTCATTCATGTCTGTGTGTGTGCGTGTGTCTATATGATTTCCTTTCTCAGACAATCCTCCTAAGTCTGGTACTCATATTGTGATTTCTATCCCTTTTCTAGACCGCTTCTATAGATTCCCTAAAGGCAAGAAACTATTCCAGTAGTGGCAGTGGTGTGTAATTTGTTTTGTACTGGAGAATCCCTGCCATGCCTATATGTATTTAGACCATAGGCAAACCAATAAAGTTGTCATAGAAACAAAGCATTTCATGAATAAATCAATCTGTAACAAACTTGTAAACTTCAGAGGAACCACTGTGCTTTAACACAGTTTCTTTTATATACATCAGCTAATCATGTTTTATAATGAATAGTACACAAAAGTGCTCATCTTCATTTTTTTTGCCTTGGTGTCTTATCCTGCTTCTAACATGCTCTCTTTCTCTTTCTCTTTCTTTTTCTCTTTCTCTTTCTCTTTCCCTCTCTCTCTCTCTCTCTCTCTGTGTGTGTGTGTGTGTGCACGCATGTACATACAGTAGATGTAGCCATTGAGTGGGAAATGAAATCAAAAGTCAGTATCATAATGCAGCAAAAATATTTTCCAGTCATTTTGGGGGGATGGAGGAAGGAAGTTCCTGGGGGTGGGAAGGAAAAACTGATGATAAAGCAAAAAGAAATTGTAGAACTTTCCACTCCTCAGTCGTTTCACGCCATTGCTTCCCAAATCTCTGACTATACTATTTGGGGATTTGGGAAACTGAACTCCAAAACATCTAAAGGACCAAAGATTGAGAAATAGTTATAGAAACTCAACAGTGCAAGATGGTTTTTTGATTCTATTAAACTAGAGATGGGTGAATCCCCCTTTTCCCCAAAGCCGATTCTTTCTTTTTTTAAGGTACAAATTCTGTCCAATTTTTTAATGAAATAATTCAAGAATTTTGGTAAATTCATATTTAAAAACAACAAACCAAATAAAATTTTCACCTGTCTGCACAGAGACCAAATTCACTAGGTATTATATTATACCTCCATGTCATGCTGCTGTTAAAGATAAGAAGTCTTTCAGATTAAAAAAAAAAGAAAAAGGTGTGACAGATCCCTTTACCCAGACTGGCACCAAAACTCCAACCCCTAAAAATCCTGCCAGTCACTTTGCCCATGTTTTCCACTTAATCTCTTGCTGGATTGGGTTAATGGACCTCAAAGAGAGTCCTTTAAGTGTTGATTTGTGGCTGTGCTGTCTGTATTAGTTTGGTTTGCATGGGCTGACTCCAATTCAGTGATGATAGACAACCAGAGCCAGGTTTAAAACAATAATGAGACAAGATTTATGAAACACAGTATAAGAAAATTATAAACTGTTACATTATTTAGGCTCATTAGTACTATAGGCAGTTCTCCCTTTTTTCTCAAATCCCAAACTCTGGACCGAACAGACAGGCCAAAATAAAGCTGCTTCGAGTCACTTTGGAGGTATGCTATTTAAATGATGCACACATCCTAAGAGTCTGGAAGCCATGCCAAAGGCACACTCCAGTCCCAAGGACTGGAGCACAGCTTTGACGCAGCTTCTGGCCTCTCAAGATGCATGTGTCATTTAAACAACATACCTCCAAAGTGACCTGAAGCAGCTTTATTTTGGCCTGTCTGTTTGGGCCCTCTGTCTCTGGCCCTGTCTACAAGAGCTAATTAAACCATCCTCTTCCCATCCTCTTGGTGGAGAGTCTGGACAATGCAGGGCCCAAATCCCAAGTCTGGTGCAAACAGTCCAGATTACCTGTTCAGTACCAAACCCAGGTTATACCCCTCTTGAAATGCATTTTTAAACTTCCTGTTTGTTCTGGAACTTCCCAGAAGATCTGGAGCTTCTGTTCTGACACCAGGCAGCTGTTTGAAGTATATCTTACTGTACACAGGTGTGATGGCAATGGTTTGCTCACTCTAAGGTCAAAACAAGTTGCCCAGTTTTGTGACTGGTGCTGGGCACCTTGTTCTGATCTCAGGAGTTAGTGACTTGCCATCATCACAGCCACGTCATACATCACAAAAGGATGTGCATGTGAACAGATGCCTGGCATTCAAACAAAGATCCTGAGTCAATGGAAGCAGGTAGGAGAAGCTCCAGGTTGTACTCTGGCTAGTGCAGACAGGACCTCTATTAGCGCAAAACCCTGTCAGTATCGGCTACCATCTTGTCTGTCTTTCCTCAGACACAAACTCCAGATTTTGATATTTTCTGATCACCAGCAGACCCTCTTTATGAACTTCTTGAGCTGCAATTAACTACCTGCACCTCTGTCTTAGATAGCAATGCTAATTCAACTTCTCAAACATGAGTAAACATGGTCTGTGTATTTAACACTTTCATAAACACACATAGCTGTCTATCTGGAAAGGCAGGCCAGTTTGATAGTTTCTCTGACATTCATTTTTTAAAAAAGTTATTTCTATTCCATTTATGAAGAATTAGTGGATTTTGGCAAGTTCTTATAATCAATAAACAAAACAAAAGTCTCACCCATCCCTGTGTTTCACATGCAGTGATCTCCCCCCCCCCCCCCCAAGTGCACATGTTAATGGAAATAGGAAAGTGCAGAGCACTGAAAAAGAGATAAACATTACTAGTTAGAATTCAGAGTCAGACGTATCAATTGACTCAGACCCTCTCTTTTCTTCTGCTTTTGCTATTTTGTTCCTAAGAAATCAGAACAGGCAACCAGTCCAGCCTCCTCAAGAAGTAAACTCCAACACCATACATTTAGAAGTAGCCTGAGGCATTTTTAAGTATGTATATCTGGCATGAAATGCAAGTGCCTGAAGTAGAAAGGAATATCTGATTATAGAGGGCCTGCAAGTCTCTCCACACACATTATGCTTGGCTGCTTTATGTACTCCTTTCCTCTTCTTGCCCCCCACTCATTTGAGGAAGCAATGAAGGGATGAGCTGGAAATGTCTTCTATAACTCCTACAGCACTTTTTGGAGTTCCCTTCATCACAGAAGCTGCGGTGGTTGAAATGTCTGGATTGTGCTCATGTGGTGCACATCTGAGTGAGCTTTAAAAAAGAGAGAAGATAATTATTGTTATTATTGTTGATTACAGTTGCAATACATTTTTACTCCAGGATATTCATGGCAACATACACGAGCATTAACCACATTTTATCTGCAGCAAAGCTCTCCAAGGCAGGTTTGGATAAGAGACTGTATCTATGGCTTAATTTGCATTGCAGAAATAATGCAAGTTGGCAATGCTTTAACCACCATGGTTCCATCGTATGGCATACTGGGATTTGTAATTTGTTGTGGCACCAGATCTCTCTGACAGAGAAGGCTAAATATCACACAGAACTACAAATCCTATACTTCCATATCATGAAGCCATAGCAGTTAAAGCAGTGTCAAACTGCATTATTTTTGTAGCGGTTTCGACCTATGTCACTTTTCATGGCTAAACATCAGCATTTGACCAGCTGGCTAGTGAGACTCAAAGGAGAAGAAGATTGCTGATTCTAATAGACAACACTGAGCTAGATAGATCAGTAATCTGACACACTAGAGATGTAAATTTTGACTTTGTTCATCCTTGCACAGTGAGCAAGACAACACACACCTGCAACATTCTCTTTGCCGCAACATGGCAAGCCTTTTCTTAGAATGAGTCTGTGCATTTTTGTAAGTGGTGTTTGCCTATTTCTATAAAATGCAAAAAATAAGCAAATGTGATTATTGTTTTCAGAGCTTAGTAAGCACAGTAGCACTGGATGGCTTGTTTGTGGTTTGGTGATCAACCAGCCTGCCATTTTCTGCTTGTTGTATGATCTGTTTAACTTCACAAAAGGAAAGTACCCTTTGCACAGAGCCATTTAGCACAAAATTTGGAAAATATGACCCCCCTCCAAAGTCCTTGGTGTCTTGCAGCCTGATCATGCTGAAGAATTATGACACTATTATTCCACTTTAACTGCCATGGTTTTGGCCTATAAAATCATGGGGAAAGGAGAGGCTTTTAGAACTCTGCTAGAGTGCTCTAGGACCGTCTCAAGCTAAAAACTCCAGGATTCCATGGGATAAAACATGACAGTAAAATGGAACAATAGCACTATAATTCTGAAGTATGAATGGACCCTTTTGTCTCAGGCTTGCAGCAGGATCTTGTGAGGGTTGACAAAGCCTCAACAGGCTGCCTCACTTGCTAAGATGGTCTCTCATAATCAAAATCTCAACTGTTTGCAATGTAAAAATCAGTGTACCACATTTCCACATACCGCTAGATCTAATGGATGAATTGGTTCTGTGAAGAGGTTTTTTAGATTCCTTAACCATGTTCCTGCAGTACCTATGTAAAAAGAAGTGGGACTAATAATTGGGGGCCTCATGTGTGGCATGTGCATATAGCTCTGTGGTGTCTTGTTTTCCAGTGTTTTTTACTTGATTGTGAAAATAGTTGAACCTGGCTTTAGAAAAATAGCTGAAACACACTTTAGTTAAATAATTCACCTATGTAAGTGATACTCATCTACCCTTTAAACAGAAAGAGTTGCTTAGTTAGTATAGTGATGCCTGTAATAGAGGAAGTATTGCATTGCCCTAAATAATTGGCAGTGAAGATGTGAACATAAGGAGAAACGTTTTTATTTTATTTTTTTGTACAAACAGCTGGCAATTGATAAATAGAAAAAAATGAGAATCAGAGGCCTAGGATATAACTGCATTGAAAATTATAGTAGTTTAGTAGCACTGAAATTTTGATGGCTTGATCCTATGAAATTGTGGAATTTGTAATTTGGTGAAGTCATTAGCATTCCCTTTAACAGAGAACTCCACTAAAGCTTTTGAAGTACAGCACTAGAGATTTGTAGGAGAAAATTTAAAGTGACCTACCACACTTCAAAGCTCCAGATTCCATAGGATGAAGCCATGATGGTTGAAGTGGTATGAATATGCTTGTAGACAACAAAGCATTCTAGGGTGCTGTTGAGGCAATAATTTGCAGGGTTAAAAAGGGATAGAAAGTGTGTGTGTGTGTGAGAGAGAGAGAGAGAGAGAGAGATTTGCAGGGGTGGAACTGGATAGGCAGAATGAAGGCAGATGAAACAAGGGCAATCTAGAACTACTTGCTTGGAGAAGCTGAGACTCAGGCCTGTACATACCGCCAGGACATGATGTCCTAGCAGCAGAATAATGGCGGCATTCCATCCACACAGGCACCGCCATCTTTACTTAATGGATGCATAGTGTCCGCACATCGTGGTGCATCCATTACATCACGAGTGCGCCATTGGTGCACTCACGATGTAAGCAGGGCATTGGGGAAAGAACCCAGAAAAAATGTGTTCTTTTAACTCCAGAGGGATATTGCATGGTCTAGCAGCTGCAGCATCCCTCCAGAGTTAAAATGGGTGCCTGCAGACTGCCGTTTTCAGACATTCTGTACTGCGCCTCAGAGATGTATGCTTCCAAACGTCTTTTCCCAATACTAGTTGATTTCTGGGAATCCACACTACCCTTCCTTCTCTTGAAGTGAAACAATCCTGATCTGTTGGGGTAACCAAATGGAAGCTAAGGAGACCCCAGATTTGGAAGAAGACCCTTGCCAAATGCACTTGGTTTAAGAGCAGCAATTAAAATTAAAAGGAAGCGTTCATAAATAACCCAGTATTCTTAGAAACCAGTTCCACTCTACCTAGATCTTTTTCATTTGTCCACCCAAAGTGCTTACACTTAGGGGATAATGATACATACCTGGATGCACATTTCTTCAAATATTTGAGCAACCTTTCTTATTGTTATGGAATATGGACCTGGAACAAGCTGGCACTTCACAGAATAATGAAGCTTTTCCTCTCCTTTCTGGGAGTATAAAGTAACATTGTGGGTCTGAGATGTGGTGCCAGTGAAATAAAAATCAACCAGGAAAGCTATTATCTGTTTGGCTTTTTTTCGGGTTTCTGAAGGAACGCATGGAAAGAACTGGGATGTTGGAACAACTTATTCCTTGGGTGTCAGCCAGTGGCGAGTTCTTGAATGAAGACTTCAAAGGGCTCATGGCTCCAGTGTCATCTCTACCTCTTGTGTTACCTGGTGCATGGGGGGCTTCTGGTGGCCTGCCAAAGGGTAGTGCAGGCCAGAAGGGTATGCTGGGCCACTCCTTTGCTGCAGTTGCAGATGTCTCCTTGTGAGGAAGCATCCGTCACTGCAGCAAGCTGGGAGAGGGTTGCTGGGCCTGTTCCTTTGCTGTGGCAGTGGAGGTCTTCTCTTGAGGAGACCTCTGCTGCTACAGCAAACTGGGAGGGGCGCAGCAGGAGGAGGGACTGACCAGATGTCACCCCACTTCTGGGATATCATCTGGTGTGGGACACACACACCCCTCACACACCTAGTGTGTGGCTCAAGAATCAGACTTGGGATGAGTCAAGACCAAGAGAACATAGTTCCAAAAAATGAATCGCATTGCAGAGTCGCTGCTTTCTACTTGAATTAATGAGGCCCTGGTTATTCAGTGGGATTAAACTCAGTAAGTGTTAAGGCATTCAAATTAGTTTTCCTTGTTGGTCAGGCTGATTGATGGAAACACTTTGAAACAAAGAGATTGTTCCACAAGGGCTCTTGGATAACCCAGCTATGATGTACTTTGGATGGAGGCATGATACTAAGATAGAAATAAGCACAGAGGTGTTAAGGTTGAAGCAAAACTTTTAAAACTTACAACCAAGGAAGTTCTGACAACTTTCCAAAGCCTTAACCTGCTTCCTGACACTCCTTCGGGTGGTGCCTTCTAGAATCCAAAACATGAAGAGAAACAAAGTCATAGCCATGTTAGTGTGGGAAATCACTATCTTAAGGAATCTCCCTTTGCATAATGAAAAGAAGCACTGCATCCTATCTGAGCCACAGCGTTTGTGATAATGTCCATGTGAGGGTTAAATGGATGGTGGGGATGGGGTAGAGTTCCTCCATTTGTGCTAATAGGGTCCCATTCCCTGCTCTTTAGATTACAGGTGTGAGAAAAGGGAGGTTCTTAAGTATAACCTGGTATAGATAGGAAATTTAAACCTCTCCAATACAAATGCTCATATCCCAGTTCAGATTGGGATAGCCCATGATTTCTTGGATGCAATCATGCAACTTAACTAACATAGCATCTAACTGAAGTTCTGCATAGAACAAGAATGGGATATTTCCCGCAGCATATATAGAAGCAATAGTTCATACCCCAAACACTAGACTGCAATGGGTCTTTACAGTCCTATACAATCCCAAAATGAGTTTCCTTTGGGCAGCTTAAAACAAAGTCTTTCCCCCATTTTTGTTAGATCACGTTTTCTGCAAACAAGTCTCTCTTTTGGCTTTTCTTCTTTCCTTAATGATTCCTCATGCTACTTGTCAAGACACATTAAAGCTAACATGCACTGCTAGGAACATACACATTTTCCACTGGCAGCATTTTGTCCTCCTTCATAATTGACAGTCGCTGTTAACTAACCTTCCCAGAGGGGGGGAAATGGGTATCTTAGCCTAGACAGAGAAGACCCAGGCTAGAACCTTTCTCCTGGGAGAAGTGTGATTAAAGCATTAAAGATTTAAGTGGAAAGTTGACATCGCACAGCACTGTGTTGTGTATCTAGGCCCTGACACACTCACTCATTCTCTCTTTCTCTTTTCAGGAAGCTTCCGACTCAAGCACTGAACTGGTGGATGAGGGCAACCATTTAACAGGTTACCTTCTTCCTATTTTTTTCCTGCTCAGCATCACAGCCACTGATGGGAAGAGATACAGAGGTATCCTTCCTTCCTGTGGGGGTTTAAAACAGTCTGAGGGATGAAATCAGGAAGGAATGGAGGGAGGAAGCAATTTTTGAGCAAAAAAAGAATTAAGTACACACCCCATCCTCCACTTGGGATTTTAGTCTCCCAAAAGATACATGCAACTGCATGTCACGTGTTGTGTGTCTGCCTTCAAGGCTGACATTAAGGGATGAAAGGTGGAATTACGGTAAATACGAAACTGTTCAAACTTTAAATGGAACACGCCAGACTTGAAGCAGCCTCTCAAAGTGCTAACATTTTTGCCATTAATTATTAATAGAAGCTGGCAGCTCATTTTAAAGTTTCACTCTAATGACAAGATTCCTTAGGAGATAAATACCGCACTGGGCTTGTGCATCTGAAAGGCATCCTTGTATTTTGTAAGCCTTCATCTGTGAACACTTTTAAAAAAATATATACATTAAAAAAATTCTAGATATTTACAAAAGAAGAGCAAAATGATCACTACCAGCAATCTTCTGGCAAGCACATTAACAAAGCTTGTCATCTTCCTTTCCTATTGTTATTTTTGTTACTGAGTAGGAACATGCCTTTGTTGCTTCTATAGATGAGTTTTATTTCCCCATGCTGTGATCAAAAAGAGGCAGGGCTGAATGTAGGTTTGATATAACAGTTCTACTAAGATGCTAGGAAGAAGATTTTTCTAAAAGTAGAACATCACGATTTCTGGGCTTAAGACTAGAGAATATTTTTATTCTGATGACTAGAGAATGGCAACTGAGCCTTAATTACTGTATATACCTGACTATAAGTTGACCTCATAGGGGAGGTTTTGGGATCAAAATTATGGATTTTGATATGACTCATAGAAAAGTCAAGGATAACACTTAGGGGCATGTAATGAAGGATGTAAAGGACGAAGCTTAGGAAAACAACACCAAAAAACTTAAATTCCGGCAAGCATAACTATTTGTGCGCATACTAAAAGCAGGATGGGTGAGAGTAAGGGGAGTCAGTGCTTCCAGGGCAGATTAAATTCTTGCTTTTCACTAGGGAATGAGTGTGTGTGTGTGTGTGTGTGTGTGTCCAGGGGATGGATGGATGGGTGTGTGTGTATGTTAAAATACAGTACTTACTTACATTGGCCTATGGATAGTTTTTTGGGTCAATTTTAATCATAAATTTCTAGACTTATATATGAGTATAAACAGTATATCTTGCATAGATGGGACTCACTAAACCAAGTATATATTTCTCTTCCCAACAAATGACCCACCAAGCAAAACATGTAGCCATTTTGACTTGTGCATTCTAGGAGTTGTAGTCCAAAAAGTGATCCTTCCACGTTCTGATACCTGCAGATTGATATAGATGATAGATACACATAAAGATAAAGAAGTAGATAATAGTCAACCCAAACATGTAGCCACAGATTATTTTTTATCCTTGAATTCAACTATCTATGGCTTGAAAATATCCAAAACAAATATAAAATCCTAAAAGCAAACCTTGATTTACCCTTTTATGTAAGGGACACTATTTTACTATGCCACTGTATTTAATCGTATTTGCGCATCCACAGATTTTTGTATCCATGGCGGGTTCTAGAACTAAACCCACCATAAACTAAGGACCCACTGTATATAGATATAAATATAGATATATAGATAGATACCTAATTACCTGACATGGATTTAATAAACATTATTTGAGATTTATGTCTGTGTGCTGTTAGGAGTTAGTCTCCTCCTCCTCCTCCTCTAATTTCTTTTGCTGCTTCTCTCTCTCTCTCTCTCTCTCTGTGTGTGTGTGTATATATATATATATATATATATATATATATATATATATATATATATATATATCTAGTGAGCCACTTAACTGAGAAGGGTAGACCTACAAGAAGTAAATTTATTGTTTTATGTGTGGCTCAGCTAGTGCTGCCCTCCAATTCTCTGGACATTCCTACAAGTACAGAGCTGGATTAGGGAAGGTTTGGTATCTCAGCAACAAGGGGAGAAGGAAGAGATGCTAATCCACCCTTGAGGTTCACTTGGGTGTTGCTTAACTTATTCTGATTTTCCCACTGCACAATCATCAAGTGGAAAAGTGAACATGACACACTAGCCAGGCTCTCAGCACTGACATTAAAACTGACTGAATCAACAGAGTAGACAATCTCCCTCTATAATCTCCAGTTATTCAGCCAAAAATGAGAAGGAGCTCTATATGAAACAAACAAACTTTAGGTCAATCATCTCTTTCTTCTTTCCGTTCTTTCACACTCCTGCTTTGTTTCCTTTTATTTTGTGTCCTCCTAGTTTGCAAGGTAGTGGTCAAACTCTCTTGTTTTTAATTGATCACATGTGATTTGAAAAGGCATGTGATAAAAATGTTGTTTAAACATAATTAAAGTAATAAATGCAACCAAGAACTTTACCTGTTCCAGAGTTCCCCATTACATGCACAAAACCTACACATCATGTAGATAAAATGGAAAATCAAGGTTTGATATTTGAAATTTATACTTTTTTTGAACATTTTCAAACTGTGGATGTTTGAATCCATGTATAAAAGATCTGTGTATAAGAAGGGCCGACTGTACTTCAGACACATCTTACCAGGTTGTCATCAACCAGGTCCAGACTCGGTTCTTGTTAGACTGTAGTCACTTTGGTTTCGATGTGCCTCCTCCCTCAAATCTGAGCATCACAGGGATGCTTGGATTCTTCTGCTTCATTAATGTGGGATTGTATTGGAACCTGTTCAGAAAAGAGTCTGACACATCTGTTGCAAATCTTTCATTGCATTAATATTTTTAGTACATGGGCAAATACAGACACACACAAAGAAAGAAAAATGTAATTCTCACACACATTTTTGATTTAAAAAAATTAACAATATCCATACGTTCCTTCATATCTGGGTGTGAAAGAACTTCTGTGAGTTTTTTCTTCTTCAAATGAATACAGTTGACCATAATGACAATTTTACCCAGATTCTTTAAGTGCAACCTTTGAATCTTGATGTATTCTACCATGTTAGTGTTGAACTATAGTTGACATGTCCTTCCTTCTAAAAAAGGCTTCTCATCCTTAATACCTAGAAGTCAAACAAGTACATCATGATTCTTTCTATGACAGAAATAAATATGTCCACTTTACTAGAGACTCCAGGCACAAGGGTTAACAGTTATATGTCAGTTCCTTTTTGAACAATTTATCAAAGGTTGCAGTTTATTTTCAAAGTTGAGGCAAACAAATTTTTGAAGGTAAAAACTGGTCCACTGCTCAATCCAATCAATCAATCAATCAATAACATATAATTCATAATTGACTGGAAGGAAATAAAAAAAGATTATTTCATAGAGAGCTGGTTACTATTTTACTCCACTTCAGCACATGGACTGACTGCCAACAAATGAACTGGAGTTTTGGAAGAAGAGATTTGATAACAATTATTTAGAGCTGAAAAAGAGATTGATTCAATAGTGTCTTGACCTGATGTAAACATGGTAGATGAAACAGGTCTAATAGCTAGTTGTACTAATTTTATAAGAAGCCAGTGTGGTGTAGTGGATTGAATGTTGGACTAATAAATTTATCGCATGCCATTTTCAGACCATTCTGGGCACTGGATGGGTTCGGCACGGAACCGATGAGAATGGGTGTTATTACACAGAGCAACACCACCAATGCCACTGGGAATCCCCAAGACGTTTCCAATCCGTGCTATGGCAGCCGAATCATTCTTCAAAATCAGCTGCCATAGCATGGATGGGTAAAAGCTTGGAGATTCCCGGTAGCATCGGTGATGTTCTCCTGTGTGGTAACACCCATTCTCACCCGTTCCATGCCGAACTTATCTAGCTCCCAGAACAGTCTGGAAATGGCATGCAATAAACTTATAGGGCTCTGGAGACCAGGTCTGAATCACTGCTCATCCATGGAAACCCACTGAGTGACCTTGGGCAACTCACACTCCCTCAGCCACAGAAGAAGGCAAAAGCAAACTCCTTCTGAACAAATTTTACCAAGACAATTCCATGATGGGTTCACCTTAGGGTTGCCGTAAGTCAGAAATAATTTAAAGGCACACAACAACAACAAATTTGATTAACTGTTGTTCATCTGTATTTCTGATGCAAATTCAGAAAATATTATGAAAGGTTCACCTTAGGGTCACCATAAGTTGGAAAAGAACAAATTGTTTGGAAAATAATCTAAAATCTTGAAATATGGATTTAAAAAAACCGAATGTATGAGAGACTCAAAAATTACTCCATCCCTCAACACAACCTTTAAATACATACATGCACTCATGCATGTAGACATAAAATAAAAATCATTCATTGAACCCAAACTGTACCAGCTAAGTGAAGGTTTCTGGAAAGGCTACATTTAAAATCCTATCTTTTTTCAATGGGGGAAGGATGAGTCCACATCACATCTTCTGTATGGTTTCACTTCTTTATAAAAGATAGGAAATTGGTATGCGGAAGGGCTCCTTCCTCAGCAGGGATGTACCTTTCTTCGTGAAAGCACATTGCTGGAATGCATCTGGATTCATTAGTGATGGCTAGTAGGAGCAAGGTATTTTTATTCCACAGTTAAAATTAGAGAAGGTTGAAAGTGTTGTCTAGTAGAACAGTACCCAAAATATTATAACAGAGTTTAAAAGACTGAGAAGATCATCAAATCCACTGCCTTAATGCAGAGGATGATTTCTTTATTTAAAACTCTTTGTAGTATTTCTACTTGTAGGGAAGCAAACAAATTTATAACATTTTTTTAAAAAGAATCTCAAACAACAAATACATATTTTCAAATACCAGAAGCAGTAAAAGTAGAGAAGCATCAGGATTATCATTTTAAGAAAAAAGTGTGGGGAAATATAAAAGCCCTTGGGTGTTGCTTCAAGGAGACAAATTTACCAGTGTGAGGGTTCCTGTATTTTTAATGGTTGTGTAAAAGAGGATATTTCAGCAGGTGTTGCTTATCACACAGCCAGGTAACAAGCAATACTTGTTGAAATGTTTTCTTGTACACAACCAAATCTTATGAGGAACCACTTGGGGACTGGTTATGTTCATCGTAGAGAAGAGAAGATTGGCAGGTGACATGGTAGCCATCTTTAAATATCTAAAGGAATGTCATGTATAAGATGGAGCCATTTTTGGGTTTTGCTGCTCTAAAGGCTAAAACATGAACCAGTGGTTTCAAGTTAGAAGAAAAGAGATGCCAATGGTAGACTTTTTTATTCTAAGAGCAGATTGACAGTGCAACAGATGGCCTCAGAAGTTGCTGAACTCTCCTTCTTAGCTCTTTAAACAGAGGTTGGATGGACATTTTTCAAGAATGCTTTAGTTTTGTATTCCTGCATAGCAGAGGGTGGACTAGATGGTCCTTGTGGTCCCTTCCAACTCATCATTTCTATGATTCAATGACTGAGGAGGGGGCCAATTTAAATTTGAATCTCACCACTGCACCACATTGGCTGTCTACTAAGTGGTCACATTATTATTATTATTATTATTATTATTATTATTATTATTATTATTGGTATTTATACCCTGCTCTTCAACCCTAAAGGCTATCAGAGCGGCTTTACAATTGTTATTTTTAATTAGACGTTTTCCACTTTTGAAGCAATCATTTCAGGTTTTGGAAAAATCACTTTTTAAAAAATCATGGCTATCAGACTTCAGTTCTTACAGCAACAAGTAGCCCTGTAGGCTGGAAAATCCTGGCAGTTGAAATCCTATTAACTCCCATGTACTGTATTGCACAACCATTTCTAGATATCACTGACAATGCTTTGTTTCAGCACATCTTTGCCGGTGGTGCAGTTTACTTTCTAATATATATGCAAGTGCTTGCCATCAGTCTATCTGAAATTAAAACTTTCCAGTCATTTCTTCTGGATTGTCCTGTAAAAAAATGGTGAAGAAATGTCTAAGAGCAGAGGTGCTTTCAAGCTTGCTCTATTCCAAAATTAAACTGGGTGCATTCTGTATGGCTCTAGGAAGGCTGAGATGTATTGGCCCATCAAATTGTTCATTGAAACAAAAAGAACAGGGAAAACAATTCTATTAAATATGCTCCAGATTATTATGTAAATGTTTTAATAATCAGCTGAACTTTGTTAAATGTTATTCAAATATGTTTATTTGAAATCCTATTGTTTTTCTAATTGAAAAAATAATTATTATGACTACAGTATAGTGTGGTGATACCTACTATCTTGAATGATCTTCCATAGGATAATCAATATGCTCCAACTATTCTTAGTCTTCGACATGTGTTAAAAGCATCCCTTTCACATCCAAGCTAATATTTATTTCATGAACCACGTAAAGGGTGTATCTTAATTTGTGTATGGTGTATTGCGTACATTTTGAATAATTTGTTATGACTTTTTTGGATCTAAGCAGAATATAAATATTTGTCAGTAAATAATCAATACATTATTCATAGGCTGCTGCTGCGCTACAAAATTAATGCAGTTTGACACTGCTTTAATTGTCATGGTTCTATCCTGCAGAAACATGGGATTTGTTGTGGCAGTGTCAAACTGCATTAATTCTGCAGTGTAGATACAGCCTAAAACATACCAGCATCAATATAGATAGTACTGAAGTTAGTTGTATTTACTTGTATTAGCCAGCGTGATGTAGTTGTCTGAGTGTTGGACTATGACTCTGGAGATCAGGGTTCAATTCCCTGCTCGGCCATGGAAATCCACTTGGTGATCTTAGGTAAATCACACACAGTCAGTCCCAGAAAACTCCATGATAGGTTTTCCTTAGGATCACCATAAATTGGAAGTGTCATGAAGGCAAACCACAACAACAACAACAACACATTTATTTATTTATTTATTTATTTATAACTGACAACTCCAAATATTTGTCTGCAATGCAGCTATGGTTAGGGCTGATAGCACTAAAGCAAGAGGAACAGATTGCTATCAAAGGATAGGATAAGAAACAGGGGACAGGCTTAACAAGGGGCTTTTTAAAAAAATCAGCTGGCAATAGCCCAAAGCTGACCATTCTAAAGCCTCATGCAGTCATGGTCGCTACAGCTTACTGCGCTGTCTCAGATGTGGAAAATGGATTTGAGAAGCATATCTGCACATAATAAAGACAATTCTTAAAAAGCAGCTCTGTTATCTGTCTGGCTATACTGTGGTGCATCTGGATAAAAATTTAATAATCCAGAGGACCCACTGTAGTGCTGCAGATTAAGATGGCATAAATATCTGTAAAAATTGAACAAGCATTAGATCACAAAAGCCTCTTGGAGATGGTGTTTGCAAACTCCTCTGATGGATGAGAAGGGTCCCTTGGTACTCTTTGTCTGCAAGGAAAGGCAAGTAGAGATAAAGAAGGGCAACCAGGACTCCTGTGTACATGAGACTCTTCATAACAGACAGCTGAAGTGGGGGAAACCAAATCTTGGGCATTCTTTTTTTTAAGAAAGAATGAGTATTATGACATGCTGACACCATCTATAACCAAGCAGTGGGAAGATGATTAGGTTCCATGAACCATAGAGAAGCGGCAGTCTGTGGTCAGTCACTTGTTCTGATGTCCACCAAGGGGAGAGAGCAATGATAATGCTCTCTGACAGAGGGAATAAGAAAGCAGTGCCCTTAGAAGTAATGTCCGTGCTCCTGCCTTCCTCTTTGCTCATTTGGTTGGTCCACCTAGGCTGTATATGTACTACAGAAATAATGAGGTTTGACACAGCTTTAGCTGCCATGGCTCAGTGCTATGAATCCTGGGATTTGTAGTTTGTTCTGGCATTAGAGCTCTCTGACAGAGAAGGTTAAATATCTCACCAAATTACAAAACTCAGAATTCCATAGCTTTGAGCCATGGCAGTTGAAGTGGTGTCAAACTGCATTATTTCTGCAATGCAGATACAGCCTTAATCTCTAATTTTAGATGAGAGGAGAAGGAATATGATAAACACATAAACAGATGTTAAATTATACATGGTGTGTACAAATCAGTTATATTTTAACTGCTGGGCATCATCTAATGGCCTAGTGATGGCACCGTAAGAAGACCAGAGTCAGAAAAACAGATTTGTAAAGTTTATTAAATGACAAATTATTCAAACACATCGAGCCATAAGCTGCAAGAGCAGTGTATAACTGGACTTGTGGGTGAATTTAATGATTGACTGGATGAGACATACAAAAGAGATACAGAAAATTAATACAAGAAAAAAGACTTCATAACGGGGATACAGTATACAGCTAGCAGCAATTTACATTATATTTTTTCTGAATGAAATAAGTGAACAAAAGACAATGAAGGCTGTCTGTTCTCCCTAAAACTCTCATTAGTCCATACTAGCTAAACCCTGTTGCCTTCCAAAATTGAACAGCTCTTTAACCAAAAGATTAATGTAAAAGTAAGAAGGGATGGAAAAGAAAATTATAGGCCAAACATGTGGGACAGGTTCATGTGGCTTTAGATGAGTGTTGAGAAAGGGAGTAGCCTTATCATACTATTATAATAGTTCGGTACCACTTTGTTATGAGTTCACCCTTCAGATTTCTGGGATTTGTAGTTTGACATTAAATTCTCAGCTAAAAAAACAACAGTACCATTCTCCTGAACTATAGCAATAAAACTCTCTGGAAGAGAATTCTAAGGATCTTACTTCACTATAAATTCCAGAATTCCATAATATGGCACCATGGCATTTAAAGAGGTATGAAGCTGCTGTAACTTGTGTAGTGTGGTTACATTTGCCAGAGATAAACTGTGGATTCCTACAGATGTATAGTCCTCAGCAGATCACTAATAATATCTATCCCTGATGTTGGTCCAGGTCTGAAAGAACCTCAAATAGAAACAACACTTTAACAAACATCCATGTTCTGTTTGGAGCACTCAAGAGGTTTGTTTCATGAGAGTGAATCTTCAGTCTAAATAAAACAGTTTCTTTGTTTTATAATGTTTACTGACAACTTTTGTTAGTAACTTCATCTATACCAGTGAGAAAGCAAATAGGATATACAGCCAGAATTCACTAACCCAGACTTACATATTTGTGACTGATTTGTATTTATGATCCCTATGTATTTATTAGTTTAGGATAGGGATGGAAATTCTTAATTTTCCCACTTCCTGATGGTTGTTAAGGAAAAGGCATTGGTGTTTCTTTCCATACTGTCAAAACATTCAGGATTTTTTTTTCTTGCAAAGGATGGAAAACTCACTGCAACATTTTAAAACTGCACACTTTCAAGGAACTGACACTGTTTTATTCAATTCTAAAGAACTACTGTGCAATTGTAGGCCAGCCTCCATCCATGTTTCATCTTGCACAACTTTTTAAGAAAGCGGGACAAGTTAACACAGCAATGGATGGATTAAATTCCAAGGATTAATAAATAAAATCACATTGTATACTGGAATCTGGTGGAGGGGGGGGTCTAGTCTTGCTCAATAGAAAGACTCAAAGGGTGCAACAAAAATCACTATCAATCCATTATGTGGAGTATTAGATTATTAGATTATTTTGTTATGCTAAATAGTGAACACATCCCTTAAATCAAAAATGTTAACATTTGCTGTAGAAGACTGCTATCATTTTGTGTATTACATTTTATTACTACTGACATTATTCTATTCCATTTCAATGCAAACTTTCCCTCAAAGAGCTCTCCTCCCTCCCCATTTTTCATCATGACACTTGTGTGGGGTCCACTGAATGGAGGAGAGTTGGTGAGTGGCCCAGTTAGAGGTCACGCGGGAACTTTCATAGCTAGGGAAGGATTTGAATCTGTACTGACACTGGTTCAAATACTGAACAGTTTTTCAGTTCAGCATGATTTCAATCATCTGCAGCTCCCCTTCTCATGTTCAGCAAAAGAACTTCCACAGCACTGTTCCTCTCCTTCACCAGGGAATTAATTGCTATGGTTGGATGTCCACTTTGCAGAGGACCGTCCTTTATTCAAGAGCATCCTGTATTTCAGAGTGGGGAACCTGTTTAGGGTTGTACTGGATTGTCACTTCTCAGATCTCTTGCTGGCTGGATGACATTAGACTCTAATGATTAGAAAGTATGGCCACAGCCCAGAATTCATAGCTGTGGCCGTAACCCCTGATGTCACTTGTGATCATGGGCCTGGCTTTGCTTCCTTCACATATGCTGTTCTCTCCTTAAGGTGGGACACATTGTGGGGTGGGGGACAAAGCCAACCTCACTGTAGGCTGCAGGAATGACCCATGGGCAGTGCTAGGAACTTGGTCAATTGGTCCACATTACAGAGTGGGTGAACTTCCAACTGTTATCTCCAAACTGAGGTTGAAGATAACACCAGGAATTCCTTCATGCACCGTTGGCCTTCCCAGCTAAAATGACAAGTGGAATGAGGCAAAGCCTTACCATTCTCTCCAATCTATGATCAGCGACAACAGGAAGACTTGTTCTTCCCAAATTTGTTCTGCCAGGAATGGTGAGGAGTTTGAGAGATATTCAATGTGTAGGTGGAATGATATCCTTAAATCCCTTGTGAGCTGGAATTGGACGGAGCAGATTAGGTCACAGGTCAGATACTCTTTCTCTCTTAGTCTATCTTAAGGTCTGTCCCATTCAAATCCAGTTTAATGACAACTTTCAAAAGGGAGATCAGAGATGTTGACATTGACAAACTACAATTACCATCAACTGGCAAGCTGAGCAGGCTCCCAGTTCACATAGTCACAGCCTTCCTCCATTATATACTGAGTATTGCATTTCTATGTGAATAATGGCATAGTGTCAAATTTGCATCTAAATCTGTAAATTAGCACGTGCACATTGTATCAGTTTGCATATCAGTTTGTGTTCTTTCTTCTTTGAGGTCATCCCAGAAGTTTGTCCAGAATCCTTGGCCAGATGGGGGAGGGACCCCTGGTCTTTCCACATGAGTTCAAAGAATCCTAGAATCCTAGAGTTGGAAAAAGACCATAAGGACCATCCAGTCCAACCCTCTGCCATGCAGGAATACATGACCAAAGCATCCCCAACAGATGGCCATCCAGCATCTGTTAAAAACAAACAAACAAAAAGACTCCAGTACCCTCCAAGCAGTGCATTCCACTGTTGAACCTGGTTGGCTCAGGTTATCTTGAGGAGCAGGGAGACACAAAGGAACCTGAGAATTTAAGAACATTCCTGATGGATCAGACTGAAGATCCGTCTAACCCATCATTCTTTTCTCCTGAGTGATCAACTGAATGTCCCTGGGAAGGATATAGCAATAGCAAGTACATTTCTATACCGCTTATCAGTGCACTTAAGCACTCTCTAAGTGGTTTACAATGTGTAAGCTAATTGCCCCCAACAAGCTGGGTACTCATATGATGTGAGTGCAATACCCCCTGCTCATGGTTCTGGTACTCCTGCCTCTGCTAACTGAGTAACAGTACAGTAGCTCCAACACTGCAAAAATTAATGTGAGCAGGAGGCCTCAGATCTATATGCAGAGAATTTTAGCACTCCCTCCTTCCCCAGATATTTTGATTTTGTGTAGATGCTTGGTGAAATTTTCCTCACCACTTAGCAGCATGTTACAGATGACTTGCTTACCCGGTAGCTACTCGTGCAGCATGCTAAGCTGTCACTTGGTAAATGCTTGTCTGTATTCACCTGAGGTATCTCCTTACTTCCAGCCCCAGGAGCTTAGCAAAAAATAATACTTCACATTTATAAAGCATTTTAGAATTTTCAGAGTGTACCACATATAATGCTTTTCATTTATACTATATGGAATCTATAGCAATATCAACACAAAGCAACCTGCCCCCCCCCCAATTCTCTCTGTTTGTTTTTAAGGGACTTGCTATGTATAACTTGGCCAGAGATACGGAAAAGGAAATTAAAAATTAAAAAGGTGAAAGAAGAGTGAGAGTCCTGGGAAGGCAACCTGCTCCCTCCATAGCCAGGTAAAAGCCCTTCCCTTCAATAAGTTGTTTGAAACTGACTAGCAATGGTGGCTATTAGTCTCCATGTCAATGGGGTTTTTCCCCCCTGAACTTCAAAGGATCTACCCTATATCGCTAAAATAGGGTAAGAAATCTGGATAGCTTCTTTAAACTTTTGACTGAAACCCAAGTGAATGCACTGCTCCATTGACGTCAAAGCCACCAACCATCAATGATGACTTGCTGCTCAGGAAGGGATTTCTGATGGGTGGAGGGGACACATTTTCTCTGCTGTGCCTTTGAATTGCTTCCAGTTCAAATAATCTGAATAAATTACATATTCTAATGTAATTGTGTTCTACTATTATAATTTTCTGTGTTTTTATTTGTTTATTTTACATTTTATTGTGAGCCCCTTTGAGTCTCTGTGGGCAAGACAGAACAGAAATCCATTCAAATCAATTAATCAAGTAATCAACCCAAGAAGAGAAATACATGATCTGACTTTAATCAATTGAATGGTGGCATACAATACAATTATTAAAGCACAATGAAATGCAGGTGGAAAGGATACGGTCATATAGTGGGATGGAGAAAAGTTCAAGGTCAGTACCAATCTCCTTCCTAAGACACTCTCTAGAGAATGAATGGCATTAGACATATGTCCTCCTTCTCCGGCGTCAGATGCTGCCCCAGAAATAGTAGGGCTATGCAGAGAAGAGCTTCAAATGACAGCCACAATGTACCATCAGCATTGCATACAGGTAATATTTCAGGTACCCTGGTCCCACGACAGAGAGGGGAAATTGGACTAAGATGGAATTGCCACTTTCTCAAACTTCTTTGTGTAGAACCACTGATCTTTCTCTACCCTTTATGCTCCAACTCTTTAACTTCTAACTGGGTGGTCTGTGCATAGGGATATAAATCCATTCTTAAATCCCTTTATTTATATCCTGCCTTTCTACCAGTTTGGAATTCAAAGCATCTTACGAAAGTTAGAAAATTACAATAATCATGGCTTGCTTTGCTCTTACATCCAAGAATGAAGAATTTCAACACATTCTCCTCTGGGTGAAATTACCAGGGTTTTTAAATCATTTTTGTGATTTTTTTCAGGTTTGTGGACCTTTTGTTGTAAAAGCATTGCTCCTAAAAACTTGGAAGATATTTTCTTTTGTTTTCTTTTGCTTGAGTATACAGCCAATGCTTTTGTAAGAACATAGGGCATTTTTGTATGGACTACACACTTTTATGTCCAAAGTATTCTTCTCTTCCCAACACCTCCTCCTCACAAAGCAAGGTGTGTGTGTGTGTTTTTAAAATTCACAAGTGATTTTTGTTCTGGAAAAATATCCCCAAAATGTGAAAAATATAGTGTAACTGTTTTATCAAAGGAAGTTGCCCTGATGTGCCAACACATCCTTTCATATTGAGTGTGAGGAAATCACTGGGGATTTTTTTTCCTGTTACTAGCTATGGGCTGCATGCAGCCTGCCAAGACTTGCAATGATACCTACAGGTCCCCCAAATCCCTACCCCAGTTGAAGATTTTTAAACTCCCACCTGGAGAATCACACAATGCCATCCCAGAAGCCTCCTAGTGGCTATAATGGGCCTCTTTCCTATTGAGACCCATTATAGCCTTTAACCAACCCATAAGTGACCAGTCAGTGACTTCCAATTTGAAAGGGAGGATTGCAAATTGGGCAACTGTGAGCCCCCAGCCCTTCACAGCTGCCGCACCCTGTTTTTCTATATATTGTGTATGGCAAATATATTTATCTGTTAAGTCAGACCTATGAACAGTGTAGTTGTGCAATGCTACACCCACACAATTCCCTGAAACTGTGGTAGCTAATAAGAAGAGTTCTATAAAACACAATTAATTATCCACCCAGCTTCTTGTACTTGCTGTTGCTCTCTGAATCTTTGTTTTTGGTTTGCTTGTCCTAAGATCCTTTTGGTTGGCTGTCTGCATATCGCCTGAAATAGCTGGCGTCTTGTTTAGAAATTCAAGAACAAAGGTAGCCATAAGTGTGTATGCAAAGCTACCACTTCAGGTTGTATGAGAGCAATGTCCTCCTGAGGGTTATTTTAAACTGATGGTGCTGCTGCTGATGCTCTCCGTTTGGAGCGCAGGCAGGCCTGTAAACAACGCAGCCCCTCCGAATTTGAATGACTCAAGATACATTTCACATTGCTAACCTTTCCTGCTGCATTCCTAACCTTGCAGAGTGGTGAGGAATGGGAAAATATCTGGTTGTTGTGCATAACAAAAGGAATAAGCAAACTCCTTCCCCTTGAAAGAGTAATAAAAAAATCCCTTTGGGAGCCAAAAAAGGAGAAGGAATCTGTGAAGTGCTTTTCACACAATGCAAACATCTGCAATAAGTACTTTGTACATACATTTCTCTCCTTTACAATAGGGTTCAGCAAGCAGCAAGAACACATGGATTCTTGGGAAATTATTATTCTGAGCCATTTTTCTTGTTGTCTCATTCTTTCTCTGTCACCAACCTACAACACCCAGCATTGTAAATTCTTCTCTTTCACTTAGGGTGAATCCATACTATAGAAATAATACAGTTTGACACCACTTTACATGCTGAATCCAAGAATTTGTAGTTTTAAAAGGTCTTTAGTTTTCTCTGTCAAAGAGTGCTAGTGCCTCATAAGATTTCAAATTCTAGAATTCTGTAGAATAGAGACATGGCAGTTAAAGTGGTGTCAAAGTGCATTATATGTACAGTTCAGATGCACCCTGAATATAGTATATTAACATTATTCTACAACAGCCTTCATCTGCTGACCTCTAGAGATGCTGGACTACAACCCACACCCCTCTCACTCAATATAGGAAGTCTATTTAACCATTATAATAAATACCCCCACTTTCCCACTTTGTCTAGACTCTTGCTGGAACCCTACATAAGCACAACTCCTGGCTGCCCAGGGTTGATGTTCTTTTAAAAAGCCTGTATAAGGGTGTGTTCATTAGCTATACAAGGCATTGTGCAATTGCTTGCAGGGCAACTAGCTGGCTCACAGGCCAGTTGGATCATGGGCCCTTGGATTCTGTATAAGGAGAAAAGTAGAATATAGATCAAATAAATAAATGGCCTCATAAATTATTGTGGGGTCAGACCCTCCATCTCCATCACACAGCCTACCTCCGCTGTCAGCATAAGTATCCTATGGAACTTTACACTCTGCCAACTTTAAATGCAATCTCATTAGCAAATTCATAAATTATAGTTCAGAATTATTATCCCTAATTGGCAGATAGGAGTTTCAGGGCTAGAGATAGTGACATGCCTATGACATCATGTGTCAGAATGCTAGGGGCACGTGTGCCTTTAGTTGAGCAGGTACATCTTTCTGCATAATGGAATATATCAGTGAAATATCTGCCTGGGAAAAAAGCTATTAAAACCAAAGGTGCCTTATAAAATTGACTTGGCTGCTATAAGGCAGAAAGCAACACAATGGTTACATTCAGCAGGCAGTGAATCTCCCCCATGGTGTATACTAGGGGTGTACACCAACCAAAGGATTTGACTCAGAACCTGCATTAGCACTTCTGAAAATGGACCGGCCACCTCAGCACTGTCTGGTTCGGAGATAGTCAAGAGTCAATGTGTGTCCTAAAACCAAATCAAGATTTGGTAATCTAAGGGGTTAAGCTTTCCACTGATTTATCACTAAAAATGCCAAAATGCCTATATCTTTTGTTCTCTTTTGGATCAAGAGAAAATGAAGATTCAAGACAGGGATTTTGCCTGTTAAATTGCAGAGAAATGTGTGTGTGTGGAGGGGTGCATTATATGCTTTAAAATTTAGTGTTGTTTTTAAAGAACCAAATGTCACCCCTCATAGATGTTTCCCTGGAAGGAAGGATGCAAAATTTCAAAAGGATTGCTGTATGGCCTTGAGAAACATGATGCTCAAAAGCACTTTAAAGCTTTTGAAATAATAAAGTGTGGTTGTGTTAGGAGCAAGGGCATTTCATGATCTCGTCTTTGCTCACTTCATTTAATCCATCCTTGCAATCCCACCTAAGTGTCATGCTGTGTCTATAATTCCATATAGCAATACCAGTCCTGGAGGGTAGAATTAATAACTTTTGGTGTCCAAATGCTTTCTATCTTTCTCCAGCATTTCTCTCTACCTGTCCAAGTGGAAGGAAGCTAGAATAATGAATTGTCTCCTCCCCTTTGCAAATTTACAGTCACTCCTCCAAAACAGTGTGTGAGTGTGGGTCCTTCATGAATTTAAAAGATGGATATCTTAAAATAAGTAATAAGCATATGTATTTGTGTAGCATAAGCCATTACTAAAAAGAAAATTCTTAGAGAGTGAAAATTGCACTTTCAGCATTTTCACAAAAACAAAATCTAAAATGATCTTTTCCCAGTCCCATATGCTGCTTGAAACTGCCTCTGATGTCTAGTTTTTGCTCTGTTACTTTGGAAGGACATGCTCTTAGCCCTTAAAAAAAAAAAGAACACTCAAACAGTTCATTTTGGGCATTTCTGCTTTGTATATTTTATGAATCCAGTGTACATTACAGATGGACAAATAAGTAGATAGAAACTCTCATAGAATCATAGCGTTTGCAAAAGTCATCTAATCCAAGCCCTACCATGCTGGAATACATCGCCAAAGAACTTCTGAGGCCCTCCAATATTCTTCCGACTTCTCCAAAGAAGGAATGTCCACCAGCTTTTAAAGCTATCTATTCAGGTGCAAACAGCTCTTGCACTCAAGAAATTATTCACCTAATGGAACAGCTGTGAGATATGTGATTGCTCAGTAGGGCTGGATTAGCCATTTGGCTGAATAAATCATAAACCTAGATCCTAGCTAAAGTGGGGTCTTATCATTCTGAAAGCACTTGGTAGTAATAGAGTGAATAGTACAATTCTAATATTCAGTAGCAGAGGTGTCAGAAGACTTGTGAATACTTTCCCAACTGAATGCATGGTTTGGCACAACAAAGATCTCTCTCCTCCAGAATATCCTACCTCTATACATCCCAGCACCTAACTATGTCCAGTGCAAACACTATGCTTATGTTCATAATTGTCCTGCCCCTTCTTCATCATCTGGGGACTCTTAAGGGGAGTCAATGCACTCATTAAATTTGTCATAGTGATATCTTATGGCTTCCATACTGAGGATGATCTCTTCCTGCACACTAACATTGTGCAGGGAGGTGCTGTGCCCTGAATCCACATTCACCATGGTTACCTGAGCATCTATATGTTCATATGGAGGCTCACAATATCAAAGGCCCAGTTCATAGGCAGGGTCTTTTCAAATGCTACCAAAAGCATGACAGTCAGCTGCTATTAGCAGACCTCCAATAATTTTCAGTGCCGTTTCAACAGCCAACATACCACACGCACACCTGTCTGAGATAGCTCCATCATTTTCAGCCCTACGCTACTACTGCTGGAGTTGGTGGTGATGCCACTGCTCTCATTTTAATCTACTATATACCACTACCACTAACTGAGGGTAACAGTTGGAAAAGATGAATAATCCTAAAGAGGTTATTGTATAACCTTATTGTGGATCACTCTGACATAGCACAATGTAGCCAGACTTTTATCATGTAGTTTCATTGTACAGCTCCCTGACTTTTCTGTACAATGCTGAAGAGCTTAGCTGTGTGCAGACTCTTATACAAGAATCTTTCTGAAAGAGCCCTGGGTTGGTGCGCGGCAGATCATTAAGGATGACTGAATGGTTCATTTCAAATAAGCCATAGAAGAGAGGGATTTCAGTCTACAAAATCTTCTGGCTCCTCATGTGGTATTCAAATATCTTACTGTCAGAATTGCACAAATACGGAACAAAGCCAAAGACTTTGAGCACAGATATTACACACAACTTGAAAAGGTCTAGATTATCATGCATTCCTTTCGCAGTTTTGTTAAGATACAGTACATATTTCAATGGAATAGTAATAAGAATATTTAACATCTGCTTTCAGGAAAGTGCTCCCTTCTTTTCTATCTTTGGGTACTTACATAGAAAAAAGAAGTGGAAGAAATAATGTTTATCAGCATCTCCCAACATGGGAGGCTTCAGATGTGCTCAGTCACCATTCCCACAATCTCTTGATAGCCCAGTCAATGGAGATAGTGGAAAGGTAATCTGACACATCATGAGGGCACCACATGGAATAAAGCTGATTGATACATTAACATATTTACAAGACTGTCTTGTTGCTTTATTTTCATAATCTGTTCCTTTACTCACATTTCCCATTTGCAATGAAGGTTGTATTTCACCTCACCTCACTAATAAAACATTTAATAATCAAATATAGAATAATTATTTTTCTCATTGATTTTTACAGCTGTTTTTATGCTGTTGTTGTTGCTATATGTTTTGATGTTGTTCTATGCCTCCATGTCAATTCTGAGTTATGGCAACTCTATTCTAGAGTTTTCTTGGCAAGACTTAAGCAAAGGAGGTTTACTGTTGCTTTCCTTTAAGGCTAAGAGAATTGACGTTATCAGACAAGGGAAATTGGAAGTATAATCCAATGGCAATCTGAACGCAATCATGGGATTTAATGTTATTGCATGATAGACTACAACACGCAATTTCGGGCAATGGCAAACTATTTTCGGGCAATGGGAAGTCAGTTCAAATGCAATTCGAATTCACATAAATTTGCTGAACTAGTGAATTCACGTGAATGCGTTCTGGCCCCACTTTCTTTTCATTCAAAATTAAGAGAAGTTCCTCCCGTGTGATAAACTCCAATGTGTCAGCCCAAAGTCACTTGGGGGAGGGTTCCATGGCTGAACAGGGATTCAAACTAGGAACGTGTTAGGGATTTCTTTTATGCAGTGTTGTGTATTTTTCTGTGCTGGAAGCTGCTTTCGGAAAGCTTAGCTTTAAAAGGTGGTGTATAAATAATTAAAATAATAAAATTATTTATTCCAGTGGAAAAGGAAGAGAGAGTGTCTATGAGTTTGGAAGATAAATTGAGCCATGTAGAGGAGTCTGCACACTCAGCTGTGTGTGTGTGTGGGAGGGGAGGGCTGGAAGTGAAAGAACTTGCATTGTCCAAACATCTGAACAACTCTGTTGTAATTGCTATAATTGAAATAGAAGACTATCTACACCATCCTCAAGAAGATGGTGAATAGATGGCATGTGTGATTGTTCCACCAGCTGCTTATCCAGGTGCTAAATGTGGATGGACAAGTCTGACAGTCCTTGGTCTCCATTCTTAGGACTCTTCTGTTTAAACTGCACTTGGACAGGTTCAGTCTTCAGACACCACCTTCAAATTCTGCAGAGGACCATGTTCTGTAAAACAGGATGTGTTTTTTCCACTAATAGCTAGACCGAGAACTAAATGCTTAAGTCCCTCACAGTTCACAGGAATAATCTTTTAGACCATCCCCAATCCTAAAACTCCCCTTCCAAATGTTATAAAAGAACAGAAGAGCACTACAGGTTTCCTGGGCATTCCTGGGATGTCTGAAAGCCTGAACAACAGCAGCAGATTAGATGTTTCAGGCTGGGAAGCTCTGAAAACAATATCTAATAGACCTGCAAAGGTTTTTTAAAAAGCCTTCCAGATGTGAAAATTTTTTTGGCTGAAAAATTCCTTTTTTTTAAGCCAAAACAAATGGTGCCAGAGCATGGAGGGGAGCTTTGGGGTGGCGTCACTAGGTTTGCATTGGACTTCATCCCTAAATTGCCTGTGGACACATTACTTCCACCTCTGTTCTATCTCTGCCTGCTCCATCTTGGTCCTGATGTTTCCAGTTTTATTTTCAACATAGCCTCCCTCAACAAAGTGCCCCCTTGATGTATTGAATTACAACTCCTATCAACCACAGACAGTGATGGGAACTATAGTCCAACTTATCTGAAGAGTATCAGGTTGAGGAAGGCTGACACATGTCAACCAAAGCTAAATGGTTCTTCCTATGCAGTCTCACGTTCTTTTGAGAACTATAGTTTTCCAATTTCCTCTTAGCATTGAACAGAAAAAAGACCCCTTCTGTAGATAAAAGCAAAGTTTTGCTGCCTTGAAAAAAATCTGTTCGGTTTTAGCATTGCCAATTCTTCTGCTTGAACATTTTGACATATAAGCCTGGCTTGGTGTGAGCAGGGGAAATTGGAAATCTACCACCTAGGAAATATTTCATTAAAAAAAATCCCACCACATGCCATATAGAATTTCTACAATATATATCTTGACAAAGGTGATTTCTGACAGCAAACCCACTGTCCAATTAAAGTTCAATTTCCAAGTAAATTTGACTGGAGTAAGTCAACCAACTGGACCAAAAACAATGCTCCGTTCAAAGTACTTTTTGGCTAAGGTACAGTTCAAGCTACTTGTAGCTACTAGTTATAAACATGTGTTTAAAAGTACTTTATTCCAAAGTAACTGCAAAAAATTATTCAATTTTACTGAAATGCCATTAATCCATAACTTATCAGTGGCGAGTGGCTTCTCAGTGAGTGAGTGAGTGAATCCATGCTGTGTTTTAGTCCATAGTTTAAATGAATGATCTAAGTACTGAATTCTAACCCCGAAATAACATTGAAAACCTTGGATAGCTCCATTACAATTTGAATGAAAACCTGGATTAAATTCAGTACCCTACTAATACAGGAACCACACATTTCCACTGCCATAATGATAAGTGTTTATTCCTTTATTAATGCTGATTAAAGTAGTTAATAAGCCCCAATGCTAGCTCTTCAGGGGTTAGCTAGGAATTTTAGTTTGAGTTACATCTCTGACATGGAGTCTATGTCTGACATTGGGTATATCCTCACTTCTCAGCCTCATTTCACCATCTGTAAAATGGGAATATGTGCTGCATACTGAACAACGTTATTGTGTACATACAAGCTACAATAAAGCTTGTTCTGTGTCTTGTGTTATTATAAAAGAACATGCTTAATATATAGAGTTCTTTGTAAGCTGCTCACCATGTAATAGTTTGCCATGTGGAGCAATTTAACGCAGTCTCCATTTGGCAGTCTAAACGCAAACGTAGCCTGACATTTGGGATTGTAATAGCTCGCCTATTTTTGGTTCATCTCAGTTCTAAACTACCTGCTTTTAGATGTTGCAGGTGTCTCTCTTACATTGTAGGGGGCTTCATTGGAATCCAAGAACCTTTGAAATTTGGAAAATGATCACTCAGGGCTGCAGTTAGCTGCAAGCTGCAGCTGTGCTTGGCAAGGTGTGCCTGACACCCATTGTGCTGTGCTGTTCAGGAGAAAGATAGATTTTTCAGGCCCTCGCCACTGTCGTTCTACTCACAGCTTTTAAAGAGATTTCTGTGAGTGTGTGTGAACCCATATAACCAGGAGGCTTCATGAAAGCAGAGAAGTTATTAAGTGGCTGCAAAGTAATGCTATAAACACCGCCAAGGATGGTGAGGCCCAAGCAGGGAGCACAGCAGCAATGGTTCCTTAATGGGATGGAGGCCTCTTCTTGCATTCCTACTGCAAATGACCCACAACTGCAAAAGAAAAAAAGATTAGCTGGCTGGTCTAGCCTGAAGCATACAACTAAAAGGGTGTTTCTCCAGGGAGGAAAGGAGCGAGTGTCAGCATCTCACTGCTGTGATGTACTACTCATTTGGGAAAATTCCTTTCCTTTCCTCTTCCCCCCTTCTCCTTTTAAAGTAATTATTTTACATACAGGGAATGTTCTTTGTTTCCTCTTAGGAGGTAAGTGCTGTGATAATATGAAGGAAACCGTGCTGGTAGCAAGAGAATGACAATCAATTACAACCCGTTACAAAGCTTTTTTAAAAATAATAATAATAATAAATACCCACCCCCAGCAGAGTAAATTAGTAACCTTGCTGGCTTGAGTTTTCTTTCTAGAAATATGTATAGTAAGATCTGAAATGCCCTCTGATATTTCTTATTAAATATCCTTTCCACAATACAAGTCCAGACAGTCCATTCAGCAAAACAGTGAGATGCACAGCCAGGAGCATGAATGCTTAATTGTAAAACATTTAAGCCTGTAACTAATGAACCCATGGCTGATTTACAATCCAATGTATTTTTCATCAGACAGAGCTGCCCCTTGCTTTCTATAGATACGGGCTTGCATGTATAGGCAAATGTTATATCTGAATCAAGCCAACAGAGATAGATGGTGTACTGTGGATTGTAGTTGGCCCAGAGCATGTTTTATAATGCCAGTTTGAGGAGTGCAGAGTGGATGCCTTGATTGTCATAAGGGTACATAGTATAGGCTACATCAGGGAACTGTAATGTATCCTTCTACCCTCTCTTGGGAAGATGATGTTGCTGACTTATATTGCAGAAAGAAGTGGGATCAATGCTGTATAGTTTGGTATAAACACAGGAGGATGGATTTCGACACCAAGCGATACAGTGACTTCATTTTCCCAGGGTATTGATTTTCAGTCATGGCTGTGCCCCAGTGTGCCTTTTGTGAATTACTGTAATAAAGTATAATGTGGGCCTCAGAAAAAAGACTGCTGGGTCAGCCCTTTGATTCAGCAAAGTGAGGCAGACATTTTAGGTTTGATATGCTGAGTTGAGGCTTGAGAAAAATGGCGAGGTGTTGGAAACCAGACCTGTATACAGTATTTTACATGGGCTGCCTTGCATCCCTTGTGTTCACCTGCCCTGCATGCTTTATGCTTGCCTGCTTCCCAATGTTGTCTGATGTTTTGAATGAAAATTCAGCTTAATCTGGATTTTAAAGAAGCTATCCAGTGGGATTGATCTATTTGGGGCATGGATTTAGCAACTTGGACAAGGCCTAGGAATTTTAGACCAAGGGCTCTGCTATACTGGCCAGAATACTCTGGGCTGCTTTTGGAATATTCTGGTCCTGAAGCTTCCCTAGATTCCCCCCCCCCCATTATCTCCACATTCCTGCAGTTTAGCCATCTACACATGTGTCCTGCTGTGCCACCTGGCATCACTGGTGTGAGTCACTCCCTCTGATGTCTGAAATGAGGCATCCAGCATCATAATGGCTGGGTGCCTCATTGTGACATCAGAGAGAGCAACTCACACCAGAAGTGGGGAGGTGCTGGGCGGCATAGTGGGATGCAGGTGTAAACAGCTGCCTGAACTCCAGATTTTCCTACAAAATCCAGAGTAAAAGGTGCATTTTTAAAATTCGATTTAGGCATGGACAGGGCAGATTCAGTGTGTAACTGGCTTTCCCTTGTGAAAACATTCCTCTTTAAAATTGGGCATTTGACCCTGCAATCATGTAGATTGGTTGCACAGAGGGCAGGAGAAACTGTGCAATTAGACATGCCATAAAACACAGAGGGGATTCATTTTCCCACTGGAATGTGATACACCAGTTGTCCTGCTGCTGTCTTTAGGTAAAGCAGGTGATACCATCAACAGTGTTAGTCCAGCTTCCTGTCTAGAATAATTGAATCACACAATCATACAGCACTCCTCAGTGCACCCGATCACTAATTAATGAGATGAAAGAATCTCTGTTGAAATCCTTCCAAAGATGCACAGTTCACCATCCTCCAAGGCCATCTATTCCAGCTCTTACAGTCAAATAATTATTCCTAATGTTCACGTGGAATCTCTTTCCATGTATTTTGTATCCATTGGTTCAGGTTTAGTCTCTGGAACAGCAGAAAACAAGCTTGCTCCAACTTCTATGCAATATCCCCTCAAATATTTATTTTAGCTAGGAAATCAGCTCTCAGACTTCTTTTCTCTAATCTAAACAGACCCAGTTCCCTAGGCTGCTTGTCATAGGACTTGGTTTCAAGACCTTTTACCCAGAATTGCATTGGCTTTTTTGGTCATCACATCACTGCTGATTCATGTCTGGCTTGCAGTCTACTAAGACCCATCAGATCCCTAGAGCTGGCTAAATAACAGAATCCTCTGCATTGTCTTATGGCATCAAAATAATCTTTGTGTTGATTCACTTTATCATTGTCATCCTGGTTTTTCCCAATCTGGGGGTTATTCAGACATTTTTGTTACACTGATTATACCCATAATGTCTTGCACTCATTCCAGATTTGTTGTTCACACTATTTTTTTTAAATTGGAACTGCATTTTTGCACATCTCTGAAAGTTCTGTTGCTCACACATGTCAGCACTGTGAATAAAGATATGCCGATGATGTAGCTATATTAAAAACTCAGAATTTTATCCCAGTTTACCTCAGGTCTATTTGCATTGTTTGTTCACACAGCCAAGAATGTGAACCTTTTAGAAAAACATCGGGGGAAACCTGAAATCAATTATCCTGGGTTAACTGTTTTGTTTTTTTGGCAGACAACGCAAACTTATTTGGCTGCATTCAAGATGCATGTGAACAACAAAGTTTCAACCCACATTCTACTAGGATTATTCTCACTGTCTGAATAACCCTTGCGACTCAACTTGATCTACAAAAGTTAAAACAGATACAGCTAAAAATAAAATTTAAAAATTACATGACACAAAAATTATATATATATATATATAGGATCAATAAAATTAAATGCAGTTAAAAACATACAATTAAATAAAAAAACAAATATAACCAACACAGCACATAAAAGGCCCTCTCTTCTGAGGAGTTAGCCCTCAAAATTCCTACAAAGCTAGTTTCCATGCTGTTAAAGATTGAGCAGCCACTGTTATTCCTAGGTTATGAGCAATACTCTCTTTGATTCCTACCCATTATTTTTATGACCTTTCAAGGGTGATTTTGAATGGACGTCCCTCCATAGATGTGATGAGCTGATCCTAAGTACTGTATGCAATGAAATGTATGTGAGCCCTTTTTCACTTTTAGCTTTTGCACTGACACCAGAGGTTCCTTATTGGTCCATGATTTAAGATACCTGGAGCATAAAATCCAGAAAGCACACCAACATCTTATTTTATGCCACTTAAGATGCTCAAAGGCAAGTCAGAAATCCTTTGGAATAAAACAGTTTCTGGTGAGCAAAACTTATATAATGAAACAACTCATTGGTAATATACTGTATTGTTATGCCTCCCAATAATGATCCTGATTTAAAGGTTGCTTCAGTCGGCCCTTCTTATACATGGATTTTTTATACACGAATTCAAGCATCCACAGTTTGAAAAGGTTAAAAAAAAAAGTATAAATTTCAAATATCAAACCTTGATTTTCCATTTTTTATAAGGGACACCATTTTGCTCTGCCATTGTATTTAATGGGATATGAGCATAGACGGATTTTGTTATATATGGGGGATTTTGTTATATACCGCCACTGTTTCCTCCTCCTCCTCTTCTCCATCCATCCCTTCTCTCACTAGTGGCATCACATACCCACAGCGGAAGCTCTAAGTGCCACCTCTGGCATGCATGCCATGGGCTCACCATGGCTGGGTTAAGGTATGTTTCTATGTCCCTTTCTGCTGTTGTATTTCTTAGAATCATAGTGCACAAATGAAATAGTGAAAGCATTTCATTGAAAAAGTGGTATTTCTCTATTTCACTGATGTACTATCCCATTGTAACTCTTTTTAACAAATGGGGGGGGGGGGAGAAAAAAGGAGAAGAGGGTTAAAGAATTGCTTTTGTTTTTACCATCAGCGATCTTGAAAATGTCCAGCGTGAAAACATAGCAGCCTATATCATGATACACATCATTGGGAGAGTGGCCAAAAGACTCCCCACCCTCCCCTAGCATGAGCCACAACAAGAAGTGAACATGTGTCTCATGAGAATGATGCTTTTGCTCCAGTATTCCCCAAAAATATACATATTAATAAATGGTCTGAGGATGGGAATAAAAAGTTGCAACTGTTCCTGAGAATTAACAAACAGTCTGATATAATACAGACAAGTTATTCAGACACACAAGAGACAAATAGTCTGGATAACACAAAATTATCTGGGATATATATATAGTATTTGTATATATAAAGACCCTGAGGACTACAGCTTCAAATATCAGAACCTCCAGTCTGTTTTCTCCATTTGACAAGAAAAATGCTCCTTGTCTTATTCTTGCTCTGGAGGTAAGAACTCTCCTAGAGGTTGGCAATCTTCCAGCAGGCTTTCTAAATATGTCAAGGCTGCATCCGCACTGCAGAAAAAAATCCAGTTTGATACCACTTTAACAGCCACAATTCAATTATTGGAATTCTGGGAATTGTAGTTTTGTAAAACATTTAGCCTTCTCTGTCAGAGAGCTCTGGTGCTGCGGCAAATTACAGATCCCAGAATGCCATAAGATGGAGCCATAACAGCTAAAATAGTGTCAAACTGCCTTAATTCTGTAGTGTGGCCTAACCTGAGAACAAAAAATGATGTGTATATTATTAATATTGCTAAAATGGAAACACTTCTGGTAACTTCTTTGTCACTAAGCTAAACTGACCAAAATTCTGATGCATCCTGGGAAATGTAGTGGGGGAAAAAAAAAAGAATTACAGTACTCATTTGCTCCAATCATTTGTTGTTAAGAAACATCAGCTTCTTCACACAAAAAAAGTGGCTTTCATTCTGAAAAAACACCACACATACATACATACAAATTCATTGACACAGTAGTACTAAAAATAAATCCATTTTGCCTTGAAGCTTGAAATATTTCATCACTTTCTGGATGTTAAATGAGACTTGTTTCAGATGTGGATTTTGTAAAAGCTAGGTTTCTCTTATGGTTCCTCTTTTGACCTTGAATTTTAATAGTATTTGTTTTCCATCGCTATGGCAAAGCTACAATTTTGGACTTTGACTGGGAGCCAAACACCCACTGAGATCTATAAGAATGCTGTGATCATTAACAGAAACTGCTACAATAAACTGAACTCTTATTTTGAATTTTTAAGCATAACTCTGCTCTCCCCACTGATATCAGTGTGAATTTTAACCTTCTTCTTCCTTTTACATGCTACAACATAATAATATCATCATGCATGAAATCTACAGCATGCTGTTAGGGCAGGAAACATCTGATCATTACATCAGCCTTGGTCATTGCTAATTGAATGATAGTTTCTTAGTGCTTTATATTTCAATTTGCTTTCCTCATCTGACAGCACTTCATTGGCAATCCAGAGGACAATGTCAACAATGGAAGAAGTAAACTGCAAATATCTTCAGTGGATCAAAGCTGAAACATCAAGTGGAGACATTACCACTCAGGGTTAGATAAAAAGTTATCAACACCACCAGGAGGAAAGGCTGGAGGAGTGGAATGCAGGATGGTCTTCCATCAGTTTGTTTTCCAAGCAGGATATTGTTCTATTCTTCATCAAATTCCCATATACACTCACACATTCATACCCCTTGCACCATCAGCTCATTCATATATATAGCTATAAACCATGTAACTTGGTTATGTGTACAAGTGTAAATGGACATACACTTGTGTGCTTCTTCACTCATGTAGAGTTGTGCCTTTTCTCATGTCGGTCATACATATTTTCCAAGCCCCACTTCTCTTTAAACCAAATTGATCTTTAAGAAGAATGAGGATTTGTGATATGCTGAAGCTGTTCATAATTTGGTAAATGGTGGACTAATGCTCTGGATCATGAGCACATGTAGCTTAATCTTAAGCAAATGTACACAGAAATAAGATGCATTCTGTAAGATTTATACTGCTGCCAGATTGCAGAAAAAGCAGTTTAACACCACTTTAATATCCATAGCTCAATGCTATGTAATTCCAAGATGTGTAGTTTTGTGAGATATTTAGCCTTTCCTGTCAGAGAGCTCTGGCGCCCCGCCAAATTACAAATCCCAGAATTCCCTAGTGTTGAGCTACCTATGTTTAAGTGGTATCAAACTGCTTTATTTCTGCAGTGTACCAGCAGCCTTGATTTTCACTGAGTCAGCGTCATGGTGGCTCTATTATAGGGTTTTCATGATTCAGATATGGGCTGAGTCCAACCCTTAAAGCACTACACCACACTGGCAAGAGTACTCCCCAAGTATGTAAAGAACACTTCTTTACAGTGAGGGTCCCTCTGTTTCACATCCAGATTGACCAGCATTCAGCCTCTCATTTAAAGGGAATACTGATAGCAGAATGATAAGGTAATAGCACAGTGACTACATATGTATGTGCCTTCAGGTAATCTGTCGATTTATAGTGGCCCTATGAATGTCATAGGTGACCTTGTTTATCTTCCAAGATCAGATGGGATCTGATGCCTTTAGGATATTTAGGCCTCCTCTAATACAATAACTATTATGAATATTTTTAAAAAATATTTGTTCATACTAGAAATTCATACTGGTTAAGTAAGGTTGCCATCTCCTCAGGAATTCCAGAGAAATGTAGTTTGAAAGGGAATTCTGAGTTTCTCTAATAGAATATTGACAGCGGCACTTTCATGGCAGAAATTATCCATGGCAGAACTGCCTGCATATCTAAGGAAAAGGCATTGATAATCAAATCTGTTTAAATCCCATTTAAGTATTAGTCTACATGCTACCCTGTTTAAGTGCCAGTCACATTTTTAGCACTTTCCAGTTAGTTTCAATGGGAGAAGACAACGGAGTTTGACAACAAAGGTGATATTGTCAGAACCAAATACTGTATACTAAATATACCCAATATTATACTGTTTGCCTTTGAAAATTCTGCATAATATGTGTGTTTGGGGGGTGGGTTAATGTGGATATTTATATCTCAGTTGTAGTTCAAGAATTATATAGACATTCCTGTTCTCACAATCTCCTCAAAGTGTATCGTAGGTGGAATAAATTGGCCACTGTATAACAGTAGAAGTCATTCAGAGATCTCTAGCAAAACAAACATTCAATCAAAAAATGTCATGATTTCAGAAGCTCCCGACTTTGCTGGTAATCCTCACATTCGAAAGGAATATCTTCAATATATTTATTGCCATGAAAGTTCATAGAGCTCATAATCTGAAGATTTCTTCATGCACTTTCCCAAGCTCGGCACTTTTCATTAAAATATCAAAATCTTAGCTTTTGGAGCCCATGTTCTAGAGAAAAAGGAAATCAAAATGCAGCAATAGAAGGCAAACCAAAAGCCAATGACCTGATCCTGGTTGGTTAAAACAAAACCAGAGAGGAAGGATCTAATGACTAATGTCAATCACAAAGCATTAGAAATCAACACCTCCCAAAGTTTATTAGATTAAAACTAATGAAGTGTCATCCATTACACAGGCTGAATAGGAGAGCAAGAAAAGATACTCAGGAAATGACATATATAGTGGAATAAGTATGATCCTTATTATTAACAACAGTTTTATTCAGTCTAGAGATTTTCCAACTAATGCTAAGGCAGCCCCCCAATCCAAAATACCTTCTGTATAGTCAAAATATAACAAACTAAATATTTTGCAATTATTTTAAGAAGACTGAAACAATGAATTTGTATGTATTTGCTTTGTCAAGGAGGAGTAATGGCCTCTGTCTACATCGATCCCCCTCCGACCATCTTAACTAGAACTATAACAACATCTTGATAAAATATAGGCACATGACTCCAACACTGTTATGTTTCTTTATTTTTCCTGTTTCATTGTTAACACCTTTGCCTGATGAAGAAGCCAGTGGAGCTGCAAAAGCTAGCATCATGTATTTTGTGCATTTTGATTGTCCAATAAAGGGATCACTGTTTTGTGGATTTTGGTTGTTTGTCTGGGAAAGCTGCCCACGGACAGCTGATAAGAGTGTGCCAGGCAAAGGTAAACAAAAGCAAGGCTTTATAGCAGCAAAGAAACAGTTCCTAAATGAAAATACCAGTCCAGTGTCCAATGGAGCAAAACCAAAAGCCAGCCCAGGGTCCTGGGTTCCAGAAGGCAGTTCCACAAGTCCAGTCCAGGGTCAAGAGTGCCAGAGAATAGGTCAATGAGTCCGGTCCAATGTCAAGAGGTCTAAGTCTATCCAAGGTCTAGAAAGCAAGGAGTCTGGCAACAAAATCTGAGGGAGTCAGAGAGAACAGCTTTCACCAAAGGAATGCAGATAGACTCTGATAAAGAGGCCCAGTGTCTGCCAGGTGTTTATATCAGGCCAACTCCTTATCGTAGCTGCTGGGTGAGTAATGAGAGTTTCTCAGCTAACCTTTGGGAATGCCGAAGGCATGCCCTTTCAGTCCTTCTTTCTCTGAAGGTAGGAACCTCAGTATCTTGCTCCTCTGTGTCTCCCAGGCCTGGAACCTTTGCTAGGGAAAGGCTGGGCTGCTGAGCCACAGGGTCCACTGGAGGTGATACAACAGGGCTAGGGCCTGGCTGAGCCAACTCTCCGGGAGCTGGGAGAGCAGAGCTGGGACCTGGCAGGGCAGAGCTGGGGCCCAGCTCAGCCTCAGGTTCCCCTTGCGCCTGAGGGGCCAAGTCCTCCTCATTGTTCTCCGCATCCTCCTCGTGACTGGCCATGACATTGTTATTGTAATTTGCAAAATAGTGTTCTATGCTTCACATCTAGTTCCAGGTTAGTTTCACCAATAGGCAAGGGTTGTGCAAGGTTTCCAACAGAAGCATATTTTTTAGTTCTTCTGGGAGATGCCCCTCCAGGATTTCACCTGGGGCCTTTTGCATGCTCTGTTACTATGCTCATGGCCCTTCTATGATTATGGTGATTTATACAGTAGGATAGAATGTAGGTGTGAGTTTGTTTGTTTTTGAAAAATTAAATTAGACTGAATTAGTGAAAGACAGAAAGAGGTGTTATTTTCTGGCCTGCCCATCCTCCAAGTAGCTGGGAACATGCTTCTTTCTCCATGTACATTCTGCCACAGTACTATATTTGTCACACAGAACCTTCCTACTCGCCCATCTGGCTTATAGATACTGTTTCCAAATTTGTCGTCCTTTATGTTCCAAAAGCCTATTTGACTTGAGATGTTTCCATAAAGAGGCAGAAAATCCTGCCAGAGTTTGATATACAGAACCGACACCCCGTCTGTGTGGCATGCTGTTTTTCAATCAGGAAAAGCAACACCAACCTACCGTGACTGCTGTTCTGCTCTTCTGACTAGGTGCACCCCAGTTACCTATATGGGCACCTGTATCACAGCTGCACAGCCAGAATGCAAAGAAGTTCCACGGTTAATTGTAGCCTTTGGATAATGAAATCCACTCCAACAATTTCTCAAGTGGGAAGAGGCCATTTAGCATTGCTGCTCCTGAGGCTTGCGGGGGCAGATGCTCTGACCTCCCACACAAAACAGGCTGTGGTGGAAGTCTGCCTGCTGATTCCTGTGTGCAGCCCTGTTGTCAAGAAGCGATTGAATTAGAGCATACCTTTTAGTGCAGTATCCAAGCTCCATCTGTTTCCTTTTGTAATCTATACTTGGAGCATATCATGTGTCATGGAAACAGCTAATGGGCTTAGTCATCTCCTACTGAGGAACCTACACAAGGTGATAGATGGGCCAGGAAATCCCATAAGCCTGACTCCATTGAGTTTCCAGTCACTTAGGAAGAAGGTGGATGCTAACTAGCAGCTTTGGTATTGTTTGGGACTTGGAAAAATTACTTTCTCAGGCTGCAGTTTCCAAAATCTGTTAGCCAGTATGGCCACTGGTTGTACTAGTTTAAGGATTCTGGAATTTATAATCCAAGAAAGTAATTTTTCCAAGATCTGGTATTTTCCTTCCTTCAGCACCATAGATATATGGGTTCAAGAAAGGTGTATCTACTCAATTGTCAAACATCTCTCCTCCCTGAACTTCAGCCTCTGTGTGGCATTTGAGGGGGCCTGGAACTGCTGCCAGGGAGAAGGTATAATGGATGGGTCTCTTCCATGTTACCTATATCTTAATATGGATTCAGTCCTCTGGTTTTAGCAGCTCTTTCCTGGCCATCTCATCTCACCCCACTGAGCCCAATGTAACTCCATGCACTCATGGTTTCCTACCCATCCCCATGGCCAAGCTCACTTGTTTGTTCCCTTCCAGTGAGCCATGGCTCCTAAGGATGCTTCCACAGTTGGAAACTTGTTTTTATTTTTGTTGTGTGCCTTCAAATCATTTCTGACTTATATCAACCCTAAGGCAAACACATCATGGGATTTTCTTGGCAGAATTTATTCAGCTATGGTTTGCCTTTGCCTTCCTCTGAGTTTGAGAGAGTGCGGCTTGCCTAAGGCCTTGTAGTTTTGTGGGCTATTTAGCCTTCTCTGTCAAAGCCATCAAACTAAAAATTCCAGAATTCCATAACAATGAACCATGGCTGTTAAAGTGGTGTCAAACTGCATTATTTCTGCAGTGCAGAGCCAGTCTGGATGGAATAGCGGTATATAAATAAAACATATTATTATTATTATTATTATTATTATTATTATTATTACACTGTAAAAGCTTCATCTGGGGGCATTGGTTCCTACTGCTTATTGGTGTCATTTACCCAGGTGCACATACAGCAGCATCCATCATTGAATGCAATGGTTAGTCTTCACTAGTGTAGATAGATTGAATCAATGAGAACTTAGGTCCAGTACAGACCACCGGTTTGCGGTGGCCTGGGGCCAATCCTAGGATTCTGGAGTGTGCAGTATCCACACGCTCTGTAACCCTAACACGAGACAGTGGTGCCATCTTTAGGCACTGCTGTCTACACAGCACGTGTATTGATGATGTCATGCGTGCACTGCATGCAAACAGTGCGGCACGCGTGTGACATCACCATGATTCCCCAGGGCGCTTATGGCATCTTGATGGTGTCACTGGAAGGAGCTCCATTTTGCTGCAGATTGTTGCTGCAGCCGTGCAGTTGCCATGGCAACAATCCAGGCTGCCCCTTTCTTCCAGTCTGTACCGGGCCTTAGTTAGTCAAGACTCACAAGTTTCATTGATTAAGTGTGTCCTCTCCCATTGGGACTACTAACTGAATTTGGGGCAGTGAGATTGATGCTAGGTTCCAGTTTCTGTTTCTGTTCCTGCAGGTTCAGGCCCATGATCTCCTGACTGAATCTAACCATCTGTCATGCTGTCTTCCTCTCTTTCTACTGCCTTCTACCTTTCCTACCATTATTGTTTTTTCTAATAAGTCATGCCTTCTCATGATGTGGCCAAAGTAACACAGCCTCGGTTTAGTCATCTTGGCTTCCAGGAAGAGTTCAGGCTTGATCTGTGATAGATCCATTTGTTTGTCTTTTTGGCTATCCATGGTATCCTCAGCACTCTTCTCGAACAATACATCCCACTAATAACGAGTTAATTTTCTTTTTATTCACTTTTTTCACTGTCCAGCTCTCATATCCTTATATGACTGGGAATACCATAACTTGGACAGTCCTAATTTTGGTGTTCAGTATCATATGCACTTTAGGATCTTGTCTACTTCTTTCATAGGTGCCCTTCCCATTCCTAGTCTTCTGATTTTTTGACTGCAGTCTCTATTCTGATCAGTGTTTGATCCAAAGTATGAGAAATTTCTGACTATTTTTATTTCTTTGTGATTTAGGATGAATTCATGTAGATCTTTTATAGTCAATATTTTTGTTTTCTTAATGTTCAGCATTATGCCTACTTTATGCGCTTTCTACTTTGCCTTTTTTAAGCATTTGTTTCAAGTCTTTTTGGTTTCCTGCTGGTGCCATCTGCATTTCTTAGGTTGTTGATAGTCCTTGCTCCGATCTTCAGTCCTCCTTCCTCTGAGTATAAGACTGCTCTGCATACAATATTTTCTGCCTACAAGCTGAACAAATGGGATGATAGAATGCATCCTTATTTGGCCCTTTTCCTGATTGGGAACCATTCTGTTTCTCCATATTCTGTTCTAATGGCAGATAAACTAGGATTAAAAGAATTTATCTGATTATCTCATTTCTCTTTAAAAGAAAAAAGACTGCACCCTACAACATTTTTCCCTAAGTAGTCTCAGTAAAATAAATAAATAAATAAATACTTACCCACCTCTCCCCAAAGTACAGATTAAATGGTGTTATATAACTGACCATATAAAACCATTTAAACACATACCGTAGGTTACAATACATAAACACAGAATTAAGATGACCAGTACATATTAAAATCATCCAGACATAAAATTAAAAATATACCAATTTAAAATTAATAGTTTAAATAGCGCATATGTGTCAAGCCATCACTTCATGCAGTACAAGTGAGTTTTCTAAGTATTCTCAGAAAGTACCTGAAATAAATGGGACATTTCTCAGGTTGTCGGTCTTTCTTTGTCAGCTAAGTTCCCTACATGTATGCCAACTGAGATGACATTGTCAGAAGTAGTGTTTCTGTTAGCAACTCATCACCTGCTAAGACAGTGTATTCTGAGAATGAAGCTCAGTTATGGCTGGAAAATAACATGTTTCCATGGGTGAATATATGTGCACTCATGTGATATCTTAAGGTCCTCTTCTTTGCTTGTTTAATTATTTGAAATATGGAAAATATATTGAAGCAAGGCTTTAACATTCAGCACTCAGGCTGCAGAATGTACAATGAATTCTGTAATCATCTCTCTACATGCAGGACAATGTACAACATCAGGGCATAAAAAGGATCTGCCCTTGACTCTCTTTCTTCCTGACAGATAAGGAATCATTTCCCATCCAGTGAGGCAGAAAAACTACTGTTGAAGACTTTGAAGACTCTTGCTTCCCCACACAGAAATGAGTCTCTAACTTCATCTGTCCCATATTCATGACATGGGAAACATGCAGTCCTCTAGTTAGATTACAACTACCATCACCCTTCACTTATCGGTATCCTGGCAGGGGTTAGGTTGGAATGCAGCACCATGTTCAAGACCACACCTTCCTTATTCCTACCTTTAGTTTTGCTCAAAGCACTTTGTATCATTCCATTTCACCCCAGTCAATTTAGAATGAAACTTACAAATTTTTGCAAACTTCCTAAACCCAAGCAAATGAAATCCTTAACCATTCACCTGTTTCCACTACACCTCTTCACAGAACAGGCACTATATTTCACTGCCATATGGATGTAATTCTTTACTCATTTTTCTTTTCAAAGGAAGCAACGAATCATTTTAGCAATTTTCATCTTGTTGGGAGGCACTTTTCTATGACTATTTGAAGTTTAGGACTTGTACTGTGCAAAATTTGTGCATTATTGTTTTGTATAGAAAATAGTATTTTCCACATAAGAGACAGCTTTTCCAGGGTTCTTCTCAACAGGGCTTGTTGACACTTAAGAAACACATTTGCAACCATTTCCCAAATATTTTTTGACTATTCTGCCCATCCATCATCTGCTATGAAGCTGTTTATGGAACAAACCAAGTATAGCAAATCATGCACCCTCATGTTATTGGATTGCAAGCTCCAGTATTCTGTGCCACTGCTGTGCTGGCAATGGCTGCTGGAGTGTGCAGTCCAACACATCTGTGATTTTCATCTCTGCCCTAATCTAATTGTAGACCAACCAGTGTAGACCATGGAATCAACTGCTGAACAGCAAGCTACTTCATGTAAATCCCATAGAATGTTTGTCTCTAGTTTAGTTATATTAGAAATTTAATTTAAGCCAAAGATAAAGGTATTCAGAAAAAGAGAAGAGATGGCAAATCCTTGTTTACACCACAGCTATTGCTGAATACACAGGATTTAAAAAGCGACTTTTAAAGGGCAAACATTCAAAATATTCAGCGGATGGCTAAATCTATCACTTTCACTTTCTCACACATTTTGAGTTAATAAAAAAACAAAACACCTCTTGTTTTGGTCTGTCCATCCCCTACTCAAATATCTGAGCATTTGGAAAGTTCTCCTGGTAAACATTTATGTGAATGCAAAAGGAGATGTTTGATACAAAAAATTATTTAGTTCATTACAATCTCTTATTTCTGACATAGGTCTTAGCCATCCACAAGAATGAGGTTTGGGATTATGGAACATTATATTTGGAGTTATGCCAGTTTAAGGGTGCAATTTGCATACAAGTATATGATCAATTATATGTAACTCAGATATTGTTGTATTTTTTCACTTCTAACATTTTAAAGCATTTTTGTGTGATTCTTTGGCCTTTCATTAGATGACCTGTGTCATAAACAATGTATGTTCATTTAAAGTATTTATATGCCACCTCTAAATCCACCAGGCTCCCAAGTTGAGACACGTGCACCATGTCATATGCAGCTTTCAGCTTATGCTGAAAACCGTGCACCAGAAGAGGCAATAGTGTGCGCGCACCCATGGCACCCTCCAAAGACACGAGCACCATTGTTTTCAATAGGTCTCAGACACATGGTATTTCCCTTATGCAGGGGTCTGGAACGGATTCTCGCATAAGGAAAGGGCACACTGTACAATGCATTTTTTAAAAGCATTTAAATTAACATTAAATATTGAAAAACAATTTTTAAAAAGACTGGTAAAACTGCTGGGAAATATCTTCGAGGCTTGTTGGCATCACACTGCATGTGGCTGACTTCCCATGAAGTCCCTGTTCATCACCCAAACACTGTTGTTGAGTCAGAATGAGATGCCCAGCCATGTTATCAACATTGGACTACTTTGTTTGACCTCAGAGTAGCTTGTGGTGGGCAGATCATGAGGACTGCAAGTAAAGCCAGCTGCTGCTGTTACTGCAGAGAGAGCTGAAGCCCTCAGAAAAGGTGAGTTATTTAAATGGCGGTTGGAGGGTGAAAGCCTGATTCGATGCGGGCATCATGAAGCCAGTCCAGACCTGATTCAGGGTTTGGCCCTGTATCATGTAAACAGGATGCAGTGATTCCTGGGGGGAATTTGGGTTAAATTCCCATATAGACAATCTTTTTGACTGTTAGTGAGCAAATGCAATCTGTGTCTCTGGAGATCATGTAGCCATTAGGGACTGTCTGCTTACTGAAGATAATTAAGAAATAGGCCTGTTTGCATGATTCATGGTCCATGAGGCTATCTGTGGCCCAGTGTCCTTCTGTCTTTTTGATTCATTGCTTTAAAAAAACATGGAAGCTATGATATATGCTGTTTGTTTGTTTGTTTGTTTGTTTTGCTAAATTATATCCACCTATTCTGTCCCTAATGTTGGCATGGCCATGGATTCCTCCTACTTTGTTTTCAGAACAACCCCATGGTGTTGATCAGGCTGTGAGAAAGTGACGTCTTAAGGTCACAAGTGAGCTTCATGCCCCAGTGGGAAACAGAAGCTGGATTTCCCGTCCATCACTTTAACACTAAGCTCAAGTGGTTCACATACACCAGTAAAACGCCTGAATTTGGTGATCAAAGCTGTATAGAAAAATATACTTGAAAATGCCATGCCTCAATTAACTTGCTGTGAGTGTTCTTTTTGGAGTCAATTTATGTAAAGAGTTTTCAGGACACATTGTTAACAAACGAAGTCAGAGACAATGAAGTGAACTCCTGCCAGCTGTAAGACAGGGCATGGCTCGAATGGATAGATAGCTATACAGCACTTGCCATCTTTTATCCCTTGAGTCCACCTTGTAATAACGCTGGTATCCATGTGCAACAGATATTGTTGTGCACTGAGCTGGAAGATAATAAATCGGTCTGAGATTATGATTTACAGAAGGGTGTTTGGAACTCCTTGAACCAGTAGGGAAAGAAAATGGTGCTGGTACAAGCTGTCAACCTCACAATTGTTTGCTTCCCACCTCTCTCAGGAGGGCAATTTCTCCCAAGATGCAGCTTGTTTCTTGTCTCATCATCTGGAAATACTCAAATTGGTGGAACCGTGGTTAATTACCAAAATGGCTGATCCACACGTTCTTAGCTGTCAGTTTCCTCACCCACCCGCGCTGCACCTTATTGTTGTTTTCCTCTGTGTGAATTTCTTTCTTTTTTTCCCCGAGCAATGAAATAACTCACATTAATGCAGACAGAAGACAGAATACTTTCATGATTATTTCCAGTTGTTTTAAAGGATGGCTTATTTAAAATGCATTACTTTCTGCATCTCTGTGTGCGTGCTTTTGTGTTATGTGCATGCTTGCAAAGGTGTGGGGGGAGTGATATTTCCTCAACAATTCTGAGTAAATTCTTTTAAAGGGGGGGGGGTACTTTAGAATGAAAGGAAGAAAGAGAGAGAGAGAGAGAGAGGCCTGTAGACAATCCAAAATAAAGCTGCTTTGTTCACTTTAGAGGTATGCTGTTTAAATGATGCATGAGTCCTAAGAGGCCAGAAGCCACGCCAAAGCCATGCTCCAGTCCTAAGGACTAGACTGCAGTTTTGACACAGCTTCTGGCCTCTTAAGATGTGTGTGTCATTTAAACAACATATCTCCAAAGTGACCCAAGGCAGCTTTATTTTGGCCTGTCTGTTCGGGCCCAAAGAAAGAAAGAATAGTCAAATTAAGGCTGCAATCATGCACATTTTTGTTTGGTGTAACTGTGTCCATGAGAACTAGTGTGGTATAGTGGTTTGAGTGTTGGATGAGGGTTCTGAGAGACCAAGGATAGAATTTCTGCTCAGCCATAAAAACCTGCTGAGAGTCACACTCTCTCAGCCTCAGAGATGGCAATGGTGAACCTGTTCTGAAGAAATCTTGCCAAGAAAAAACTACGGTGGGTTTTCCTTTTGAATAAGCACATAGAAGGTTGTACTATAAGGTTCATCAGTAAATTCTTAATACCTCCCTTTCATACCTTTTGAAGCACACACTGCCCAATCTTATCACCTGTGTTGTCCCCACTCCCTGTTGCCATCAAAATCTGCTTGCACACCAGTCTTTAAAAATCATTGTCCTGGTAAAAGACAGAAAAATACAAACATGGAAGCATGATTCACCTTTAAAATGAAGTATGTGATCCCTGCAGGCCTGAAGGAGCCAATTTTTTAAACTGCTTTCTGCTATTTTGTTTTTTAAAATTTTTCCATATTTTTTGAGACATGAACTTGTTCAACCCATTTCTACCTCATTTTAATAAAATCTAAAAGCCTGTGTGACTATGTAAAATGCAAACCAAGGCAGGATCCACATAAGCAAAGAAACCATACCCACCTTGATTCCAGTGCTGTTGGAACACATGATGTACAACAGTTCTCATAGTGAAAGCGCTTTTTTTAGGCTTTACTGTGATTTTTAAAAACTCACTTTATACTCCACAGTTTCTGGGGGGAGGGGGGGGCTTTTTTCCTAGATTTGTTTGTTTTGTTTTTGCAACGTGTGTCCTGGTGGATCAGGATGGCAATGGAGGGGTGGGGTAGCTGGCAGGTGGGACAGATTGGTAGGTGACATCCTCCATCTGGATGGAGAGAGGCAGGCCGGGAGGATGGAGGCATGCCGTGGGCAGGTGGCAGAATCTTTTAAGGAAGGCCCCCGTCCTCCCAGCCTGCCTTAGAAGATCCTTCTCCACCACCCGCCCTGGCATGCCTCCATCCTCCGTCCTCCTGGCCTGCCTCTCTCTTTCTGCCTGGCCTCCTTCTAAAGTGGGCCTATCAAGGTGGAGAAGGGGAAGGATGCCAGGCAGCAGGGAAGTGTGGATCCCACAGAGTAGGAGAACGATGACCGGAGGAGAAGGCCAACAAGCCCTGAAACCTCCCATCACTGCCACCTCCAGGCCCCTGCAAAGCCATCAGTAGCCAGGCAAGCAGGCAGGAAGGCAGGCGGGCAGGTGCTGAGAAGGAAGGAAGGAGGGAAGGAGAAAGGAGGAAGGAAGGAAGGAAGGAAGTGTGGCCAGGAGGATGAGGGAGGCATGGCCGGGGTAGAGAGGCCAGGGAAGTGGGCTGCCAGTGGGAATCAGGGCGGATTCGAATCTGCCCTGGTTCCCACTTGGGTTGAATCGATTAATTTCTATATAAAGTGATTCAGCCCAAAAAACACCCCATTTTACCGGTATCTTTTTGATGTGGGTTAAATGGGCAAAACTATGCCCCTCCTTTCTGAATTGCTTCAGCAATTCGGATTAAGTAAGAGTCATGGTGGTTTAAACTGGATCATGTCGAATCACAATCCAGTTTTAACCATAGTGGGAATTAGGCCGACAAATGTCTATGGGGAGAAATATTCTTTTGTACCTATTTGAATTTGGGAATGTGTGGCTATCAATGGAATTTGAATTTGAATATTTATGAATTGGTATGGCATAAATAGGATGTGTTGTAAATACCAAAAACATTCTGTAATCTAGGGAAAATACTATTCACTGGATTTGGATTATTTTGCTGTAGATTCAGACCAAATGAATTTTGGCCCAGTCCTAAGAAACAATAAAAATTGACTGTCATCCTTCTGAGTCCTCTGGCCACCCTCATGTATTGTACAGGAGGACATATGTGTGTTCTACATGGTCTTTTGTAGACTACCAGAGTGGTGGAGGACACTTTCCATGCCACCAACGAAGTAAGATCCCTCTACTAGCCTTGCTCCTACAGATGGGATGAAAGAAGCTTCTTCTTATTATTCTTATTATTATCCACCTAAGGCAGCACAATGCCTTAGGACAGCCCTCAGTAGCAGGAACTCCTTGCTCTTCCAAATTAAGCTGCTGAAACTATAAAAACGGAAGGAGAGCCAGGTGTGGGAGTTTGTGCAGCAAAACTGTCAATTCAGCAGGGATACTGAAAAGAAATTTCTGGCTGAGTTTATACTCCCAATTATTTCTCCTGGTTTTGACAAGAAAAGGAAAGGTGAGGAGTATGATAAGATGTCCTATAACCTAAGGAGAGTGAAAGCATGGAAGGGATTTTTGTGCAAAGCAGAAGACCACATTGAGAAGTCCACAAACACACTGTGGGTTGTGAAAATATCTAACACCCCAGTTTTGTTTGAAAATGTGACAAGACTAGCATTTACCATTATACCTCAAGCAGCAAAATGATTTAGGTGACCCTGCTGAGGCTTCTAAAAAAAGCTGCAGAGGACTCTCTTTCTGTCATATGGAAAAGACAAGAGCAATTGGTCTACACCAAACCATTTTATCCAAATTTTCCTTCTTAAATATTCCAGTCATTTATTTGTATTTTTAAAAACCCAGAATGAAAACTGGACATTTTTAACTACTGTTGCCCACTTTTGGCTTGTGCTGTGATCCATTACAGCAGATCCAATTTGCCTTTGTTTTTTTCCTTCTTTCAGCATTGCTTGAATGCAGCAGGGTTGAATTTGCCTACTCCTTCTTCATTCCTTAAGCCAGTCAGCTTCTTTGGACATGAGCTCCGAGATCCATCATGGAGAGTGAACATGATGTGAACCACCTAGTCAATCAGTTTCTCCATGCCACTACAGGTACCACTCCTTGGGCTTTTACTTGAACCAGGGCAATGCGGCTCTCCTTAAGTTCTTCTCCTTCAGACACCTGTCTCAGAAGAAATATGAACAAGCCGAGGTCTTCCAGAATTGTTGTAGGAGCAAGATGGAACTGCTGCCATGGAGATTGTCCTTCAGCTGGAGAAGAGTGTGAAACAAGCTCTGTGGACTCATACCAGGTGGCTTCCTGCCATACTGACCCCCATCTGTGTGACTTCCTGGAGACTCACTACTTTGATGAGGAGGTGAAGCAGATCAAGAAGCTGGGAGACCATATGACCTACCTGAACCATATGGAAGGCCTTGGTGAATTTCTTTAACTGCTGCATGCTGGGTGAGTCCAGTGACAGAGCCTAGAAGCCTTGGCTCCTTTCTGACACCTACATTCTTGTCCAAATGTGTTTTGTTTAGCTCATAATTAAAGCTTTTGTTCAGTACAATCAACCCTCCCTATAGGTGGGCTTGCCTTCTGTGGCTTTGAGCTTATGCAGAAGGCAAGCCCCAGCAGAAGTAATCAGGTGTGTACATGTGCCATGTACCATGTGCCATGCTGTGAGCACCGCTCCATTATTTTCTATGGGATTTGAGCATATGCTCTTTTCCCCTACATGGTGTGGGGGGATCTGGAACAGATCCCCCGTGTATGGGGAGGACGAACTGTACATAAAAGGCCTCTGATCCATTGTCCATTTTGTGCATGTGAAATAACTGCATTAAATAAACTTGACACTATCCTTTAAAAAAAAAAAAAGAAATATTACACCACACTTCTCCAAATTTCCTTGTCTGTTTTCCTTTCCTCCCACCCATTTGGTCACATATCATGTTGATACTCAGATCTGAAGCCTTCAGACAAGGACATATACGTTATCATTCTTAATGCAGTGCGTAGTTTATTTTAGGCCCTATAGAAATAATAACAGCAATCACCATCATTTCAGGGTCAAGAAATGGGTCAAGACCCAAATAAAGAGAACATTGTCCTCTAGGGTGGCTTCTCTCATATTACCTCTGATTAGCTATTTGAGTCCTAATATCAGCTGGGAGGGAGGGAATGAAGGATGGAAGCAAGCAAGGAAGGAAATGGCATACAAATGTGTTTCACTTTTAGCATTGGAAGGACTGGAACATGTGCTTTAAAAAGCCTGGAGTGAATATCAGTAATGAAAGCAGAATTTCTAATGGCAAGGCATTTGGAGGCCACAGAAGTTCACCCGAGAAGAAATATGACAGCTCCAAAACTAGTTCCCAAAGAATCATGATAGAATGCTGTCTCCAGATAACTATCTTACCATCTGCACAATACTTGAAACATTTTAGATGGGTGCTTGACATTTACCTTGAATGGAGTATAACATGTGGGTGCTGCTGCAATGGAGAGCTTGTTACGATATTGCCAAAGCAATGCTGCCTGCCCAGTTTCCCCTGCAGTCAGAGACGTAGCTAGGATTTTAGGAAGGGGGGGGGGTCCAGACTAAGTGCCATCATTATAATGGGGCTTTAGTGCGGCGGCGCAGCAGCACACACCATTCATTTTTCTAAAGAACCCCCCCCCCCTTGGCTACGTCCCTGCTGCAGTTCCCATAAAACAAGAAGTGAATTGGCAAAAACCTAAGAGTGCTCCATCAAAGTCATTTCTCTATCCTGCCCCACTGTACAGATGAAAATAGAGAACTGTCTGTAACCCTCAGATCCTCATAGGAATGAATTCTGCACATATACACACCACACTACCATGTTTCATATATTCTATTTGTGTCTGTTGTAATCACCCATCTCCTACTTTTATGATTCTTCATTATTATTAATAACAACTTGGAAAATTGTGAACATAAAGGACATTCTTGTAACTCTTAGACTTCCTGAGCCCAGTACACTGTTAGATTTTTTTTTTAATAAAATGGGGGGGGGGAATCCTGAAGCCTCCAGAGGGTGTGATTTTCCTCTGAAACAAGATGCATCCTCTTGGCACTTTATTTTAGATCCCATAGATCCCAAATGCATTCTTGAGAAGCTAAAATAACTATCTGTCCACTTCCGTTTTTGCCATAACTTACTGTACATTGCAGCAGGTCCCAGGATAAAAGGAAATGGCACCTGGACTTTTTTTTTCCAGTTGTCCTTTCCCTTTTTTCAGTGTCTCAGAAAAAAATTATTGTTTTCAGTGGGTGAGCAACTGTTGCTCCCCCTACTTTTTCCCCTATCACTTTGACCGCCTATCGTCCCTATTCCTAATACTTTATAATAATAATAATAATATGTTTTATTTATAAACCGCTATTCCAAATAGATCATAGTTATGGAGGGAGGGCACTCAGTCTTCAGGCCAACCTATATGTCAACAAATAGGTTCTCTTTTTTTCTTCTTTTCTAAAACAATTATGTGGTGGCAGCTGTGCATGTTATTCAGCCAAACAACAGCCTCTGGGGCTAGTTGTTTTTGTTTGTTATATTGTTTCACACTCCTTCACTGTCTCCCCTATCATCTTTGCTGGGGTTTTCACTGGCAGGTGATGTTGGCCACTGCAAATGGAATGAAGTTTGATGAACAGCAATAAGAGGGGAAGAGTGTGCTTTTCAACTTCCCTTCCTTGAATGTCATTGTTTTCCTGATATTGTTCAAATGCAACTCTTTGTTTGCCTACTCAGTCATGCTGCACTAATATTGGACCGGTACAAACAGGACTTTCCGACACCCTTGTCATGTGCTAGGGTTGCCTGAGGGACAGATGGCAACACATGACACTTACGCAACTACGCCGCCACCGCTGCTTGAAAAGAACCCACTTTTTGTGGAAGCCACACAGTTTGGCAGCTGCGGCTTCCCTCCAGTGGAAAAACAGGCACGGGGAGGCCACCCTTTTTGCCATAGATATATAATGAATTCCATTTTGAGGACCAGAATGTATTGTATTGATAGTAAAGAGGGTGGTTGGATCATGGCTATTCTTAGGAGTTTCTTTGGGGGTTGCTGGGATCTTGGGTTGGCTTTTTTGTTATAAAGTTTATATCCATTGTTCATTAGTTGGAGTACTAGAGTGGGATTCAGCCCAAATTCTTTATTAATCACACTCTTTGTTCCTACCTCTTTTATTGTTATCATGCCACCCACGAAATGTTTTCTTTCATGCATTTTGCCACTGTGTATGTAGGGCATTACTAGGGGGTGAATGAGGTGTCATGTGGTGCTTTGGTAGGAGTGGGCTCTCTCCTGTCTAGCCAACAGCTCCACCAGACACAGAGAAGGCTGTGGGACAGCAAGTGCAACCTGCTCCTACTGGCGGCTGCTAGTGGGACTGGGCTGAGTTCCAGATCTGGCAGTCTTCTGGTTGGGTTGTAAAGAGAATTGTTTCCCTCTCCCACCCAGCCGCACCTCTGCCAGATCCAGCAAAGCCTGTTGAAGAGAGGAGAAGAGTATTAAAAATGATCCACACCAGTTGTCAAATATGTGAGGTACAGCACTGTCTGTATATATTTATTTTTAACCTTGCTCATTTCCATTTCAGTGAAGAAACTGGGCTTTCAAAAATTCATGCAGCTGTTTCCTTCTCTTTTAGGCTCAACAACAGGTGCAAGACAGAAGCAAGGGAGGAAAGCCATGGATGGCATTTTTCACCTTCATCCCAGTAAGATTTTGTATTCTAGTAATAAGTGCTCTTTTTTCCTACTACTTTGGAAAGATGAGTTGTACATTAATAGATACATTGCCCAGTTGAGGAGAAAATTTGGACAATGTTTGTATAAACAATCTACCTACCTCTGCATGACTTTTGCTTGTTAAGAGGAAAAGAAATGAATTGTTTCCCAGTGCTACCTGACAAGCTGAGGATAGGCAATGGTATGGTAAATGCTGAAACCACCCTTCACCCAGCTGTTCTGTTTTTACTCCCCAGAGACAGAGTCCAGCGTCCTGTTAGTGACATGCACAAGTGTAATTCTATGTTACATCTGCTTATGTCTTTTGTCATTGCAGAGGCTGGTACCCTCTTTCATCCTTTACAAAGAGCCCTACCTTTGTCTATACTGGCTAGGTCTGATCAGAACAACAGTGGAATCTGTAGAGCCATGTCTTGCCTGCTCATGGGCTAGGGGTTGTTTTTGTTACTTATACACATTATTATTCTAGTGGTTGCAGAAACACTAGAAGAACAATGTTATCTCTACTAGTTTTCCCACTCATGCAACACTTGAAAGACCAACCCTGGGTGGCCATTATGTGTTTGGTGGACAGTGCAAGGGATTGGAGAAGCATCTAGTTTTGCCCGATGGTCAGATGCACACTGGTGACATTATCCTCTGAGACTCCTAGTCTGTGGCTACTGTTACACTGCAGAAATAAAGCAGTTTGACACCACATTATTATGACTCAATGCTATGCAATTCCAGGATTTTTAGTTTTGTGATATATTTAGCTCTCCTTGTCAAAGAGCTCTAGTGCCCCACAAAACTAAAAAATATCAGAGTTCCATAGTACTGGAATTACATACAGTAGTATATAGTACTGGGTCCTGGCAGTTAAATTTATGTCAAATTGTTTTATTTGTGCGGTGTGGCAGCAGGCTGTGTGTAGCTATGCAGAATGGATAGATGCTACTCCAGTCCCCCATCCTCACCTTCCACAAGTCACAGAAATGACCATTCAGGAAAGCTGTCATAGCAAAATCCTGAGTTGTAGGGATATGACTGGGGAGGTGTAGCAGAATCCTGCCTGCAGAAATGTTATACTACACTGAGAAAATGATGTAATTTGGAATGGGAAAGGGTTCTTTTCCTTTTCTTTTTTCTCTGAAACCAAGACTCTGGTGGTTTTGCACTCTTCCTCTATGCCATGGCTTCTTATTCTCCTCCTGGTTAGAATCAGGCCTCAATGTGAGGTTGCATCTACACTGCAGTTTGGCACCACTTTAACTGCCATGGACTGCAACTCCAAGAATCCTCCCAACAAAGAAGCCACGGGTCATGTAAGTTGAGGAATTCTAGGATTTGCAGCCCACAAGACTAAAACTTTCAAGTGTTGGATGCAGAGCATGACATATGCCATTAGGAGCTTGCCTGGACTCTGACAGGGCTGTATCTACACTTCAGAATCAATGCAGTCTGACACCACTTTAATTGCCATGGTTCAAGGCTATGGAATTCTAGGATCTACAGTTCTGTGAGATATTTGGCCTTCTCTGTCAGAGAGTTCTAGTGCCACAACAAACTACAAATCCTAGAATTCAATAAGATGGGAACATGGCAGTTTAAACAATGTCATACTGCTTTAATTCTGCAGTTTGGCATCAGTCTAGACATTAGAGAATGAAAACTGTCACAACACACACTGGCACATACACGAGTTTTCAGGTCATCATTCAAGGCTCTTCTTAGCATATCACTGCCACATGAGATAGAGAGGGTGATAGGGTTATACCAAATTGTCAAGGGCCATTTTTCTGAAATTTAACCCCCTCAAAATCAACTAGGGACACTTAGCTGGTTCTGGCAGTGGGTATGGAGATGATCCAAAATTATCTGGAAAGAAAGAAAATCAAAGTGGTTGTCACCTTAAAAAATAAAAACTATTTCTTTTACCACTTGTCAGAGGCCACAGGTTGTACTGGACAGCCACTGAATGTCTACGCAAGGACATACACTTTTAGAGGAAGGGTGTATCACTTCTTCAACAGTTCATCTTACTCACAAGGTGGACTGTTAGTTAATCGGCCTTCAAAGAAAGGGTAGCAACTGAAGCAAGCTTGTTAATGCTATAAAAGCACAATGTGACAAGTCACGCAATTCTATTTTTAAACTTGGTGTATTAAGAAAAATGTGGTTTTACATTTGGAGTTCTTTCACCTTTAAATAAAAAGGTCCTGTAAAAATTAGTTTCTTCAAAATCAACCCAGAGTTTTATTAATGCTCCTGTCTGGCAGTCTGTCTGTCTATCTATCAGCAGTGGGAACCAAAGATTAACAGTGCAATTCTAATCTGAAGTAAGCCTCAATGAGTTTAGTACAGAAGAATTAGTTAAATGGAACAACTAAGTCAACATGCTGAAGTGAAAAGATTTGTACAAATGACACTTGGGAAGGGAGCATTTCATGAATTTCTTTCACTTTGTGTTATTAGCCCAGTTTCTTGGATTTGTGGCTCAATTACTGTTTCCTCTCCCGCCATATGAAAAGTCTTTTTACCAATGTCATATTCTGACTGTGGAATGCCCTCCACAGATAGGCACACCTAGCACCTATGCTCATGTCTTTGAGACTATTTCATTGATCCAGTGGTTTGGTATTTTTTAAAGTGTGTAGATTTTTAATCTTCTGTTTTATATTTGTATTTGATTTTGCTGCAGAATTTGCTGCAGAATTGCTGCAGATCTTTTTTTAAAAGAAGACATTTTAGCCCTATCTTTTTTTTACTTGCTGCATTTCAAGTGTCCCCAAACCTTTTGTTATAGAGAGTTTGTACAAACATAAATTTATAAATGACATATATATATTTCCTAGATAGTGTAGGCCACAAAGGGGAAGGGGACAAAATATATAGGGTAATTTCTGATGGAGAAATATTCAGAATATAGGGTCTCTTTCTGATAAGTAGGAGCAGTTGGAGTACATACTTTGTATTTTTCTGTTCCCACTTCCTAATATTCAAGTGTCTTAGACATTATTTTAGCCAGAAATCATACCAATTTTACTGACTGCAATTTCAAAGCAAATGACAAATCAAAATAAAATGAAAGTATAATTCCTTACAGAAGCAATAGTTACAGAGCTTAGAATATTGACTGGTATCCTTGATCAGCTACTTATGTAACTACGGAGCTTATTGCATGAACTTTTAAAGTGTTTCAAGCCTCCTGGGCTGGAGCTAGGATGTGGGATGGGGACAGGGATTATTGCATGCTAAATCACTGCCTAATTGCCACCCGCCATCTGCCCGGGTCCAAGCCGGGTCCCAGCCGTGCTCCACCAGCACTTTTTTGAAGTCAGAAGCTGATGGCAGCCAGTGATTAGGTGACGATTTAGCATGCAGTAATCCCCGCAACCATCCCATATCCCAGCTCCAGCCAAGGAGGATTGAAATGCTTTTAAAATTCATGCAATAAGCTCCTACCTTAGATAGGTATCCAAGCAGAGTATCCCAGCCAGCCTACCTCATCCTGACTTACCTGTTGTGCCATCGTCTATTGTGAGCAATAGGGGCCTGTTCTCCTGTTGATCAGGATGCAGCAAACTGATGTTTTCACCCTCTTCCCATGAACAATCTCCAGTGCAACAGCTAGAAGCAGATTCTCTAAATTCTTCCTTGTACCAGAGATTGTTTATGGACCAGCTGCATCCTGATTGACAGGCCCCCATCATTCCCAGCAGCAGCTGCTTGGTAAGTCAGGATTGGGGGACTTCTGTATTCCCAATGTTTTTATTCCCTACACTACTGAATACATAGGGATTGTATATGCAAATCAGTTATGAATGCATAACTCTAGATTATATGTTTGTAACTGCAATTGTGAATTCCAGCCATTGTATTGACAAAGTAAAGTCCCAGTGAGTCTTGTTAGTTTAACATTTAATGAGGAAGAACAGGATATAATGAAATGAAATGCGAAGATTAATGAATTCTTTAAAAGGTTATCAAGGGCATAAGCCTGAATTAACAATTCTACAAAGACGTGCATCAATGTTTACTAGCAATTAGCAAATCACAATTAAAATGAAGAGGTTGCATCTGAAGAGATTTCCAGCTAAATGAGAAGATGTAGATAATATTTTTATTAAATTGGGCAAAGTTATTCATCATTACCAGATTACAGATGTTGGTCCTGTAGCTTTATGATCATTCATGTTCAAGACAGAGCAGCTGGTTGATTATTGCCCTGATTAGCATTTAGAGATCAAAATCACAAGATGGGTGCCAAGCTACATGTGATGTTAAATATGTTGCTTGGTGTTCCTTATAGCATTTTAAAAGTCAGACATGGGAGAGTCCAACCAGCATATGAACTATAATGTACAGAAGGGAAATTCTTAGTGATTTCTTCCCCTGTGATCCTGATGAAAAGCTTCCCCAAACTTCAATAAAACTGTTGTAGGAAAGATAAAGGTAAATCCTACATGAGATGAAAACCATGTTTATGCTCCAGGTGCTGTAAGATTGCCTTGCCCATCATCTCTCTCACCTTTGGCTATTATGGCTATAGCTGATGGGAGATGCAGTCTAACAACAGCTAACAGTTCATAGATTCTCCGCTCCTAGGCTACATTAGTTCCTTTGACATCTGATGCTTAAACTTTTAAAAAAGAAATACAGATTAGCATAGCATGGCCCTGTGAGCTTAGAATTTAATATCTAAAAGGACTCATCTAGGCAAAATAAGACACATTTGGTTGTGTTTCCAGGCCATGCAGCTTTAGTGGCTATGAGATTCATTTGAGGATAAAAATTCTCCAAATTCCTTGAGTCTCAGTCTTGATTTGACACCCACATTTTAGGATTTTTCACCCAATGAAAGCTGGAATACCACTTTCATTACTGCATTTTGATGCATTGTTGAAGCAGCTATGTGAATATACATTTGCTGACATGGATGACCATCTTGTTTTCAGAAGGGAGTCATTTCAACAACTGTAGGGGCTTCATGTTCATATCTAAGCATGACTAATTTCATCTACAATACCCTCTATTTTATACTCCTTCACTTCCACTTTGAACAAAGCCAGCTGTGAAGTGCTGGTCTTCTGAATAAATACTCCCAAAGTGGCAGAAATTTCTGTCAGAAGTAACAGTCTCAGTGGTTGTATTGTTGTTACTGACAACAGCAGTATTTACCTTGGGTTGGAACTGGAATGCCAAAAAGCAGGATTTCGCCAAACTCAAGCACAGTTGAACTCTATTAATAACAAGAAATAAAGGCTTAATTAATGGCATATTTTGCAAAAGCAACGCTCCATTATTGTTTGCTGGGAAGACGGAGGCATGGGCTGGAAACACTCATTCTAATTAATCCTGCAAGTGGGAGCATTTGGTGCAAGGTCAGAGAATAATAGGCGAATGTGTGAATCAGCAGGATGCAGCAGCAGTGAGAACGATCATTTGAATAAAAGCAGTTGTGTTATTTTCCCCCTTTAGACTGTGGGCTGTTCAATGTTCTGGATGAATATAACACAATCAGTCTGCTCTCTGGTGTATATCCACTTCCTGCTGACTCAGGGCAACCTGCATCTTCTGCCATTTATTAAAATGAAACATTCGTATTAAATATGCCAAGGTGTGTTTTTTGTTGTTGTTTCTGCAATTTCCCAGTGATGACCAGCTCAATGGCAATAATGACATTATTAAAGTGGCAGTTTTGTTTAAGACAAATGGACAGCCATTGGGTGTTGCAAAGTGACCACAAACTAGCCCATCATCTTTACAACATGAATGTTTTATAGAACTGGGTGATCACTATGCCCTATGAGCATCTATTGGAAGGCTTTTGGAGAGAGAGATGTTCAGGATTTTACCAGGCTTGAAACCATTTTATGTCCACTGAAATAAATACCACTTCAGTAGTAGGCAGGGCTGGCTTCTAATTTCTGGAGAACTTTGGGCAATGTTGGGGCAGGAGGTCCTCTTTTCATTTTTGCTTGAGTCACCCTTTCCTTCTATACCCACACATCTTTCCTTTACTTTACCAAGCTCCCTTCTACCTTTAGTTATACCCCTTTGAAATCCAAAAGCATGCAATACTTCATTTATTTAATTTAAAAAGCAACTGACGCTATTGTCACACTGAGGCCTTGTTCTGGTGCATTTTGACTGCAGTGACTGCCATGGGTTGTTCCCCCCACTTGAATGACATAATGAAAATGGGTCACAGCTCTTTTACATCACCCCTCTCTGACATGTAAGGAAAATAGAACATTTTGCCAGCTATGTGAATTTTCCCTCTCTCTTTCTGTTGGACAGTAGTATTTATCACTGCTAGTTCCATATCCTGGGTTAAACATGGTTTTGTGTGCCTTCATTTCAGGCTTCTGGTGACCCTAAGGTGATCCTATCACAGGGTGAGATTTGTTCAGAGATTTGCTCAGAAGGCATTTGCCTTTACCTTCCTCTGAGGCTGAGAGAGTGTGATTTGCCCAAGTCATCCAGTGGGTTTCCTGCCCGAGTGGAGATCTGAACTATGTTCTCCAGAGTCCAACACTCAAACCACTACAGTATGTTGGCTTTCAAGACCATTGAATACAATTCTGTGTTTCCTTATTTGAATATCAACTTGTTTCTTTTGCTCATTTTAAAGAGTAGCTGATGTTGGTAAAGAGATACAAAATATTGCAATACAGGTCAGAAATTAGCTCAGTGGCAAACCGTAGTTCTGCACAGAAATACAGATTATTATTTTTTTTAAAAAATAATAATCAGAAATGCTGTTTTCAGCACAGGAAATCATTCAGAGCAGATTCACTCTACAGTCTGCCCTTACCATATGCAGGAGATCCATTCAGGACACACACACACACACACACACACACACACACCGCTGCATAAGACAAATTTCCCATATGCTAGAGTCCCATTTATTTGAATGGTGGTGCTATTAAGAAGGTCATGGGTATGACTGTGCAGGAACTGAGAATAACAGTGGAAGACAGGGAGTCTTGGAGATGTCTAATTCACAGGGTCAACATTGGCTCAAGGATGGTTAACAACAACAAGCCCATTGATTTAATTTTTACCAATCCTTGAGCAGGAAGGCTTATTGTAGAGTTCCAAAGGGGAAGTATGACACCTCTCTTCTTAGAAACTCCCCCACACCCCATTTTAGCTTATACTATTCCCTCCAAGGTGGCTATTTGCTGGTCAATAGGAAAGGGGGGAGCAGCAGTGGTAAAGTCTTTGTTCCATTCTTGTAGCTGAATGCACAGCAATACAAACCTCCATCACCTCCCAGGGTCCTCAGGAGGTCCTGAAAGATGATGTCATGACCAAGCATCAGATCTGAGGGTTGGTCCAAGATATTTAAGACAAAGGACATGATGATGATGATATCTTCCATCTCCTGTAGAGGGGGCACTGGCTGGCCACTGAACTGTACTTCAGCACTGGTGTTTGGACTGTGTCTTCCACCACACATGAGGGCAACAGGTTAGCTTAGGAGTACAGAATAAACACATTTCTGGTCTCCACCAGTGGGAGGTGGTTGGGTAGTTCAGAAGGAATAACCAGCAGACTGCTCTTGCCATTCATTATTTTCTATCTGGGACAGTTATCTCATTCAGACTAATGGTAGGGATGGCCCTCAATGTTTGGTCACTGTGTGAGCAAGTGTGGTCTGTTTCCATAAGTTTGTCTCCATATAGCAGTAAGAAATGAATTGAAAAGCACTCTGAACACCAGGGGACACCTAAGGGGGTAACACCACTGCTCCCCAAGCACCCGCCTTTGGGCCTTCACCTGTGTCCCTTTCAAATGCTGGAGATGGTGTGAGTGTGGTGAGGCTCAGTCGGAAGAGAAATGAGAATCCCCAGGTTTTTAATTTTTAGAAAAATAATGATTGAAAAAAATCACATCTTACCAAATGTTCACTTGAAACACATACATACAAATATATTTAGGCTGTGCATATGATAGTATAATTTAAAGGTAAACAACTGTTGTCATTACATTAAGTGATATATGGGAATTACAATTTATGAGTAACATTACTACAAAAAACATTACTAAGGATTCTGTATGGTGTGGTGTAGGAAGAGGTCAATGGAGGGTGACACCATGAGTTACTGCACTGGGTGATGCCAACCCTAGTGATATCATTGCCAAACACCATTTAAGATCCTGATAAATTATTAGCAATTTTTATACAGATGTTGGGCTGGGTTGTTTTGCTTCAGTACCTTTAGTCTTGGCACTACTGCTGAAAATCTTTATATTCCTCCTACACATGACTTCCAATTCCTGCAGGTTCTTTGTTCTCATCAATTCACTGTGATATGTGTGATGCCCATGCTGGCTTAGGCACAGCAGGTGAGGAGCAGTCTAGACATAACATGGGGAGACCTGAGACTACAACTCCCTTCCTTTTAAAAAAGAAAGAAAAAAGCATTTGGAATCTGAGTCAGGGGCTGGACAGCATTTTTAAAACATTTTTACCAGTACATTTCCATTACTCAAATTGCCCTTGGAACTGCTACTTGCCCCACAGGAAATATACTTGGTGATAGCTCAAAAAGGCTGTTGGATCTCTTCTGGCAGGCCTTTCCAGAGTAGCCTCCCCTTTACCAGTATGGATTGCCCCATCCACCCTGTGAACATAGATGTCTTCACCTCAGTGTTTCTACCCCTAATTTTAGCTGATTTCTTGTTTAATTTTATAGTTTATATAGTAATATATTTTATACTGTATTGTTTTTAAGATTGGGATGTGGGTCCGGGACAGGGATTATTTTTATGTTTACTTCCTTTTATTGTTTCTTTTTTTGTGTTGTAACCCACCTTGATCCAGGTTGTCACTAGAGAAATCATTCAGATCCAACCACCCTCTCTGTATTACAACCACAAAAATATTAGACTATGTTATATAGCATTTGTAAAAACTACCCTGATAATGCATGTGAAACTGTCATCAGGAGCTGGAAAAATTACTAAATAGATCCTAATCATACAGTCCTTCATATGTTCTTGGAATGTAACACCAGCATCCTTACTACTGATTATGTTGGTTAGGGCTGCTGGATGCAGCAGTTCAACAATTAGAAGGTTTTCACAATTCACAAGCATGCATTAGGCAGTCATAGAGACGTGATGTATTTGGACCTCATGAGCCTCTTCTCCCAAGGCCTCAAAGCAGTCTTCTCCATTGGATACATTGCCTAAGTGTTGGCTATGGGCAGTACTGCCATGGAGTGAGATATAGCAAGAGAATGAACATTATGAGAACTGATGGCAGGAATTCAGTAGGGGACTTACATCTACATTGGTGGACTTATATCTGTATGAAACAGAATTGGACAGTTTCATCTTTATTTTTAGCAAGGCGCTACAGTGATGTTATTATTTAGGAGAGCCGCTGAATTGGTCATTGTGCATCAGAAGGACTGTTGCTCATCAGGACTATGGCCAGCATTATTATACAAGTGAAAGTTTAATGGGGGCTTAAATACCACTAGCTATTCTCTCTTTCTCATTCTTCACATTGGGACAATTCCACTAATTTGCTCTACAGTGGCAAGGATGGCTTCTCTGGGTGGAGGAAATCAGCAACCACTGGGAAGCAGGGAGTGTTTTTACTGATTTTCTTCTTTTGCAGCCCCCTCTGACATCTCCTCCAGTCTTCTGGGTAACCTCCCAATGCTCCAGAACAGATTTTGAGAAGGCAAAAGAGGCTGCTGTAAGGGGAATCAATGAAAATTGCCGTCACTCTAATAATCTGTGAATAATGCCAGGATAAATTTTCTGTGGGGATCAGGAGCCCTTCCATCCATGGGAGACAAATGCTTCATACAACCCTTGGGTACACTGCAAGTTTTAGTTCAAGGTGCTGATTGGACTATTTTGGGGTCTGGATTTTGGAGGATTAAGGGGATTGGATTAGGCCTCACTTTTTTAGTAAGTGTGTTGTTGCATGTGTGTCCTCATGTATGTATTCTGCTATTTCTGTAGACTCCAGTTTCATTTCTTGTTCATTATCCATGTGAATTAAGAGATGGTTGTTTATTTTTCCTGATCCTGAGGACCCCGGGATGTGATGGAGGATGCTTATTGCTGTGCATTCAGCTACAAGAATGGAACTGGGACTTTACCACTGCTGCTGCCACATCCTACTTTGGAGATTGGATTTGGCATCTTGGATGACACCTGTAAAGTTTAAATGAAAACATGCTGTGGATTCTTAGTCCCACTTGATAGGATGTCACCAGCCACTATTGCTGTAAGCACAACTCAGTGCAGGTCTATGATACACACACACATACATATACCCACACTTGATATTACAAGTTCGCCTCTGTTCCTTTGACCTTAATCTTTGCAGTACTGATAAAATACAGTGCATTTTTATTGCTCTGCGTATATGAAAGTCTGGATGGAGAAACGCAAATTTCAATACCACATTCAAGCAGAATTCTAATGTCCCATTCTTTCAGAAGCTTCAGAAAGTAACCTATTAATGAGACTGTGCTGATCTCAATTTGACCTTTTGAATGTAATTTCACTGACTTCAAAGGGACAGAAGTTCACTTTTATAATAGGGCTTTAAAGAAAATAATGGTGCTGAAACTGAATGTAAGTATACCATTTTGAATGCTGGGGATGTTTGTAGTTCGTTTGTTTGGAAAATAAGTCTTAAAAAAACAACAAAGCGGATAGATATTGAACAAGTGATCACTGACTACTAGTAGCAAACACCTTAACCTTCATTTGATTTTTTTAAATCTCAGTAATGCCAAAGGTCCCATTAAAAATCCATAGCATTTCAACCTATCTTCATAAAAAGTATTCACATGGATGCAGCGAAAAGAATCACCAAGGGTCAAAAAGAGGTAGGAGTGTGAAGCACAAAAGCAAACAATGTATGTAAGTGTAAACGCCTTCAATCTAAAAACAGTCTTAAAAGAGATGCAGTTCACATGTAGACAGAGATTACAAAGGAATATTGAGAAAGGATAACATTAGGTGAGGAAGGAATGTGAAAGCACAAAGCCCCCTTAGTCTCCTTTTCATGTGAGGTGGCTCATGAATTCTGAAGAAAATGCTTTATAATTTTGTCCTGCATCTTAACAACTGCAAGAACATTAAACCATTGAAATTTGCCCTCTTTTACTCCTTGGTTTGTCACTGTAGATGGGAGAAGTGTTGCTGGGAAACCAAAATGGACAGGTTTACAATCTGATCTTTCACATGGGAAAAAATTCCTGAATTCCCTTTCCACTAATTTCAGGCATCCTCCAGATGTTGTTGGACTGCAACTCTCAGCAGCTCTGGCCTGACTAACCAAGGCTGAAAAATGTTGTGGAAGGAGCAATCTGACAATATCGAGAGGGCTGCATGAGTCCCACTCACACCCTCCAGCATTTCACATATGAAAACCAAAACCAAGCTACATCAGAGTGTGGTCAAGGTGACAAAAGTTATTAATAGGGAGGAAAAACACAAGGTAGAAGAGGCTGCAGCAGTTTGCTATTGCCTGAGCCTACCGGTGTGGGCAACATTCACCTCTCCTTTCCTCTCCCCACTATTAAGTTAATTGAAGCAAACCCTTTATAAACTTTGAACTCTGCAGCACTTGAAGTAAACTGAGGACAAAGGGATAAAATAGAAGGAGAAAAGAGAACTGGAACATTTTAAAAGCAGCTTTACAAGTGGGACAACAGAGGATTAATTGGGATTGTCCCTTCCAAATCTTCCACTCTTGACATTCTCTACTGTATAGAGAATATTATTTCTTTAGAGACAATGCCTGCTCATTCATAACTGTTTATGTCAGAATCAGAGGAAGTGATCCCAAGGTGCAGTGACTACAAAACCCTGTATACCACTTGGAGGAACATGAGACCAGATGTTTTTTGGCCTACAACTCCCATCAACACTAGCTAGCATAACTAATAAAGAAGGATTGAGAATTGCTGTCCCAATTTTTTTTTTAAAAAAAAAAATCTGGATGTCTTCAGTTGCTATTAACTCTGGTTTACAGCATCCCATCCCTGTAGTGTGTGGCCTTGTTCCCACTATGGGTTAAACTGGATCATGATTCCAAATGATTCAGTTTAAACCACCATGGTTCCCACTTAATCGAATCACTGAAGCGATTCAGAAAAGGGGGACATGATTTTGACCATTTAACCCACGTCAAAAATATGTTGGTAAAATTGGGTGTTTTGGGGGCTGAATCAGTTTATTTAGAAATAAATAGATTCAGTCCAAGTGGGAACGAGGTGGATTCGAATCCATCCCCTGGCGCAAGTGGGAACCAGGGAGGGGGATTTGATTCCACTCCCTGTGACCGGGGGGGGGGGGGGCAGCTGCAATGGCCTCAGCCTACTGGTTTCTAAAAGTGTCCTTTGCCCCTCCGTACACGCTGGCCAATCTGTCTCCTCGGCCTCCTTCCCATGCGACCGCCTTCCTAGAGCCCCTGGCTTCTGTGCAACTCTCTTTCTTTGCAACCTGCTCTGCTGTGATGGAACCTGGTGCAAACATAGTGGGAACCACGCTGGGATCGGAACTAAATGAAGAATTCAGATCTGGAACCAGACTATAAGGAATTAGGCCTCTCTCTCTCTCTCTCTCTCTCTCTCTCTCTCTCTGTGTGTGTGTATGTGTGTGTGGCATTGAGATGGGGTTCCCCCTCCCCACCTTGTGAAATAACACAGAGGCCTAGCAACAGTGATTACAATGTGTTGAGATAGGCAAGAATGAATTAATCCAGCAAGGGCCATCCCACTAGGCAATCACTTATAAAATGCAGATTTCCAGTAGATTAATACCAGTAGCCACAAGTAATTAATACAATCAAAAGTATTCACCACATGTTGTTCTATACCTCAGAGTACCTTGATAATCCCTCAACAGTCTTGTTCACATCAAGGTTTGGGTCCCTCTTGGGTGCTTGGCCCTCTTTTCTATGCTTTGGGTAAATTATGGGCAATTTTCTCAACAAGGATAACATGCCTGATGACTGGCTAAGTTGACTTGAGGATGCTCAGAGTATTAATCAAATACTTAATTTTTCCAAGCTCTACACATCGTTGTGGTCTAGTTTCTCAGAACTTTTCTCAACCATAATTGTGTTCATTGACCTAGTGTCTCCATATAGATGTCTGATTTATGGGGTTTCACTGTGTTCTTGTAGTTCTGTGATTGGTCTATTTGTCATACATAGGAATGACCATTGCCACAAGTTAATTAATTTCCTATTACCATTTAATAATTATTGTTGCTGATTCCCAGCAGTGATCATTGCTCAGATGCAAAATAAAATTTCTTCAAGAAACACTACTACTTGTGTGTGAGTTTGTGCTGGTCTATGACCGTAATAAAGATGAACTCTACTGAACTATGTGTGAGTCAAGGGTGAAGCTACAGGGGATGGGTGAAATGTCTCCATTTGTCCATGGGTGCATCTATATGGTAGAAATAAAGCAGTTTGAAGCCACTTTAAGAACTTTAACTCCAGCCTATAGAATCCTGTCATTTATAGTTTTACAAGGTCTTTGGCCTTTTCTGCCAGTGCTGGAGTCTTTCAAAACTACAGATCCCAAGATTCCATAGGAAAGAGTCATGGAAGTTAAAGTGGCATCAAACTGCATTATTTCTACAGTGTAGATGTATCCTAGAGACACTCTGCATCTGCTTTTCCCTCTTAATTACCATGCTGAGCAAAACAGTATTCCATTATGTTTAGTCTTCACCCTTGATATTTGCATCTTTAGAATTATTCATTAAATTATGTAGGTGAGTAGACTTTACAGCATGCATTGTTTAAAGACGTCTGTAATGTGCTTTTGTAAATGTACTTTAAGAGAAGATTTCAAGCAGCCCATGAAAGACATCAGATAGTTAGAAACAACAGGAGCTTTTTTACAATTTATGCAAATGTATTCATAGGCCCAGAGAGCTCTGGCTCCTTTAGCACAGCGCTAGCATGTTCTAGTTCTTAGACACTGCTAGGAGGCAGACAGTTCTCCTTAACTCTCAAATAGGCAAGTGGTTTTTCATTCACTTCAGTGCAAGCTTGAACTTCATTTTCTCTACTACAAATCAGCTCCTAAACCTGGCTTGACAAACTACCATCCAAGATAAATTCAAAAGTAACACGGAATTGAGAAATAGGGGTGTACAGCCAATCCAGCCAAATATCAAATCATAAGGTAGATTGAGTTGATTGAAACAAATTTTATACGAAATCTGGATCAGTTCTACAAAAGAACAGGCACATTTCAAAGCACTCTTGACCAATGTAGAGATCATGATATCAAAGACAAACAGGAAAAAACCCAGGCGTTATATCTCCAACATAAATATATAAGACAGACTCAAAGATGGTGTGATGCACGGGGAGAAGAGTAGAGCTGGGATTTGTTTAATGACAGCTGCATGGTGAAATCTGGGGCAAGAATCTCATCATTACACTCTGGTCAGTATTTATAGGGCAGGATAATGGGAGGTCTGTGAAGTTAATCAGTTATCTTCTCATCCTGTGTTAGTACCAAATTGTAGAAGATCTATGGCGGGGGGGGGGGGGGAGACATCTAAGGAGATTATTTCACCAGTCTTTTCTCCCACGCTAGGCATGGGATAGAAATGTAAAGAAATGGATTCTATTACACAGCCCCATCCCCAGGCAGTTCTCATACAACACCCAATCCAGTCTTCTCCTGGACCTTTTAAAGAACAGATTTTTCCCATTCTTTAAAAGGTCTGGGAGAAGACCAATTCGGGTATGGTACTGCCTAGGGATGGGGCTGTTCAATAGAATCCATTTCATGCCTAGCGCAGGAGAAAAGACCAGTGTGATTATATCCCATGTTGGTCTTGCTGAGTTGAATTTACATCTTGCTGTCTCTTTTTATTTTCTCCCCCCACCCAACTTTTAATCAGTCTATGTTAAACCTGGCTGGCCATTTAATTTGTTTAATGTATCTTTCCCCTGCCACAATTGCTCCTAGTTGTTGCTGTTTGATATTAGAAGAAAGAGCGCTGATCTTAGCCACCACAGAAAAGTCAAGGTAGTGTCTGAGACCATTTTGTGGTGGGAGCAGAACCCAAGAGTGCTATCTACCTTTACTATAAGCAACTAATAAGCTGGAGTGACCACCTGAAAGCACCAGGAATCTGCTGCAACATTTTAAGATGCAACATCAAGCAGTCGTGCTCTAGTAGAGTCAGAAGAAAAATAAAACCAGCCCCATAGAGTAGGCAGCATCAGCTCTCGACATCTCATCATAAAGCTTAAGCAGGTATCTCTGGCAGAGATAGAATTGGAAAAGTATGTAGCCCTGAGGAGGTTATTTTCAGTATCATCCCAAATCACCAAATACCGTAACAGGGGATCATCAGTGGGAATTCACTAGCTGTACAGCTGCTAATAAATAAAGGAAATTTTCACTACCTATCTACATCCTTAGGCTGCATCACTGAATTACACCTAGTTGGTTTGCTGGTAGAAAAAATGGGTAAAAAAACTACCCTCTTTTTGAGACACAGTTGATTCATATTCTACAGGGACAGCACCAGGACAAAAATAATACGAAATTAATTGCCAAGATTGAATAATCAAGCTCAGACTTTAAAATATATATTTTAAGAAGAAAAAGAAAGTCTCCAGGCACCTGGAACAATAGATACTGGAGTTACCTATCTGAAATTGGACTTGGGTAATCCCCCTTCAGAGTCTACCATGTCTTCAAATTTTATATGGATAAAATCAAACAGTTTTAGATGTTTCTGGCTTTCTAGTGTTTGGAAAAAGGAGGGACTCTTAATCTGGATTCCTGAATCTTGATTTGAAGTTGGGTCTGGATCAGAACAGATTGAGTTTGATTGAATCAATACAGATCAGATTAAGTTCAGATTTGAATTGCCAAATCAGATTCCATACCAAATCAGGTGACCCATGCATAGCCCTTCTGAGCACTGCTGTGGTCCAGACACTCCTGCACATGTGTATGCTTGTGATTGTTTGGTTTATTTTATAACACTGATACATTTCTGTCTTTCTCTGCACTGTGTCTTTTGATTATAAATTTATTTATACTAAATAGCTTGATCATGTGAGATACATCACAATGTGTCAACAATTTCAGAAAGGTCATCTAAAGCAATGGAATTTTCCTATGCAAAAATAAACAGAAACAACCCACTCCCCAGACACAGACACAAAGGGGCTTTACAGAGAGACCCTAAGGGGCAGCAGGATGCCACCCCTTTCTCTGCCAGATTGGGGATGTGGCAACTGCATGACATGCCTTGCATCTGCAAAATGCAAAAAGAAGCTGCAAAAAGTGGCTTTTTTTTTCCACTTCAGAAAGAGCATTATAGCCACTGGCGCCCCAGCTTTTCAGCGCTCCTTTGGCACAGCACATGTACACACTGTGCCAAGGGAGTACCATGTTGTGTCCTGCCATGTGACATCATGCCAGCATGGAGATGGAGTTGGGGTGCACAGTGTGTGGTCATCACGCCCCCACTCTGCCCTGATGCTGGTATTTATCCCCAGTCTGTTCAGAACCAAAGACACCTTTATGATCCAGATTATATTTTAGAAATATCATGTGTTACAGGCAGAACCAATGGATTATTTTGTTTTCTAATGGGGTGCATGACATGATGAAATATATCAGGCAAAGAATCCCATGGCATCAAGAGTAAACAACTGAAACACATTATTCCTAACAGTAAGGTCAAGCATCTGTAAGGTACAACCATCCTGCTTGAAGTAGGACAGAAAAAAACATGTGGTATTAGTAACTCAGTGTACACTCCTCTTTCATATCCTCACATTTAGCAGGGCAGGTTTTTTTCCCCTGTAAATAGAAAGCTAGCACATTCCTAGATTAGAATTTCTTGGTCAGTTCTTCAGTCAAATATATGACCTTGGGCAATCCAGCAGGTCCTGTGATACAGCAATTTTGTTAAGTTAGCAGTTCAGATTCAAATTAAACAAGAGACAGAGACTCAGTCCACCTGGGCCAGTATACTCAGAAAGTAGCCTGGACTAGTCTGGTCCTGGAGCTGCCCCAAGGTTCCGCAGTGACTGGGGCCCTCCAGTGTGATGCAGTTTGCAAATATGCTGTTGTGCTGCCTACTTGCTGCTGCAACTCACTACTTATTGATTTGCTGGTACAACTCATTGCTTTCATTGCACCAGGGCCACTGGTCAGTACAGTGATATGCATTGTAAACCACTATCTGATATAGCAATGAAATATGGGATATGTTGCAGGTTTGGTGCTGAACTGGCCGGACAATTCAAATGAGAACTGGAGATTGGGTCCTTTGTTGTCAGGAGTAGTCGCCGTAAGGATGGGTGTTAGGATATTTTACTTGGGCTGTGTGGACAACCCCAGAATGAGGAAGATATGAATCCCAGTCTGAATAAGCAGATAACCTTAGCTAACTGCAGTGATGTGACCAAGCTATTTCCTCCTTTCTAATTTCATATCATATTATTCATTTTACTTGTTAATGTTCATACTTAAAAGACTACAAATGACAGGAAACTGGTCCCTAAAGGTTGTCCCATTAGATATTCTATGCTGAGATTAAGATATGTTGATTAAAACTTTGGCCAAAACATTCCAGCTATTATGTATACCTTGCAGCCCCAGCCTTTCTTCAAACAGCCCACTTATGAGCCAAGCCAATAATTCTTTCCTTATTATTCATCAAATAGGGCCTCCCATGTTTCCACAGCTTCTGTCTGAATAACCTCTGTATCCTTCACAGTATTGGCCATTAGGAATCCTTTCCTGCCATTTCCCCACTTTCTCTGATTAGTGCACAGACAGTACATTGTTTTGGACTACAACCTCCAGGATCCCCAGACAGCATAGTTGATTACCATGCTGACTGAGAGGCTTTTTGGATTTACAGTGCATGAAAGTAAAATTTCCATGGTATATTTTTTTGTTGCTTTCTCCCTAAATGCCCAGGATGGCCACTTACACATCTCCAAATAAGACAGCACACATCATCAAAAGAAATAACAAAAGGAGACCACAGGTTTGCATATGCTAATGTACATGCAGCCATTAATTTTGAAACAATGACTTTAAACAGAAATACAACGTGTGTGTGTGTGTGTATATATACACACACACACCCATATACATACCCTCCAAGATTTTGCTGATGAAAATCAGAACTCAATGGGGTGAGCCCCATCACAGTGTGCTTGAAAGAGTGGCAACCAGGCAACAAGAGGGTGAAAGTTATTAGTGAAGATGAACAAACAAAACTACTATTTTAAGCAGACACACACTGGAAATTATATTCTGGGTTCGGGAAGGGCAAGGCTACGTTCATCTTCTCCTCTCCCTCCTGCTGAGTTAATAGAGTTTAAACTACTTCTCCACTTTGACCTCAGTTTGCATCAATTGAAGTAAACCAAGTATGAAGGGGGAAAGTGGGAGGAGAAGAAAGAAACTAGAACATTTTAAAAGCAGCTGAGAAAGAGAATTTACCAGGGCTGTCCCTGCCACACCAGGAAATGGAAGTGTGTGTGTGTGTGTGTGTGTGTGTGTATTGAAATGTATAATTTAGAGAGATATGCTATATATCACAGTGGACACATGTAAAACTGTGACCAGATGAAATGTTTGCCAACTGTTGTCTTATTGTCTAGGCACTAACTCATGATGGGCACCGTTGAGACCTCTGCTCCATTGTCCTATAGGTCTCTGTCTTTGAATTGGACTGTGACTGGGTAGCCTTTCAAAGAGAGGACTGTCCTCTGACTGTTCTCCCAACAGAGGACTGTAGGAAACATGGCCACCACATCAGGCCATGCTAGTCAAATTTAGATAAAATGTCTAGGCCCAGACAAGGCTATGTACTGGGGTCAGTTTTCAGAGGATGATATTTCTGTTACAGAAGGATGATCTATATAGGATAGAAATTCAGACTCTTCTGGTCAATTTCATTGCCTTGAAACATAATCCTGATTAACAGACCTTTCCTACTGAGTACAGGCAGGATATTACACTCAAGAGGAAAGCACCACTTCTAAACCTCTGCTGACAAGACAGAAGCCAGTGCCATTGGGCAGAGTAAGACAACAAGCTTAGCTTGCAGATGCTGTGTCCACCAGCAGTTCCTCCTGACCCCCCTTCCTCACAATCACCTCTGTAGAATGAGATGACTGTGAATACTATGCAGCCTATGTTCCACATTGTAAATTAGCTTCCTGCCTGAGGTCTGATGGAGGATGCTGTCCCATTACTAGTACTGAAGTAGGATTCCATCCAGGATGTGGAATGGAGGGGAGCAGATGCCATCTTGTGCTTTGTGTCGGGCTGCAAATCACAAAGGCTGAGTGGTTGGCTGGCAGCTTTTCTTTTCTTTTCAGATCCAAGGTATCTTGCATCTCTACTTCAATCCCATTACATAACATCCCATATCACAAAATATGCCTCTTTTATCTCCATTACACCAGCAGACCTGAGGTGGCAAAGCAGTGGTAACAGCACAATAGAGATGTTGAGAATATTTGAAAATTCTTGAATGGCAAGTGAAAAATTGATTTCCCAAGTCTCCTGATGAGGAGAATACTGGATTGAAAAGAATCTTTACAGCTCAGGATTTATTATGTGAAAAAAACCTTTATTTTTTGTACAGAAAACAAGTATCCTGTGCAGAAAAAGAGAATTTCTGCACACAAAAGGAGATCACATGTGGTTTAAAAAAAAAGACTTGAACTGTAAAGAAATTTTCTCATAGAAAACTAGCAAAATTATTCATCATTTCCTATAAGAAAGGTATTTATATCTCTAGATCATAGCTTTCTACCACTGCCCAGGGAGGCCCTCCACAGGCAAAGCTTTCTCTTTGCAGGGAGAAAGGGAAGTCTGTCACATCCAACAACCTCCCAACCATCTCCCAGAAAAACAAAAGACTGCTCCTTAATGTATTAATTTTAGTACAGAGTACAAACAGCTTTGTATCAGTTAAAGAGAACCTGTAAAACTATAGAAGAAAGCCAACACTATAAACAAAACAAATGCTCTGATGGAAATGTTGGTGACTTGGGGTTTTTTGTTTTGTTTTGTTTTGTTTTGTTTTATTTTATATTTTCACCAAACTCTTCTTCTGGCAAAAATACATGCTTCTGCTCAATGCAGATTTCTTTAACTAGATTAATAACAAGGTGATTAGGCTTTACAGAGGCTGGAGAAAAGAAGTCATATCCATTCTGACTGAAAAGAGAGACTCCAGAATCTACATTATTCACAGCTGATTAGACTAAGAAAAGCATTTCTCAGACATTTCTCAGTGCGACATATTGCGAACTCTATTCTACTGCCAGGCTCCAAATGGCAATTAATAGTCTTAAGCTGCATATAAAACCCAGTATGAACCACGGTTACAAGAGCATTGTGTGTGAATCAAATTATGCTATCTTGAGTTTGAAAAATTTAGAAATAATTGCCAATAAGTATTCATGTATGGCCCAATTTTTTGAAACAAGTTATTGTAATTACTACTTGTGTCAGGAGTACGTGTGGCTGATTTTATGAGATCTGATGCATTTAAAGAGGCTGCCTGAACAGTTGCTGTTTTACTTGGGAAGAAGAGAAAGTCCATAGATTTGTACTTAAGTGTGTGTGTGTGTGTGTGTGTAAACCTTAAGGTCAAACAATATTAACATTTCTGCTATTAGAAACAGTGTATGAAAGTACAGGACAAAATATAATGGTTGGACCCAAAGAGAAATGTAACTGAAAGACAAAACAAGAGGTTTTATATAAGAGGTTTTATAAAGGTTTATAAAATGTTACATTTATTGTTAAGCATAATACAGTACACTGGTAGACATTTGTTGGTAGAATGGTAGAATCAAATGTAACCAACAGGGGAGACAATCTCTTCTCCCAGTGCAGCCCCTGTATGTTGCAAAAACATTTTAAAGCCCATAGAAAGTTCCTAAAGATGTTTTTTGATGATGCAAGGAGGAGGTAAACTTTTTGGCTTTGGTGATGCTGGTATAAAAGCCTAAAGATAAATGGAGAAACAATAATATCCCCATACCTTCCAGCAGTCCCAATTTTGTCAGGAATGGCCTTGATCAATTATTTGTTGTCCTACTTTTCTAGCTTTTAAAATGTCCCAGTTTCTCTCTCCTTTCCCCCCTTTGCCATCAGCCTTAGATAGTTGCAAACTGAGTTCAAAGTGCACTCAATTAACAGAGGGGGAGAGGAGGGAATGAAGTCTTGCCCTTTCCCAGTGTGCTCAGGCAAACACAAACTGCTGCAGCCTTTCCTAGCTTATGTGTTCATTATTAACAACTTTAGCCATCTTGACCACACTCAGAAGTTGCTTGTTCACACATGTCCCAATTTTCATTTGTAAAATGATGGGGGGAATGCATCTGTCAGAGCTTGATGGGGAAAAAAAGGTTTTAAGAAAAATGTATTATCGCAAGCAAGCATAGTTGTATGATCATAGTTCAAAGGGGAGAGGAAGATCATACAGGGCACCATTTCACAACAACCACACAGGACACTGGCTATATCTAAGAAATCATGCTTGGGATCCTACATCACATACTTAGTTATAAATATCTAGCTAAGTTAATGTCTCCCGAACCAACCCCCCAGCTTATTTTAACACCCAGCAGCCCCACCAAAGTGATGGATGTTATTTCTGCTGGGAACTGGGGAGAAGTAGAGTGGCATTTTCTGCCTCTTCCTACCAGCAAGCAAGACTGAGACAATCACATGTAGGACTCCTCTCACAATTCATGTTTGTAACCTTGCTCACTGGCAGAAGAAAGCTGCAAACATGTTCTTGCTGTGCCCCAGTCACCAGAAGAACCGACCTTCATTGCTCTAGTGAGGTTGCTGACTTTTTAAAAAGTTTGGGGGGCATTTATGATTGTGGCAATAGCATTGTGATCCTGAATATGTAGTGTCAGTGAATATGTAGCTGTTACAAATCATAACTCTACATTTTAAATCCATAATTGCAAGACTGATTTGTATTATATTTAAGGCAGTCATTTTGATAGTGTTATGAAGTTTGGATTTTAATAAAATTTTGGAATAAGTGGACTTTGCTATGACCCCAAACTGACCTCCTAGAGGAGCAGCCATTAACCCAAAAGCAAGGAGGACATGTAGTCAGCTTGCATGGAAAGAGGTAGGATCTCTAGAAAATAGACTTGGAAAATCCCCACAGGAAGTTTGGGAGCTGCCAAACAAGAATGGCCACTGCTTCCAAAAGTAAAGATAATAATCTTGGCCTCACACCTAATGGACCGGTGATTTGCACTTTATTTCATTGCTACAGGCTAGATTCAGCCTATACAAACCTAGGGTTTTGAGATTCTCAGTGTGCTATTAACAGATTACAGAGTGGTCCATGCCAATCTGAACTCTGATCTTAGCTCCCTCGGCCATCTTTCCCCAAGTTCCGGCAGCCATGAACCTCCATTCATCCAAACCTGCATCAGACTTCCCCGAAGAAGACTTCTACGGTAACGTATTTCCCATAGTGGTGCCTCTCTCGCAACCTATCTCCCAAATTCACCCATTTGCTTTCTGCCAGTATTTAATGTGTGTGTGTGTGACCCCTTGCTGTATGTGTGTTTCTACTTTAATAAACTTTAGACATTTAATTGGACATAGTTGGTATCCGCATCATCTCATCTAAGTATACACCTTGGCAAAGGGCATTGTTAAGGCCCCCTCTCAGCAATTTGAGCTAATTAAAATTCTCCTAATTGAGAGACTTCCTAACAGTAGAGTTGGGGAGTCTCAGCCTATGTTTCCAGTACCACAGGATGAGGTTTAGGAATATTTTTATGTTTGGGAATACTCACTGCAAAATACCTTGCAGTTCAGCCAAAACAGGAAACTATGGACAATTAGATGCTTCTTCCTTGTGCCAAAAATGGAGGACAAGTGGTAGCTTGTGTGGACAAAGGGCTGATCCATATTTTGACTTATTTAGACAAAATATAGTAGTCTAAGTTGGGCCATTAGTTAACAAATCTAATCAAATCACACACACTGTTGTTGCTGTTATTGTTGTTATTGTTGTTGTTGTGTGCCTTCAAGTTGTTTCAGACTTATGGCAAGCCTATCATGTGGATTTCATGACAAGATTTGTTCGAAAGAGTTTTGCCATTGCTTTTCCCTGAGGCTGAGAGCATGAGACTTGCCCAGTGTCACCCAGTGGGTTTCATGGACAAGCAAGAAAAACCTGGTCTCCAGAGTCATAGTCCAACACTCAAACCACTATGCTATGCTGGCTCACATGTACACATTAAAGAATATTCATTATTATAGTACAGTATAGAATACTATACTGTAATTGTATGAATGTTTACCTGGGAGTAATTCCTACTGCATTCACATTCAGTTTACTGCTGTGTGACAGCAGCCTGGATGGTATAACAGCATTTGCCCTTCTCTATGTGATAAAAGTGTTAAACCGGCAAAGATATAGGCATAGTCTCACCATTAGGGGACATTAGGTTTGCACCCCAGGCAATGGTTTTTAAGTGTCATGAAACAGAAGCCTCATGTTCTAAAATAATTTTGACTGCCTTTGGGTACCATGTACATTAACTTGATGTGTGTGTGTATGCGCAATTTGCTGTTCCACCTCAGGTGGCAAAATGCCTTGGACCAGCCCTGTAACTATGTTACAGGTTCCTATTTCACTGTTATGTTTTTTAAGGATTACAGCTATCAAAAAGAAGGAAGGAAGGAAGGAAGGAAGGAAGGAAGGAAGGAAGGAAGGAGTTCAGGGAGGTGATTTCACATCCTATTAAATAAGGAATTTACAAAATATGCCCTACTGCTTATGAAGTCTCTTTGGTCTTCCATCTGCTATGCCCAGTTATTGCCTTTGTGTTTAAAAGGCACTGTATCTGCCCCCTAGTAATTGTTAATATTGTATCTCTCATCCCAAGTTCCCTGAAGTAGCATGTTTATTTTTTAATATACAGCTTTCAATACTTTGAAAATGTCAGTCTCCATGAACGTATTACAAAATGTCTGCAAACATTTGTATTTCTAGGGAAGCACCTCAGCAAAGCCTGCATTTCAAATGTTTTATTTTCCAGGCATGAGATAAATTAACAGTTTGCTTGTTTCAGTTTTATAGTTGAAGTGCTCTTGGTATACAAAGCAACCTTAAAGATGTCTGAAACAGAAGAATAGAATTATCGTTGGGGGGGAAAGAAAGTAAATCTCTAAAGAAGAAAAGCAAGGGGAAGAGACAAATGTTCTAATCTTACCTTCATCATAATCTTATTAGCATTTCTCAGGGAGAGAAGTTCAAGTATCAGTCTCTACTCATATGAATCTGTCTCATAAATATGTCAAGTGCAAAGTATAGTTATTTTAATAGTCTGTGTTGGTGGGCCATCCTGGATTTAATTAAGAGACAACTAGTGTATGAAATATAGCATGAAAGGACCATACTAAATGGAGAAATGGTTTACTGCAGCTCCAAATTAAGGGGCACAGACTTAATGATGATCTGGTTTCAGAAATCCTACTTAAACTTAATTAATACTGATGGCAGCAGACCTGCTGAGGGAGGAGCAAAAGATAGAGGCATACAGGAAAAATTAATGACTTAAGCTAGCGTGTGATTTTTATCAAGAGATCTGCATTAGTTCAAATAGCACTGTGTTATTTACTAAAAGAAATCTTACTGAGTTCCTGCCCTGCTTCCAGCTCTGAATCAAAATTCATTAGATGCTATTTAAAATGTAAGTCCCATTTGGACTGCATTTCAGGTATGATCAGGGTTCCCAATTGCACTGAGCCCTATCGCTTTGTTCAACAGAATGTGGTTATACAGCAGAGCTTGAAAAAATTCTCCTTCTCTTGCTCTCAGGCTATGGCTCCTAGAAACCATTAGCCAGCATGGTTGCCATCCATGCTTGCTATGCAATTCTGGGAGCAGCAATCCAAAGACAATGGTGGCTGGTGGTTTCCATGTTAACAGAGTGGTGGATCCACTCCTGTTTTTAGTCCAAACATTAAAGGAGCTATTAGAGGCATTGAACCTATTTCAGGGATGGGGTTCAGCATAGTTCCTCAAATGTTTGGACTACAACTCAGAGTGGATTCATTGTCCCACTGCCAGTAATAGCTGGTAGCTTCTCACATGGGGGTAGAGTGAAATCACTCAGAATGATTTTCTGTGCTGAAAACAGCTTTTCTAAACTTTAAAAGAACTCTGTATTTCTGTGCAGAAAAACCCTCTGTCACTGAGCTATGGTTCCCTCCTGCACTGCAATATTTTGCATCTCTCCACCAATTTCAGCCACCCCTAAAAATCAGGAAAGGGAGTAAGCTGATATTCAAATAGAAAAAGGCAGAATTGTATCCTCTCAATTGTTTTTGAGAGCCAGGATGATGTAGGAGATTATCACACCCAGGAATCCCAGCATGAGAGATGCAGGATCTAAAAGACAAAAACAGATGTTATCACATTTACCTTTGTCCAGGCTATAGGCAGCTTGTATCCATTCAGGCAGCCCATCTGCAACCCGGCTTTCTCCTGTTCTAGAAAAAACCATGGGAGAGGTCTGGGTTGCAGACAGGCTGCCCAAATGGATATGGTATGTCTACAGTGGTCACCTTATGGTCACCATGTCAGAAATTATTTGAAGGTGCACAAGAACAAGAACAATCCAATGGTCTTCACATAGGAAAATAAGAGGGTTTGACTATAGGAGGGTCAGTTCTCCGTCCTTTCCAAAAAATTGCTGCTGTAGTTTTAGAGAAGCCACGGAATAGGATTGTATGGGATGGAGGGCTATGGTAGGTAGAAGAAACAGAATTCAGATGTCACAACATGTGTGAATAGAATCAGTTTCAACTACAGCTGAGCTTGGCAACAACATACCAGCTGCTCTCTGCCTATGACCTTCCCTCTGCTTGGGACTCCTATTTTTCCCTCCTCTCACCAACACAATTGTCAAGGCACTCATCCTTTTTCTCTCCTGAAGAAGAAAGCAGCTGCAATCTTTTCAGAAAACATGAGAGAGATGCTTTGATCTCCCTCCCATACCATGGAGCTGCTTATGAATGGCATAACATCACTGGGATGGGAGAAAACCTAAAGCCTGTTTCCCACCTCGGCAATTCATAGCAGCATTTAATGACCAATTTTTTTTCTTCAGTGCTGTCTCAAATTGCAGGGAACATGGCAGGAGGAGGTGAAAGCCCTGCTGAGACCACCTCACAAATTTGCACTAGAATTTTAGAAGTGTGTGTGCATATATGTGACAGGAGGATGTGACAGATATGTTTATGAAACATGTGATGCTCTCCTACATTTCACAGATGGACACATATGGCCAAGCAAGATCAGAGTGTAGTCAAGATGGAAGATGTTGATGAGGAAGAATTTATAAGCTAATAGAGACTAAGAGAAGTTTGGGGTTTTTTTGCCGAAGCCTACTGGGAAGGGCATGATTCCACTGTCTCTTCTTTTCTCCTCTCCACCTGCTGGGTTGAATGCAAACTATTTTTATACTTTAACTCGATCTGAAGAAATTGAAGTATGCTGAGGACAAAGGGGAATAGTGAGAGGAGGAGAGAGACACTGGGACATTTTAAAAGCAGCCCAAAAAAGTGTGGTGGGGATTAATCAGGACTGTCACTGTCAAATCAAGATAGTTTATGCATGTGCGTGATGGATAGTGTGCATGTGATGTGCACACCTGTGTATAATGTATATGGACACACACACATTCATGACAGTAAGAGGATCGGCTGCTCAAACAACATTCTATGTGGCTCTCATTTTCAGGGGATTTTTCCACCATGCACTAAGGCAAAGGCTTCAGTAAGTAAAGTGAACTGTGCTCACAACTAGGAAATGGGCAAAAGTATCCTTTTCTCTTTCTTCCACACCCAGTTTTTATACATTTTGGTAAATTCTGGTCAAACAGAAATTCTCATTCATTCTTATTCTGAACATATGTATCACTTTCTGTTTTGACTTCTCGGCATCCAATAAAGAGTAATCATGTTCCCAACAAACAAATGGAATGCTGAACATACCAGATAAACCAAAGGCCTCAATTTGCTTGACAATAATATGAATGTGGGCTTCGAAGAACAGAGGATTCAAGATGCCTGCAAAGAAAGAAGGAATAAGCAGAGAGAATTTATGTGTGTTCTGAGTTTTTTCTTTTTTCTCCATATTCTGCCTGTAGTTTTAGGAAGACAAGAGCACAAACAGTGGGTATGAATCTCCATATTGCTTTCAGATCTACCAAACCCCCTTGGTCTTTCCCCGGACCTCCATGGGACTTTTTCTAAGCACAGACTTCAGAGGCCAAAACTCTTTTGAGATTAAGATGCCTCAGAAGCTGTTGAAACACAGAAATCTTTGAATACTGTTGTGGCTCATATACATTTCAAACCAGGCTAAAAATAAAGGAAACTTGCACCGCATCAGGCCTGGTCCAGTAGCTATTAAATTAACTGGAAATCGTCTTTAAGGGCTTAGTTCAGCAGGAACTGGGCTTCCTGTCTGATTGTGCCCTGCATTGAGTTGTGAAGCATACAGACTATAAAGCACACAGACTTAATGAAAGAGTCTGGCATTTAAGCTGGTTCAATCCTGTTTCACATTCCTGCTAGATGTGTATGTGTGAGTGAGTGTGTGCATGTGTGTCCCTTCAATTCAACTATCAACTTATAGCAACCCCATGTATTGGGTTTTCTAAGACAAGGAATACTCAGAGGTAGTTTTGCCACTTCCTTCCTCTGAAATATAGCCCACAGCATCTGGTATTTGTTGGCGATCTCCCATCCAAGCACTAACCCTCTAGAAGAAACTTCTGTTTTATCCTTTGTTGCTGTTGTGGTTCTCCAAAGATAAGTCATTCCAAACAGCCATGCCTTCATTATTACTAATGACCCCTCAGACTGATAAAAACTTCCACTCCCGTATCCTGCTCCCTAAAATTCAAGTAGTAAATTGGGGGGACATGTTTTGGTAGCTTTCCCTTGCTCCCCAATGGCAAGGTACTAATATCTTAGAAAGGTTCAGGAGGGTTAAGCATTGTTGGCAGTAAAGAAGTCCTTTAAAAAAAATTATGTCAACTCCTTGTAAAGGTGGCACTGCTCTGTCTGATGGTTGTTGGTTGCTGGCCACCAAGCCCTCTCCTCTAATGACTGGATATGATGTTCCAGGATAATCTGAGGGGAAAGAGTAGCTGCTGCCGACACACATGTTCATGCACACATGCAAATACAAGTGACCATTACCATCATCCTCTATCAAAAAATGCTCTAGGACAATGGTCTGTTGTCATGGGAATTCTGGAAGAAAACATGGTTGTTACCAAGAGAAGTATACATTGCCGGGACAGAAGGCAACCTGAAAGCCAAGTTACTGTTAGTGGTAAGCACCCCACATGATTTTGCATAAAACATCTTTTATTTCTCAAAATTGGTCAGGATTTTTTAAAAAAGTATTTTCCTGCTGACAGAAGAATAGTAAGATGGGGAGGGGGATTAGGAAGGATTTCACATTGATATGGGCACAAATTTCTTCCACATGCAGTGAATAAACTACTGTATATAATGACAATATATCTACACATTGTAATCATCTATCATGGGGATAAATTAAAGAGTCTGAATTCACTGGAGTTGCTCAGTTTTTTTGTTCTCTCTTTTTGTTTTGGGGTTGTTGTCGTGGGTTTTTGTTTTGTTTTGTTTTGTTTTTTGGAAGGGAAGGAAGAAACCTGGTTCTTGACAGTGGGGTCATTAGCTTTGGGGAAGAAGGTAGGCTTCCAGGCCTGATTGTACCATTAAGCAGAGTGACATGACAACCTCAGAAAGCGGCTGCTGAGAGGTGGCAACAGCAGTTCCTTGGCTGAATTTCCAAACACCACTGATTGTTTCGTGATCTTGGATAGAAGAAATATGTGTGCGATGCAGCTTGTCCTGCGTTCCTTAAGCTCTTGTTCTGCCTCAAATTTGGTTTGATTTGATATCCTTGCATTGTTCACAAGAAAAACATACTTTTTGTTAGCTGTTTTAAGCACATTTAATAAAATGTACAGTACTAGGAAATATGTCAGCTGTTGCCTTCCTAGCTGCACAACTAGCAAGCCTTGGATTTTCTGGGGTGTGTGTGTGTGTATGTGTGTGTGGTCCTATGCTATAGAGAAATTCCAAAATTAAATCCTTAGGAAGCAGCCTATGCTTGCTTTCAACAATCAGGAATTGTATACAAATGACATTTCCACTGTAGACAAATTAAGGAAAACAAAACATTGGGATGTATTTGGCGGTGGTGGGGAAGCACATCTTTGGCATCTTAGTGTCATGCTGGAGCTAAGATCTCTTCAAAAGATTGAGAAAAGCCAGAAAAATCAGCAGTAGCAGAGCACATTATAAACCATACTGGGCATAAAATGCTGTTTTGAACCATGTCAACAACTATCAGGCCAGAATGCACAGGGAAGCCATTGAAAGGAAGCACCTGGACAACTTCAACAGGAAAGAAGAAACCCTTAAAGTTAGCAAAGTTTGGCTACCATTCCTGAGAAATGCTAAAATCAAGACCCAGCAAATGCAAATAAAAACCACCCAGGGTGAGGGGTTTTCCCAGCAAACAATGGATCTCTAATTAGACACAAATCTTCTTTGCATATCCTCCCACCCTGAGGCCTTGCCATGCAATAACAAAACAATACACAGATTAAAATGGAAATCACTCCTCCCAATCCAGAGTCACACAGTATATGTATATACCCCATTCACTTCCATGCCAGCATTCTCAGAAGATGCCAGCCACAGATGCTGGCGAAACATCAGAAACAAACTCTTCTAGAAAATGGCCACATAGCCCGAAAAACCCATAAACAGCTTCTCTTTCTCTCCAGGCAACATCTCCCAATTTAGGAGAGGCCTAAATAGAGGGCAAGGTAACTCACAGAGAAATACATTCACTGAATCTCTCTCTCTCTCTCTCTCTCTCTCTCTCTCACACACACACACACACACACAGGGTCTCTTCCATTTTGAACCCTCCACATGGCAGCTTTCATAGTTGTGCTGTTACTGATCTCCAGTCATCCAATTTACCTTGACTCTTCTTTACACTGGAGGGTGAGAAAATCTATATTTGTCTTTTAGTCTGTCATCCCTTAAGTTTAGCTACACCCCTTTAACTCCCCCCTTTAGATTGGTCAGCAATATAGCACTTTAGTTCTTGTGCTGTTTTCCCCCTCTTTTACATTGATAAACAGCTTGCATTGAATGTAGACTGTTCTTTTAGATTCTGTTGGTATATTTTCTGGTCTTTTTATTAAAGAAAAAATGTTTGTGCTTGTCCTCAACCTGTTTTTCTTTTCAAGGGGGAACTTTTTTAGTTAATTGTCCATTTTTAAAACATTCAGCCTGTAAGATCCTGCAGAAAATTAGTGTCTGGGGAAATGTCTTCTCAAACTAGTAAATCCAATATATGTCTCTTAACAAGTTACTTTTTGGGTCATTATAGCAGGACTAAAAAGGTGCCACTGCAATAGCTGATACCAATCCAGTAACCTAAAAGATAACCAGAGAGCAAGGTGACATGATATGGCAGTTTGAAAACATACACATATCACCATCAAAACCTGGAAGTACCACCCAATCTCTGTGATGTTGTAGTTGTATACCTTCAAGACCTTTCTGACTTATAGCAACCATAAGGCAAACCTACCATGGAGTTTTCTTGACAAGTTTCATTCGGATGGGGTTTGTATTTGCCTTCCTCTGAGACTGAGATCGTGTGACTTGCCCAAGATCACCCAGTGGGGTTTCCATGGGTGAGAAGGGATTTGAATGCTGGGCTACAGAGCCACACTGAAACTGCTATATCATACCGGCTCTCACCAGTCACTTGGTGCATGTAATCCCTTCCTGACTACAAATGCAGGCATTGTATGTCATCTTGGAGGGTGTACATCAGGATGGGCAACTGTGGAATGAGCCATTGACATGCCCAGTCTGACTGGAAGCGATGTCATGTTACATCCGGTTTCAAAATTGGTTGATTTCGGAGGATTTTTCTAGGGTTTTTTTTTTTCATATTGGAGACATGAGTGGAGAGATTAGAGGGAAAACTATTTTGCACTGGCATTGACCAATTTGAACCATGGTGTGTGTGTGTGTGTGTGTGTGTGTGTGTGTGTGTGAAAGTAATTCCCCAAAGTTTGGGGTAATCTGGGAGCTTCATGGGGATTTCAAGAGCTGCATGTTGGGGCTTCAAAGGACACATGTAGCCCATGGGATGGACTTTGTCCATCCCTGGCATACATAGAGATTCTGTGCTGGTTCCAAATCATGCAGCTTCCTTATCCTGAGAATCACCAGCCCACATTTACAGTGGCCTCAACCATGGATTAAGGGGCACATCTGCACTGTAGAAGTAATTTGGCATCACTTTAACTGCCATGGCTCCATCCTACAAAATCCTCGGACTTGCAGTTTTGTGAGACACTCTTTGACAGACAAGGCTGAAGACCTTGTAAAACTACAAATCAAAGGATTCCATATGGAATTGCACCCCTTAAGATGGTGTCAAAGTGCAGATGCATCCTAAGTGTGAATAGCATTGCATAACATATGAAAGCTTGAAATCCTCCTTAGTAACACTTTGTTATGTCAAAAGGAACAGGCAGAGAAGAATCATGAATGACTGGGAACAACTATTCAACCCACCCTGTTGCCGATTATTGCACTTGCCCTATAAAGCAATTCAAATATATGAGGAATTTCTCTACAAAACATGAGTACTTCAGTCATTTTCATGTCTGAAACTCTTGCAAAATTAAAGTGCTGTCACTTAAAATCTCCCTCCATCACTTGATTGGCTTGTTGGTTGCTCTAGAAAGAAGTTAAACAAATCATTAGTCATTATTACAACTTCTTTTTCTCATTCTTACTCTTATGCATTTTTTTTAAAGGTGGGAACAAAGCTGATGATAATATCCCAGCAGCTACAGTATCAAAATGAGTAAACTTTGGCCTCATAGTCTGACAAAACAGCACCATACATTCTAGATGCACTGTGAACACTATAATTTGGACTGGCAGGTCCATAATGAAATCTGAAAATTGACACAAAAATGAAAGTGTTTGGGAAATATAAAATTTTCCCCCAGGAGGAAAACATCACACAACTGCAAAAGCTTTGGAGGAGAAAAAGGAGATGAGGGATAATGGCTATCACACACACCCCAACACAACATATGTCTGTGTTTGTATTTTGTTTACCCTTTGATGAGCATGGTTCGAAATACCAATAAATCTTTTCCTGTACAGGTATGCTTAAAAGGCAGTCAGGTCTTTTGTGGCTGCATATTTATAGCAAATCCATTTTTATCTGTCATGTTTACATAATTGTTCTATAAGTTTTTTTGCATCTTAGCTGTCATGTTGCATTTGTTAGAAACAAAATCCAACCCCCCTCCCATGATTAAAATGGAAATGGATCTAAAATGTGGATAATTTGTAGGAATAATCACTGACTGGCTAATAAGAAAGGGCATAACTTTACATGCGAAAGGAGCTCAATATTTTTTTCGCTAGTAAAGAAATAAATGAGCATGATCTAAAAATATATACAAATGGCATGCTGGCTCCAATACACCAAAAGCCAGAAACAGACTAGCTATACAAGTTTAATCCAAATTCCACCCATGTGGAATGCCACCAATGCAGTGCCACTGCCAGACCACATAGTGCCCATGCACCAGGCTAAATGGCAAAAGCATAGTTACATATATCTCACACATGAAAAGTGGGAAAGCATCACACGGGAAGACAAAAGAGCAAAGATTTGATTGAATTTATTTATAATAACTTATATGCATAGAAGCAAATTAAGGGTGCATCTACACAGTAGAAATAAGGAAGTTTGACACCACTTTAAATTTTGTAGCTCCATCCTATGGAATTCTGGGGTTTGTAATTTTACAGGGTCTTTAGCCTTCTCTGATAAAGACTGGTGGTGCCTCACAAAATTACAAATCCCAGATTCTGTAGGATGGTAGTTAAAGTGGTATCAAGTGGCATTATTTCTACAGTGAAGATGCATCCTTAGACAAAAGTGTTACAAAGAGAACTATAGTACATCTTACTAGGGGGAAGACTACGACCTAGGTGTCTTCTAGTCTGCTGTTCATGATCACTTTCAAGATCCTTGTTCTCCCACCGTCTTATGATTATTCCTCTTAAAACTAGTCTTGGGCTGGACAGTCCATCAAACAGAAGGTCCCCTTGAACGATCTCCAAAGTATAGTGTTGGAGTCACCCTTTCAACTTCCCAAACTATAATTACAGATCGAGGATGGATGTGTCCACTCATGCTCCCATGCTTAGGACAGCATGTTGCATTTGAGGTACATGGCATATGTCATATATCTGCAGGTTAGTCTGAAACATATGGATCACACCCAGAATGTGCACCCAAAGCTGTGCACATGTATCCTTGTGCCTGCACAAAAGCTTTCACCCGTTCCCTGAAATGAATGAACAATCTCAGCCTAGGAACATTTACCCTGTGTACAAGGAGCATAGGGACCTCAGCTGTGAACCTGTGAAACAGTCCTTGGAAACAGTTATTTCAACACATTTGTCTATTAAGGCTTCAACAGTATGTCTTTGTCAGAGGTGTGGTCACACCTTAACTTCTATTCTCACACTAAAAGGAAAGCAATTAATTAACCTATCTAAATATGAACACTAACATTTAAATTGGGTAGATGGTGTAAAGCACTTGGCTAATTGAATTAGTCAAGGGAGCCCTGGTAGCGCAGTGGTTAAGTACCTGTACTGCATTCACAGCCATAAGGTTGTGAGTTCAATACCAGGGCTCCAGGGTTGACTCAGCCTGGCATCCTTTCGTGGGTCACTGAAATAGTAGCCTGCTTGTTGGAGGCAATTAACTTACACATTGTAAACCACTTAGTGAGTGCTTATGCGCACTGATAAGCAGTATAGAAATGTACATCCTATTGCTGTTAAGAAATGTTCACATTGTTTTTAGAAGTGAGTGGAATATATGCAGAATGAGGTGATGGGGGACATAAATGTTGCTAGTTTAATGACATTCTAAGGCTGTGCATTTTTCAAACTTTTCAGCATTATCTTAAGAGCATAGATCTAAAGGCAGCTGGGGTATTTTTTTTTTTGAACCCTAAGAGGAAAAGTGATAGCCCAGACTGTTGCTCTTCTCACCCATCCATAAACTGAATTGCTGGAAGTCCCATTGCCCCAGCCAGAAATGTCAGAACCATAGACTTGGAAGGGAACTTGGGAAACCATCTTCTTCAGACTCCATCTCAATCCAGGATGCAGCCAGAGTATTCCCAGCATCTGTAACAGGAATTCTGTAAATAATAATGATTCTGCTACCTTGTGCTGTGCATATTGAATCGAAGAGTTAAAATGTGTTAAAAAATCATAAGTCTAAAAGGTGCTGCCTATATATCCCCAGAAAGGGTTATATATTGAGGTTAAATATAGAAGCTTGAAATCTGTTTCTAGGGACATAGCCAGCTAAAGGAAAATATAAATAAGGGATAAGAAAACTTCACAGCTGTTCTCCTAGAAAGAAAAACTGAAAGGGAAAGTGATGCTTATTCTTGAGAGAGCTGAAATCTGAGATCACATAGGGAGGACTCAAAAATAAGTAACTTGTTTACTAATGTGAGAAAACCCTTCCAACTCCTCAAGCGGTGGCAACATGAGCAGCGGAGGAGACACAAGCAGAGGCTACAAAAATGCCTCCCTCCCTTCCAAACCATCAAGCTGCAGCAGTGTGAGTGGTGGAGGTAGTGTGGGTAGAAGCCCCAAAATTGTTTCCTCTTTTCCCGCAGCTGAAAGAGCTTTTCAGCCCACTTTCATGTGAAAGTAATTTGCGCTATCACTTTCACTCAGGTCAAGGACAGGATAAAAATGGGGGAGCAATCTCTGTGTGAAAATCTCCAATGCAAAGTTATACTGAATCATGTCAATAAGGACCAATGGAAAACTTATAAACATTACCATACTCCAAGTATATGCACTAACCACAGAGGCAGAGCAAGAAGAAATAGAGAGACTCTATGGAGGAATCCAGGAAGAAATTGACAACACACCAGCACAGGACTTCAAAATAATCATAGGAGACTAGAATGCTAAAGTAGGCAGTAAAGAATAATAATAATAAAAAAAAACAGTAGGAAGATTCAGACTAGGTAAAAGAAATGAAGCAGGTGGGCATCTGGTATAATTTTGTGAGGCCAACAGCCTATTCATTGCAAACACTTTCTTCAAACAACCAGATAGAAGATTATATACATGGGCATGACCAGATAGACAATACAAAAACCAAATAGATTATATAATTGGAAGCAAAAGATGGAGAAGCTCCATTCTAGATCAGGTGCTGACTGTGGTACAGGTCAAAAATCAGAGTAAATCTGAAGAAGAAAACAAAACAAACCATTGTACTAAAATATGATCTGATAAATATCCCAGCAGAATTTATAGACAATGTAAGAAATAGATTTGCACTACTAAGCATAACAGATTAAGAACCAGAAGAACTATGGTCAGAATTCAAACACATAGTTAAGGAAGAATGCAGGAACAGCTCCATTAAAGTTTGGGACAGATTCACCATCCCAGTGACATGGAGGCCATAAACCACCACTGGTTATGGGAGACCAATGTGCACTAAAAGTCTGACTACCTCCTCCTGGAGTGATGCTAAGGCTTTATCTTGGGAATGAGTAGAACCATTGACCCAAATCAACTGAGAATTTAGATATGTGATGCAATTCTTAAGTTCTGATCAGTCTGAATAGAAATGACCTGTGTTTTTTTTTTTTAAGTATACTCAGGACAAGGAGATATCCACTAATGCCTGTTTCTAGAGCTCCTACAAATATTGCATGGTCTAACGGAACTTTGCATTTCCTCTTTTGATAGCTTGGTTGATTAAGATGTGATAAGAAAGAATCCCCTGGTGCTTCTTGAGACTGTTGAGAACCATGCACACATGCCAGGAATCCAGACAAAACGTATTAGCTTTTCTTTTCAGCTACAATGAAATGTGAATAAGTGGGTTCAGAGCTGGAAAAAAATACCTGTTGACTTTGTAAAGTCGAAGGCTTTCATGGCCAGCATCCATAGTTTTTTGTGGGTTTTTCGGGCTATGTGGCCATGTTCCAGAAAAGTTTCTTCCTGACGTTTCGCCAGCATCTGTGGTTGGCATCTTCGGACTGTTGACTTTCTCTGCAGATGTTCTCCACAGAAAGTCCTGTGTGAAAATGCTGTTATCTGCATACACCTGGCCACCAAAAGACACATGCAGACATTTCACAGAATAAGCCCTCAACTGCAAATAGCCACAGCAGGGGGGGAAATGCTAAACTTACTTGTTTCTTCCTTCAAGGACTAATTTCATGATGAATTGTGGCCATGATTTTTTTTATTGCCCACTTAGCTATGCAACCACCTTAGCTGCATAACTAAGTAGCATTTCCCAGCTTAATTTCACCCTGCAAAGTGCATTTACTAGGCAACAGTCACTGTAAGCAACAGGGCTTTGTTCCTCTGTTCATTGGGAAGCAGTTGACTGGTGTTTCCATCTCCTTTCACAAGTGCAACAGTCAGAAGCACAGTCCCTGTCACAATTTCCCCTCACACTGCAGGAGGAAGAGTGGAAATGTCAGTCAGTTGCTTTACGCACATCTCTGTCACTCACAGAAGCTATGCCCAGTAAGTGAAGATTTGTGATCCTTACATGTTCCCTAAATTATTAAATATGTAGGAACTGTGAAGACAAACTAGTCACAAATGCATAACTCTGTGTTACACATTTGTAACTTGGTGAATTCCAGCCATATCAGATGCGTATAGTTCACCCTACATAGCCGCATTATCCACAGATTCAACTATCCACAGTTTGAATATATATATAAGGAAACCTTAATTTTGTCATTTTATGTAAGGGACATCATTTTATTATACATACCATTATATTTAATGGGTTTTGTGCATCCACAGATTTTGATATCCACGGGGGATCCTACAACCAATCCCCAGTGGATCCCAAAGGCCCACTGCAGTTATTTTAGCATAAGGCAAAAATCTCATAAGCACATAAGTGACATGTGTCTAAACATTAGGGAAGACTTATCGCACCACTGTGAGATGAGGAGGTCTCACCTAGCTAAGACTGCAGGTTGCTGGTACACAAACGCTTCTCCTGGTAGTAAATTTACAATAAAATTAAGCTAAATAGTTAACAACCTGCTTCTCTTTCATCGCACAGAATCTGCTGCTTGGGAAGGATGCCTCACATTACATAATAATAGTCCCAGAAGTGCAAAAAGCGACCTAGAATTACAGTGGAAATCTACTCCCACACTTAGGATGGGGCATTTTCCTTCCTTGGGCACACCTGAGATACCAGACTAGTTTAGTGGGGTCAGGACAGATTATGTGTCACAAAAAGCCCTCCCATCCAATAGAGGAGAAACAGAAAGGAAGTACAGGAGGAACAGCCACTGCTGTTCCCCAACATCTGCTGCTGGAAGTAACTACCTCACTGTGCTTAACGTTAGGGCCAATCCTAGGCTTTCCTATTTATTTATTTTTTACAGTTACTTAGGCCTTCTTTTATAAGTGCATCCCAGGTTGGCATTAGTAGTGGAGGGGAGCATCCCCACCTTTTTCTTAAGTTAAGAACATTGGACTTTAAAGGTAAGGGGTCCTCAGGTTTTCTTCGACCATCTGGAAATCCCTCACCCTCATTATTCACATATCATAATGACAGGATCTTATGGTATGTGTACAGACATTCCACAAAACTGACACTCAGTGTTTCTCAAAACCAATGTAATATATCTCTGATGACTGCTAGCTTGCACTCATTAGTAATGAACCACATGCAGTACCCCGAAAGTATGAGAGCTGGAGTCTTGCAAAGCTTCCAGCTTTCCTGTCAACCAATTTGTGGAAATCCTAAATATAGCAGGGAATGAAATCAGTTCTTCCAGAAGGTGGAATAATACATGCTCTCTTCTATAGCATCTTCATGGCTGGTTTATATTCACAATTTTGCAAGTATAACATTGCTGTTTTATTTTTCTTTATAATGTAGCAAACATTGCATTTTCAAGGTTGGGATGCTTCTGATTTCCTTAGGAATTTGTGTAAAGTACAAAAGATGGCCAAGTTCTGCTAGACACTTCAGACTCTCTCTCTCTGTGTGTGTGAGAGAGAGAAGCAATACAGAGAGATACAATACAGTTAAGGCAGACCATCAAGAGAATTTTGTCTAGAATACAGCATTACAGACAACAGAGGAGAGATGGGACTGGCCCCTTCCCCACCACAAAGAAAGTGAGAGAGAAATATTTAAATGTTTTATATATGCATACTATAAACAGATCAAAATCTAACTTTAACTGCACTGCATGCATTTCCGTTTTTTGTACTGTCACACCCCTGCTGTTTTCTTCTTTTTCTCTTCCACCAATTCAAAATAGAACTCAAGGCATCTAACAATGAAACTTGTAAAAGCTGGGATATGAGGCAAAAATAAATGTTGTTATGGATCTGTCCAGTTGTTTTGCAAGAGAGAGAGAGAGAGAGAGACAGACAGACAGACAGACAGACAGACAGACAGACAGACAGACTCTGCCTTTCAGGGTAATCTGTGTGTAGTTTTACAGATTTAAAATCCCTGCAGCTACCTACACATAGTCTGTCTTCCTTTCCCTGGATGGGCAGCAGGGCTTTTTAAATCATCCTCCTCATTCTCATCTTCCTCCTCTTGTCAGCACACTCTGTATGTGCCTAGCGCATGCTACATGTATCTGGTTGTAAGTACTCTCCCTGCTGTACAATGATTCCATTTGCAGCTAGTTTTAATTTTCTTTTCTTTTTTTTCTGAACACTGTTCAAACTTTTGCAAATGTTTATTTGTTGTCTCAAGCAGAATCCCAAACTTTTTTGGAATATTTATTTCTGGTGAAATTATATGAGTACCTGTTCAATATCAACACATCCTGCAGCCATTAAAAGTACAAAGACCCTGTGAGGAAAGAAGTTGCTTAAGAAACATGGTTGTGAGTGTGTGCACAACAGTTGGGTCTGAAGATTGTTCTTCCCTGGATTATATGCAAAGAATGTAAGGAAATGGAAAAGTCTGTGTCCAATCTGTAAAGTATTCCCAAAAGACTTGATTCTAAATGTAATATTATTGGGTGTGGAGATAGGGTTGCCATTTCCCAGTTTTTCTCGGGACAATCACAAATTGGAGTGCCTAAAAATGTCCCATCTGGCTGGGCATGTTTAAAGCCACAAATCCTGGATTCCTGCTTTGCTCCAGGCCACATTTTGTAAGTCTCCAGTCTTTGCACTGAAACTCCTCTGCAAGGACATAGAGCAACAAAGAAAATAAAAGCAAGGTGATAACAGGCCTATTGTCACTTAAGTACTCTTAAGTACTCTTGGCAGGGATAATTAGAATGTAATTCCAAATCTCTGCTTTGATGGGCAGATGGGTTGCCTTCTCTCCCTCTTCCCTGTTGGGTTCTCTTTCTGCCTCTTGGAGAGAGACAGAGGGAGAAGAAGTTAAAATAAATAAAGGCAAGTTTGGTTTTGTGGACAAAAAGGGACAAAAACAAAGAAAAGAAAGATTAAAAAAAAGAGTTGTAAGTAAGAAATATCCACTTCTCTGCACAGTATAAGAAAATTCTCCAGTTTGGATTTTTTTTAATGAGACATAGGGGCTGTACAGATGGGAGGCATGGAGTCACCCCTTTACTGGCTGGATTGTGGCCACAGCAACCGCACACTGCAGCCCCAATCTGGCCTCTGGTGCCATAGCCACAGCACCATGACTTAATGATGCTCCTTTGGCACTGCATCGTATAGATGTAGTGCCAGAGTTGCACCATGATGTCGTGTACCATCTGAAAGGGCATACAGCGTCATGACACGATGGGGGCAGAGTCATGGCATCCAGTGTGCAGATTCTGCACTGTGGCTCTGCCCACAGGCCGGCACATTTCTCTGGTCTGTACAGGGCCATAGTAGCCAGGGATGTGGGGGGAGGGGGCAGGATCTTGAAATAGAAGTAGAGATAAGAAGAATAAAGAGTCAAGATCTTCTATTTTGAGCCTTACTAAGAAGCATGGATTTATATTAATGTTCCTCCATTTTTCTTGAATGTCCTACATTTTGTCCTAGTTTTGTGGAAGAGAATTATGGCAACCCTATGCAAAGAGGATGTGATTTGCATAATAAGCAATGAATTGCATGATGAGCACAAAGCCTGTTTCCTATGTGCATGTGACTACCTGGATTTGGAAAACTAGAATATGGCAAGCCTAAGAGAGAGAAGAGGAGAGAAATTCCTAGTGCTTGCAAAGTCCCAGGAAGCAAGCTAGTAATAGGAAAAGCCAAGTGAGCATAGGAAGGCAGAGAAAGAACAATGAGAAAGAAAAAGAGGGGGAGCAGAGAAGAGAAAAACACTGGGGTAGAGGGGTTTGTAATGCAGATGAAACTGACAGAGGCTGACTATGTGCTGAGGTAGACAGAAAGACTAAAGACAATAGTGATATAAAGAGGGAACAGCAGACTGAGAGAGTACCCTGGTGAGGGTGGGACTAATGTGTTTCTAACCCAAATCTGAGAATTTTCACTACTAGGGGGATAAGAGATCACTGGTGCATTTCACCCCATTCCTCAGCATAAGGGTGTATGAATACACATTACAGATGGGTGAGAATTTCATTTTGTTTCTTTTAAAAAAAGGAACCTGAAACGTGAACATTTCTTCATTAACAAAATGGGCGGGAGAACTTGAAATGTTAAAAAAATGGAATGTGCAAAAAAGGAAAACTGACAGATTCATCCATCTAGGTAGGAGGCTTAGAATGGTTAGGTCTGAATATAAATTCTTCCACATTCAGCTTAGGGGTGTACAAATCGGTCCATCTAATTTTTTGTCTTTGGGCTAAAACAGATGGCCAGGAAGGGGTGGCATGAAGCTGTCCCCACCAAAGTCGCATTGGGACCATGCCAAACACATGTTGCCACCCACAATCTATTCTGAACCCAACCCAAATAGGAGCAGAAAAGATCTACCCCTATTTGGGCTGGGAAAGGGCCATCTTTTCCAGCCCTGCTTCAGCGCCAGGGTGGCTTCAAAACACTCTGGCAGAGTGTGGCATGTAAACGCCATGTCATGCCACTGGAGTGTCATGAAGCTGCTCACATCTGGCCAGCCAGACGGCTTCTGGGCAGCTTCTATGAGGCTTTGGAGCATGTGTAAATGCCATGTTCCCAAGATGCCCAGAAGCAGGCTCTGTTTCGGCCCTTTGTCATTTAAAGAAGAAGAAGCTTGACAGAGGATACAGTGAAAAAGAACTAGCCATACTGGACCACTAGCCAGGAATTACCCTGATGAAGCATTTAATCCAAAACATGTGAACAGAAAGGGCTGTTATCAAACCTGGACTCCATTAATCTGTTTCTGTTCAAACCCAAACTACTTCACAGTAATCCAACGGAAATGAAAGGAGCATCATACATACCAAAAATGCACATTAAAACCCTGACATAAAGGCAGTAACCTAAAGGATAATGAAAAGCTTAACAGTCTGGATGGCCACAATGGCTGCCATAACACTTCATATAATAAGATCCTTCTTATCTAAATGCAAGACACCACCTACTTGTTACAATGAAGCTGCAATTTTATACAAAAGAAATACTGTTTCCAGTGAAACAGGATTAGGGTTATTTTCTAAATATATCCCTGCCTTGACTACTACTGAACTGCAAAAGAAGAAGAAAATGGTGGTGGTGGCGGCATTTCGATCTTCTTAAAATGACTTGGCAATATGCATGCTCAGTTCCATGTGAATGACAGCTGTCAAGTGTTTCTGTAAGACCAATGTGAGCTCCTAAGGTACTCAGTATGGTCAAGACTAACCATATTTAAAGGGGCTGTAGTGTTTCATGCTGGCCTTTTATCCACATTCTACCAGCATGGAACAAAAGGTCTCCTCCTCTTCTCTCTTTTGGTTTCTGATTAGTTTACAACCCTGTGGTTCCAACTGTTTTATTCTGAAACTCTAAAAACCCTATCGCTAGGGAGTTCTGTGTAATTGCCCATAATATGCACCACATTATCCGTTTCAGGAACTCAGCTGAAAGACAGCAGCAATAAGGGGTTTTCTAAAGGCAGTCTGGTTTACACTAATGGCCCTAACAGGAAGGAAATGCAATTTGAAAGAAGCTGATGCCTATGTTCTATTGCCGAATATAATATTTGATTTAATTATTAACTGCCAGTGATGGAGAGGCAGACCCAGCTTTAGTTCTGCTTTAGTTTCTTGATTCTACTCTTGATAACCCTGACTAAACCTTCAGATGTTTTTTGGGGGGATGGGTTGGTAGGGATGGAACATTTCTAATACAGTGGTACCCCGGGTTACGAATATAATTCGTTCCGCGGCGCCGTTCGTAACCCGAAAGATTTCGTAACCCGAAAAAGCCATAGCCGCTAGCGCTGGAAGCCGCGATTTCGTGCGAAAAAGCGCCGAAAAGCACCAAATTTTTTTTCGTAAGCCGAAAAAAAAACGTAACCCGAAACAGTTTTTTCCTATTTAATTTTTTCGTATCCCGGAAATTTCGTAACGCGGTGATTTCGTATCCCGGGGTACCACTGTATGTGGAACTTGGTGAGCTCAGACAAGGACAGCATTTATTTCAAATTCCTGGTGAACCTTGAAGTCATTATGTGCTAGGCTTCTCCATCCAGTGCCCTCCAGATGTGTTGGAATACAACTCCCATCATCCATAGCCAGAATAATCCTTGTTTTTATTATCACCATTGTTTCTATTAAACTGTCCTGTGATGATTGGGCAGTACAGAGCCCTTTGAAAGGCATCAGGTTTGGGAAGGCTGCCTTATGCTATGACTCAGCCTACCTCGCAAGGGTGTTGTGAAAAAAGGTATGGCTCAATATATCCTCTATCCCTTAAATGTGAGATACACCTCTCCTCTTCCTTATTGTTACTGTGCAAAAGGATCTTGTGTCACATTTGAGGCTAACTGACAGAAAGAAGTGGTAGCATGCATCTAAGGGAGTAGACTCAAGTCTAGGAAAGCTCGTGCTACCAACTTTGTTCTTTCAGTTAGTTTCAAAGGTGCTATAAGATCCCTTTGCATACCAATTTTCAGACTAACATGGCTATATCTCTTATTAATGTTGTTGTTATTACTGCTGCTTCTGCTACCATAAATGTACAGCGCGCCTGCGCCATATGCAGGCGCGCCTTACGCGGCCTTGAGCATACGCGCTCAAGCCGTGGGGCGCGCGCAGGGCGGAAGGGGCGGCGCATCCCATTTAATTGAATGGGCGTGCGTGCCCATTGCGCCCCGCGTGCACCCGCGCCGCTGCGCCGCGACGCACGAGCCCCATTGTTTCCAATGGGGTTCGAGCATAGGCGGAATTCGCCTTACATGGAGGGATCCAGAACGGATCCCCCGCGTAAGGCGAGGACGGACTGTACATGCAATAGTATGCAAGGAAATTTCCTTTCATGTTCATGCCCGTTTACCTGGACCCAAAGAAGAGTTCATCTACATGTGGTTTAAATAAGTTTATTTGCCTGTTTAGCCTTGATGATAAGAGATTTTTGCAGGCTGTGATATCCTTTTATAAAATGTTCATGGCAAGCAGTGAACATGTGGACTATACAGCTTCTAAAGAAGCAGGAAGTATGGGGGCAGGAGGACCAGAAATAAAGCCAGTGCAAGTGGGTAGGAATAGAAATGGCACAGGCATTCAGGGAAGAACTTATGATGTAATGTCTGTGATGTCTCCCTGAAATAAATGCCAGAATTGTTATCATGATTGCTATCCAGCCTTGAAAATACATGCAATTGTTACATCTGATGGAGCCAGAATTACAATTGCCCATTGTGAAGCCTCCAAGTCACTCAGTTCACTTCAGCTCTTAGCAAGAAGACTATGATCTTAAGCCTGACTTTATGTTTACAGTGGAATTTTCCTCCCCAAGAGCTTATCCACACTACACATTTAGCAGATGTTTGGATACCACTTTAGTTGCAATGGCTCCCTCCTTCATAATCCTGGGGCATTAATTTGGTGAAAAACGTCACAGTCTCTATTAGAGAGTTCTAGGACATGCCCCTCAACAGCATCAGCATCTGGCCTGAAGCTAGACTGAAGTGATCTAGATAATTTATTTCATCCAGGAATGCCTGAAGCTGGGAGGGTACCACACACTCCATTACCTTGACCTGGTGCCATTCATGATGATACATTAAACAGCAACCACAGTTATAGACAGTGTATCATTCTTTTCTTCTTTCTTTTTAAAAGTAAGTCTAAGTACACATACACGCCACATTTTTTAGGTCAGTGCTCTCTCCCTGACTTTCCTCCCCCTTACTCTGAGAACGAGATGAGAATTTAAACCCCAGGACTTCACACCATACACTGAGATCTGGAAACCCTACTGAAGGCAGAAAATGGCACAGAACCTACCAATCCAAGTCAAGGTGTGTAGTATCCACTTTCAGCCAAGTTCTCTTTGCACATGAGGCAGAAAACCCCACAAATAGCTCGCCCCATTCTTGGCAGCAAAAAATACAGTAGCAAATGAATAACTAACTTTATGCTGCCTTTTCTCAACACCCCAAATCTTCTGCCTGAGATGGCTGCCTCACTCTACCTAAGGATAGAAGCTCAGGCAAACAGAACCGACAGCTTCATTTTCATACTACTGGCCTTTGTATCTCCCAGTGGGAGACCATGGCAGATTTTCTTGGGGCCACAGCCTCAGATTACCTATAGAGTCAGCATTCTCAGAGCTGAATAGACCTGATTTGTTGTTAAATGCCTTCTCTCTTTTTACCTTCTCTAACATACAAACCAGAATATTGTGATTTAATAGCTTTCCTTCTTTCTTGTGTGTTAAGACCTGATCCACACATCCAGCAGAATGGGGTGATACAAGAGTGAATGGAAACACTTCATAGTGCCACTTAAAAACAGCATAGCAAGCACAAGGCTTAACTAAACCCCTTTCTCCAGCTTTCACACTTATACTAACTTTTTACGTGTAAGACAGTATTTCATTTTTTAAACAGGGCAAAACATTCAAAAATGACCACCTCATTCAGTCCCACCTCATTCTCTTGCATTTCTAGATTTGGGACTACCTGCTGTGAAATTGTCTAACCTGCGTGGGTGTTGTTAAAACTGGCACATTTCTGCATTGTGTTCCAAAGATCCATATATATTTTGTGCGGCTATGAAACCACTATCTAAAGGAACATGCTCCCTATGTATAGCTCTTTCCTAGAGCTTTCTTTTTCTACCAAGTAGCCCTGACAACATCTCCATCCCACCATGAAAAAAAGAGACCCAAATCAAGTATTGAAACTGAGCTCTGTAGAATGTTTGAGGTCAAAGAGTACAAGTTTCAGCCTTCTCGATTCAAATGGAAAACAGGGGTTTAACACCACTGGTAAACAGAATAATTGAGCTATGTAATTTTAGTTGTGTATTTTGTTTCTGTCTGCAAAGATTATTATCTTTGACATGAGGCTGGACAGGCTCAGGAATGGAGCTGAAATTAAACAATGCCCATAATATTTGGAACACATCCAAACTGTTATCTATTGTTAGCAAAAGTGGCTTCCACATCATTATTTGATCCATAATTTCTCCCGTTCCAGCTCATACATGCTTCTGTGCCTGGCACGTGCTCAGCATCAGCTTAGTGGGATGTATTTTTCCTCTATGATTTCCAAAAGGATTGTTTATTTTTGTCATGAGTCAAATAGAATGCAACAAAAGTGTCCTGGAAATTCACTGCCACCATTTAAGTGCCTAATTGGCTTAGACAGATTAAGAGGAAAATAAGAGAGCCATTGACAGTGAATTTCCGCTCTTGGGGTAAGAGTCAGAAATGTCTTGCACAATCATTTCCCCTCCGCTCCCCCTCCCCCTGCCACATCAAATGGCAGGCTGCATTTATTACAGCATGATCCATCTCAGGCTTGGTATTAAATTGCAATCTTTTGTCAGCAGCATTCTTGGTTGTACATGGTATGCAGGTATTTTTATCTTGAAATTAAATAAATGTGTGATATAGATAGATATGAAATGCACTCTGCTCATACACTTAATAAACCCTCTGAGGGGGGGTCCTTATGTGTGCATCGTTGTATGTGTGCAGTCACAGAGAGAGCTTCAGAAGTGGCTATGCTGGTTGGGATATTCTGGATGTTGTCCTCCAGAAATTACCTTTTTGATGCCCTGATGACATTTTTCAGGTGTTACACTAAGCATGTAAGTGGCAGGGGTGAAACTGGTGGGCATAATTATATCACAGTATTGATTATGACCTTTTTCTACTATTCAGTTATTCCCTGAACACATAGAGTGTTAACAAGTGAATACTCCCTGCTCAGAGGATAGTTTGGATCTACACAGCATCAGAATGGGCTGGAGTCTTCTCCACTGGAAATTTTAGCAAGGGATGGGTAGTCATCTATTGGGGGTGCTTTCATGATGTGTTCCTGTATGACACAGGGTTGGACTGGATGGCGCTTGTGGTCTCTTCTAATTCTATGATTCTAGGTGGAGCAAGTTCGTCCTGTTTTCAGCAGATGCTGGAGATCACATTCACACACCCATCTCATAGCAGTTTATACAGTACTGTGTGTGTGTGAAGGTGCAGGCAAAGTATAGTGAAAAGAGCAAAAATCCAGAAGTCTACTTAGTTGTTCTTATTATTTGCCATCAAGTCAACTTTGACATATGGTGACCCTTTGAAGAAGAGGCTTCCAAGAGGTCATCAACTGCCTTGCTCATCTCTTGCAAACTCAAAACCTGGCTTCCCTGCCTGAGTCAATCCACCTATAGTATGGACTTCCTCTTTTCCTAAAAAGCCTGATACATGTATCATTAGAATGAAACCTGGTGGAAGCAGACAGGAAAAAAACAAAACATAGCAAACACTTCTGATTTCTATAGAGATGTAAGTAGGTAGCATGCACCCATCATTTATATAAAATACATAGGGGGTGAGGCCTAACAGTCAGGGCTATTGTTTAATGCTTTTTTTCTTTCCTGCTTTGGTGACTTCCAAGTTACTCGCCTTGTTGTTTTGCTTTTTGTTTTGTAGAGCAACATTCTTTTAGAAGTATCTTTGCTCTGTAAGGTTTCAGAAAGAATACACGGATAGCAGTGACCACCTCATAAATTTTCCACAGGCTTTATTGACAAAAGCCATAGACCTGAAACCTGTCAATGAACTTACACTGGCATAACAGCTGGAGGGAAAGGTCCATGGATCAAAAGGCCATAAAGGAAATAAGGAACTGAAGAAATAGGCTGCTCAGATCTGGCAGATTTTGTTTGCCTTCCCACACCTGCTCAGGCTTTGGATTAAAAAAAATGCAACCACTGGTATAAAGCATCAAGAAGATTCTGGCCATAAACATTTAACTTCCTCCAATGGTTGTCCATCCATTTCTTATGAAGCAAGTTCATCTAAGCAGCTACCCAGTTCAGCCTTGACTGAAATTATTATTTCCATGTTGCCCAAGTCTCTTTGCATTTACGAGTGCCAAGGGATTTCTCTTGCATCATCCAGAAGATGGATATTCTCCTTCCAGCTCCACCTCAACCTTTGAAGGTGATATTTTATTGTAACATCCTTAAGGCACATTCTGAATTGTAAACTGGATGGATGTAATGAGGAAAAGGTTGCAGGTAACATTACCTGTTACACATTCCTCTTAGGACCAATGTTGTAAATGGTGCTACTTTAAATAAAGTAATATATTCATTAGTATTGTAATTAATCTTTTTTAGTAGACAAGTAACATTTACCTGTTAGTCTTAAGCATTGTTTGGGCAATTAGTGGGCACTTGTGTCTTTTGAAAATATTTAAATGTGTAACTGAGTACTGGACTGTAATTAAAAATAAATATTAGTGTAAACAAGCAAAATAAAAGGTTAGTTTTTCCTTTGTAGCAAGTACCTAAATGTTACTTCCAATATGTAGTAAGTATTAAGTAATGAGTTACTTTTAAAGTAACTACTATGCCATGTTGGCTCTGTGTATAGCAGGGGTGAAAACTGTTTTCCTCCAGATGTTGATGGTCTGCAATTCCCCGAATTTCTCTTCATTGGCTAAGCTGTTTGGAGCTGCTGGGAGTTTCAGTCCAGGAACAAATGGAGGATCACATGATTCCTGGGCTTAGTGTACAGGACTGCAGCCTAAGGTTGAAATTTTAATTTGTTGATCACATCATTGCTATCCTACCCCTGGAATAAAGACACACATGTATGGGTTATTGCTCCAGAATGAGGGATACCAGGGGCGACATAACTAGCCAGTCCCAACCACGTGCTCAGAAGCCCAAAGGCCATGGCAACACTGCCATGGCGTAATTTAAACCCTGGTCTCCATCAGTGGGAGGACAGCAAACTGTGAATCCCAGTTCTACAACCTCCGTTGTGGAGGGCGCTGGGATTGCCATTCTCAAGGCAAGCAACAAGGAATTTTAGCCATTTCCCCCCATTTGTTGCTTTACAGTTTGGAACTTAATCTGTACAAAATTCTCACAAGGCATGCACAGAAAATGTATTTTCTGCCCAGATAATATTTTATTGCATAAATATTATTTTCTGGGCAGAAACTTGCTTTTTGCATAGAAAATGCTATTTTCTGTGGGAACACACACACACACGAAGTTTTTGCAGAATACATCCTGAGCTGCAAAGTGTAGGGTTCTTCTCATCAGGGTTTCACTCAAGAAATATATTTTTCAACTATGTTTGAGTGTTTTTAAATTATGGCAATTAATGTGGTGGTGGTAGATAGGGTAGTGTGCATGTACTTTTACTTGGAGTTGCACCAAGGTTTTTGGCTCCTAAGACCAGTGGATTACTTTTATCCTTTAAAAGTAAGAGGTCTGAGGATTTTAACTTCAGTTGTAAGAATTAGCTGTTCTTGGTGTTCTAAACACCCCTTGGTTTATAAGAAGGATTAAACTTCTGTTTTTAGGGCCATTGCCTAATGTTTTTGTTAAACTATACTAACAGTTAATCAGGCCTGAAATTAAGCTGAAACAACATTGGTCCTCATAAATTAAATTGCCAATAGCCACCAGACATTCTCTCTGGACAAGGAAGAGAGCATGAGATTGCCTACACATGCTCCAGAATCCCACTTGTCACTAGGAAACCATTGAATTTACAGTGGTCAGAAGCAAGTTCTGCACAGCAGGGAGCCCTGGGATAAAAATCAAACTCAAGATGTTTATGCGAGCCCTAAGGGACACTGGACATGTGAAATCCTCACTTTCTTAACCACATTTTACTTTCTAATTTACAAGCGAGTTCTTCTGGTTGGTGGTGAAATTAAAGCCTCTACAAGTCGTCATCTTTTAGTAAACAAGATCTGAGACAGTAGTGGCTACTTGTAAGGTTCTAACATTCAAAAGAAAAAAGCATAACAAAGGAGGTGACTAAACAAAGTTATATAGCAGATAAAGGGAACAGTAATTTTTAAAAGATACAAGTCATTTTGCCACTGATGAATATGTCTTGAGAATGCTATATATAATTCAGCAAAGAGGCTGTTACTCCATGGGTATGTGAATTGTTTACTTTAAAAGAAAATAAGATTAACTACAACCAGGCTGTGGTTTTGAAATTACGGAGATCACATTATGACATTCTTGAGAGACTTGTGTTTTGTGTTTAACCCTGTAAGATGTAGAATGAAGATGGCATGCTAGATGGATGGACTCTATTAAGGAGGTCAGAGGTATGAATTCACAAGACCTAAGCAGAGAAGTGGAAGATAGGGAATCTTGGGAGATGTCTCATTCACAGGGTCACCATGAGTTGGGATTGAATTTAAGAACGCTTAACAACGGGGGAAGTTCCCAAATTTTTAAGGCATGGGGAAAAAAACAAGAGTCAAATATAAAGTGATGAATACAGTATTAAAGAGTGTGTGTTAAACTGAGTTAAGGATTATGGCTATAATACACAGATGGATCAATAAAGAGATTTTTGGTTTATGCAATAAATGTGTGTAGAAATGTTTTATTGTATGTGATAGACATGCGGATTTAAATACACATGTTGATGTAGAGGATTGCAAAGATGAATATGGAATTAAAATTGGAACTTGGCCTTTTTAGAATGATGGGCTAACTTTTGGAAAAGACCCATGGAAGATTATTTTAGTATTAGATTATATGACAGATGAATGAATTCAACATTATCCACTATGGAGGAATGGATGTTGGAATTGATAAATTTAGTAGAAACAGATAAAATGTTTGATTTGATTGGGGTAATATTATTAATGATAGTTCTTAAAGACCTGAAACCCCTTACTAACCTTTTGCAAAAAACAAACAAACATAATGCAACGGTAATCTTTGGTTTTGATAATTAGTGAGAATAGGTTACTGAAAGAAGAGGCAACTTGTATTTGTAAACAGAAAGCAACAAATAACTGTATATTGTAACCATCATAATGAAGATCAGAAATCATCTTTATTTTTATTTGTTATTTTTTAATTTTCTTTCACATTGTCTTTTTGTCCCTGATGCTCCAAGATGGCCCTTCTCTGGTGTGATGCCCTAATTGTAGTATACCTTCTAATCATACTTCTTGTTGTTGCATGTCTTTAAGTTATTTCTGACATATGGCAACCCTAAGGTGAACAAGTTTTTCTTGGCAGAATTTGTTTAGAGGAAGGTACCCTTCTCTTCGTCTGAGGCTGAGCATGACTTTCCCAAGCTCACCCAATGGGTTTCCATGGCCAAACAGGGACTCAAACCCTGGTATCCCAGTGTTCTCAGTCCACACTCAAACTATGCCACATTCCTCTTTTTATACATCAATTGTAATTTCATTTTAGTGACACATAAAAAACATGGCTTTTTAAAAATTAAAGCATAATTGTTTCCTGTTTTAAAATAGTTGAACTGTCATCCCATTATACAGGACATGTTATAGATGCTAGGGGCAGACAATAAGGGCCTTCTGCTTGTCTTATTTGCCATCATCTGTGATGCAGTCTTTGTGGTGAAGATCATGGTATAGTATATATAAACTTTGTTTTTAATTATTTTAAGGTATCCTTTTAATTTGATTCTGGCTTTAATTTTGATCTTGCTTTCTGTTTTAATTTCCCCCCTACTTAGTACTTTTTTCCACCTCCTACTTAATATTACTATGAACTGCCTTGGGTCATGTCTTTGGGAGAAATGTAAGAAAGCAATCCAGTAAATAAATAAAATAAGTAACTCCCATAACTAGTATCTTATCCCCAATTTGTCCCTTTAAGTATCTAAATTATTTACCACCATCACAGTACTTCTCAGGGACATTCCACAGTTTAAATATGACATGCAGTCCACCTAAACAAGTCTCCCTTATCCAAAATGCTTGTGTCCAGAAGTGTTTTCGATTTGGGATTTTAAAAAAATGAATACTTGTATTTGCATATACATATATAATGAGATATCTTTGAGATGGGACCCAAGTCTATACACAAAATTCATTTATGTTTCATATATATCTTATACACAAAGGCTGAAGGTAATTTTTACTCTACACATGTCCCTCCGCATTTGTGGCTTTGACTTTTGCGGATTTGACTATTCATGGATTTTATTGATATGTTCTCTCTAGGAATCTCTAGGTCCTCCAGTGCAACTCTATGGCCAACCTTAACCAAACATCATACTGAAGGACCTAGAGATTCCTAAAGAGAACAGTCCACTAGGTGTTTGTAGCTCCTCCAGTGCAATTCTATGGTCAGTGTCTGGCAGGTGTTCACCACAGAGTTGCACTGGAGGACCTAGAGATTCCTAGAGAGGTGTTCTCTCAGGTAAATAGCAATAGCAGCTTCATTTAGATACCACTTCATACTACCTAAGCAGTGTCTAAGCAATTTACAACTGTAAGCTAATTGCCCCCAACAATCTGGGTACTCATTTTAGCGACCTTGGAAGGATGCGAGCCTGAGTCAAGCTTGAGCCCTGGCTGGTATTGAACTCGCAACTTTATGGTTTGTGAGTGAGTGGCTGCAGTGCAGGCATTTAACCACTGTCCACCAGGGTTTTGGTTATTTGCAATTTTTCCACATTCACGGACGTCCTATACCCTTAACCTAAATGTGGAGGGACAAGTGTATTTTTGATAATTTTGTGCATGAAATAAAGTTTGTGTACACTGGACTAACAGTAATCAAAGGGGACACTGTCTCAGTCACCCATGAAAAAAAGGTTTTGGAGTATTTCAGAGTTCAGAATTCTGGATAAGCCAGACTCAGCTTGTACTATCAATAGCTGGGGATGGGGGGGGGAATCTTTTTTGCCTTTTAAAATGTCTCTTCTGCAGTTGGATGAGCATAGGTTTTTGCTAGTGGTATGGACCCACACAAATGAGCCATTTCTCTTTGTCTGTTTGAAAGAACACCAAGAATTTGCAGGTTCTCTCTGAATGCCATGCACACACACAGTGTACGGCAAGTATTAATGGCATTAGGTAGACCTCACTTAGCCTGCTGAGGGTTGTCCTCTGATGTCATTACAAGAAGGAATGAATTTTCCCCAACGCTGACTGTCAGCAAGGCAGCTGTGGATTTCCTTAAAGTAATAGAAGACTGAAAATAGAAAGAGTATTGATCGAGACTCTCTTGCCTATAACTGAAAAGCAAAAATGGCCCAGCAGGTAGAATACAAGAGTAGTTTGCAAAAGAAAGGGGGAGGGGGAACAGTACTGAAGAAACCTCTCCATATAGGGTTTCAAGTAAAATCAGCAATAACAGACTCCCAAAGTGCCATAGCTTTCCCATAGATGGGTATATCTGGGGGAAGAGGGTGACTACCATTTTAAAAATAAAACCCACAGCCAAATCAATTATTCTATTTTGATGCCTTTTCTTTATCCGCAGGTCTTTCCTCTGGGAGTTTTTACCTCGGAAAACTCCTTGTTTGAAAATATCTTTAGGTAGAAACTTACCTAAGGGAGAAGTCTGTTTCAGAAACTTTCACCATGAAATGTAAGTTTTTCACAGGGAGGGAGGCCCTCCATGTCCTACATGAGATTTCCCCAGGTGTATTCTGAAATCACCTCAAAGTTGTTTCATATTATTTCTCTCCCTCTCTTTCTTTCTCTGAAATGTGTATAGTAACAGACAGTAGTGCTTGGAGTAAGTCTGAGTATATAAACTATAGGTGGAAGAGAGTGGGAGCATCTGACCTTAACCTTAATTGATTAATAATAATAATTTGTTTTATTTATGTACCACTATTCCAAAGATCATAGCGGTGAACAGCAAGTAAGCTAATTAGCAAGTAAGCTAATTTGCCCCCAACAGTCATTTTAGCGATCTCAGAAGGATGCAAGCCTGAGTCGAGCTTGGGCCCTTTTGCTGGTCTTGAACTCGCAACCTTGTGGTTTTGAGTGAATGGCTGCAGTACAGGCATTTAACCACTGTGCCACCAGGGCTCCTTAATCTTAATCTGACCTTAACTGTTTGTGATACACTGCATTCCTTTGGCCACTATATTCCTTTGCCTGATATACAGTACTGGCTATTTGAGTATCTCTTTTGAGCAGTACCAGGATGCCACTCCTAAGATCATAGAATGATAGAGTTGGAACAGACCACAAGGGCCATCAAATCCAAACCCCTGAAATACAGGAATACAAATGAGACCAGTTAGTGCACACATTATTTATCTGTGTGCTGCAGAGGCTGGATGTACAGTATGTTCAATGCATAGCTAATTGTTTTCAAAATCTTCATGTGGCTACAAACACAGCGAGGGAGGAAGAATCCTAGAAAATTACTTTTAAGAAGAATAAATATAATGACATGCCAAAGCCTTCCATAACTTAGCACTTGTGGAATGATGCTTTGAGATCCAGAGAAAGATCATGTGGGGAAGTAGTCCAGAAGTGGGGTGCAAGTGCAACAGAAGAGAAATCTGGGCTGTTGCAGAATGCTGTAAGACACTATTAAAACAGTGTGAGGTATGAAAAAGAGGAAGGAAAAATGTTTCTTCCACAGTAGCAGCTAAAACATCTTTTTCTAGAAACATTTCTTTTTTAAAAAAATCATTTTAAAGAGGAGTTTGTTCTAATGCAAAAGAAAGACAAAGGCCTGTGGGTGAAAATAATGGGTTTCCATTTCCCTGCCATAAGTGCTGAGTGCAAATAAAAAAAAAAACTAAATAAAAGACAGGATTCAAAAGGGGTTGTGTTCATCCTTTGAATACAGTTTTCTTTACCTTAGCAGTGTCTGTTGAAGTTAATATATTGTTCTTGCGGTAGATTTCATATTAATTCCCATATGATGACTTTCTTCTTAGAGAGCTAAGCAGCCACCTTATAGGTGAAGAATGATGCTTTGCTGCATTTGGAACTGGATGGGGCATTTCAAGGGTCCCATGTCTACTGAATAAAAGCTAGGAATTGCATGGGAAAGAAAGGGTGTGCGTTTCCTAAATAAATGGTGAAGGTCTTGAGTCAATGTATATAAAGCCTTCAAAGTCAACTTGCATTGAGATGGGCTTGTGTTGAGTCAATACAACTGAAAGACAGCAATAGAAGCGGGGGAAACAGACTTAACCTCTCCCCAACCCAGGGGGAAAATGTCTTTTCATATTCCTACACTCTCGTTACCTTAACTTCTGAGTGCTTACTGTACAGTGACCTTTATAAGATTATTGTTTATGCTTTCTTGGTATGTCGCAGAATAGGAGAAACGAATATTCCAATTTATTTCAAAGGTTACCTATCAAAACTGAATATTCAATACTACTGCATTATCATATTGCATAGATTTTACATATAAGATTAGACCCTCTGCTCTCGATGCCCTTGTGCCAGTTTGATTTTCTATTCTCAGACCAGATGTAACTGAATGATTTGTTTGTTGTTATGTGCCTTCACATCAACTCCAACTTATGGTGACCCTATCCAAGGATTTTCTTTGCAAGATTTATTTAGAAGAGGCCTGCCATTGTCTTTCTCTAAGACTGAGAAAGTGTGACAGATTCACTCAGTGGATTTCCATGATGGTGCAGATATTGGAACCCTGGTCTCCCAGAGTCCTAGTCCAACCTGAAAACCAATACACTATGATAGCAATTTGTATTTCATAGTTTTTGAAAGACATATTGGGCAGAATCCTGTTAGTGTACTATAAAATTGGTTGCACTTTTTCCAGGTTCGTGCTGCAGTGCTGGGGAAAGGAAGACAAAATCTGCTGGCTCTAATGCCTAACTTCTCTAATGTCTGACTTCTCTGAAAGCCATAGTCCCTCTGAGTTTTTTCCTACTTCTTCCATGAGTTATGCTAGCATAGTTATGCTAGCATAGTATACACTGCTCTTTCCCCTAAATTGTTATTGCGATCTAGACGAACATCAGTCAACATTTCTAACTTATGGGTGCATCCTATTCATTGTGAACATGTAATGTGTGAAGCCTTCAATCCTCACACATTAGGCTTCTGTCCCACATCACATTCACTCTTATTTAAATGGGATCTGCACTGCATTATATGTAAAATCTACCCTTGAAAACTGGTTGGGAAACTGCAGCTAACACAGGATCAGGGTGCAAGATTTGTAAACTAGACTGCTTGCTATGGATGTGTCTTGGACACTGAACAAATGTCACTGGCAGCAGCCAATGTAAACCCAGTTCAAGGTACTATGTTGCTGACTTTTAATATTCACAAGCACATGAGTCCCTCAATATCGGCCTTCTCAGAGGTCAAGACAGAGTACTGATCTTTTCCTTCATATGCTCAAAGCTATAATCTGCTGTACAGTGACAGTGACCAGAGAAATAGTGTGGAACCCTACTTGTGATACACCTTCACCATAGTAGGCTGCCAGGGGCCAATGTTATCATTCATGTACCAACCCAAACTCTTTTTTAATTATTATTTATTATTATTTTATTTTCTTATATCCTGCCTTTCTCCCAATATAGGGACTCAAGGTGGTGAACAGCAGATTTAAAACAATACAGTTTTAAAAACAGTACAACATTAAAATGTATAAATATAAAATTTTAAAAACAATTAAATGTTGTGCTATTTAATTTTAAAAAACAATTAAATAGTACAACATTCCCAGCCCTTATCAATTTGCAAAGGCCTGCCAGCACAAGAATGTCTTTATCTGCCACCAGAAGGATAGCAAGGACGGAGTTCCAAAGCTTGGGAGTAGCCACTGAGAAGGCCTGCTCACTTGTTCCCACCAAACAAGCCTGAGAGGGTGGTGGGACAGCGAGAAGGGCCTCTCCTGATGATCTCAATACTCTGGTGGGCTCATACAGGGAGATATGGTCCTTCAAGCCTATAGGGATTTATAAGTCGAAACCATCACTTTTAATTGTGCCCAGAAATGGACTGGCAGCCAACGGCGCTGTCACAACAAGGGAGTTGTATGCTCCCTGTACCCAGCTCCAGTTAACAGCTTGGCTGCAGCTCTTTGAGCCAGCTGAAGTTTCTAAGCACTTTTCAAAGGCAACCCCACATAGAGCTCATTACAGTAATCCAAATGGGATGTAATCAAGGCATGTACTACCATTGCCAGATCTGACTTCTCAAGGAACAGGCACAGTGGGCGCACAAGTTTTAGCTGTGAAAAAGCACTCCTGGTCACCACTGATACCTGGACTTCCAGGCTCAACACTGAATCCAGAAGTGCCCCCAAACTACGAACCTGAGTTTTCAGCAAGAGCATAACCCCATATAACACAGGTTGAATCCCTATTCCTGGATCTATCTGCTGACCAGAAGCACCTCTGTCTTCTTTGGTTTAAGCTTCAGTTTGTTTGCCCTCACACAGTCCATTACAGTGGTCAGACACCAGTTTAGGACAGAACAGCTTCCTTGAAATTAGGTGAAAAAGAGTGATAGAGCTGGGTATCATCAGCATATAGGTGACACCTTATTCTAAAACTCAGAAAACCTATCCTTTCATGTAGATGTTAAAAAGCATAGGGGATAGGACTGAACCCTGAGAGACCCCACAGGCCAATGGCCAAGGAGTTGAACAGGAATCTCCCAGCACCACCTTATTATCCTGTTGCTACATTAGGCCCAGGACATATCACCCCAAAAGGGAGGACTGGTGACGGCCTGTTTCCCTCCGGAGGGATGTCGCAGCAGCCAAATGGTGTGGTGTCCCTCCAGAGTAAAAAGAACCCAGTTTTTCCAGGTTCTTTTAGTGGCACCTGGGTTACGTCACGAGTGCGCCATTGGTCATTGGGGCACGTGTGACATAAGAAGAATGCATCCAGAGTAGAACAGTTGTGTAACACAGAAGTGCACTGGTCTGAAATTTGCAAGAAGAATGAAAAACACATGTTTAGCCATTCTAAAACCAGAGAGTTCCACTCCCTATTTCACAGAAGCAGCACCATGAATGACATCTTGCCAGAGGAGATAGAAAATCATTAGGTGAAGGCCCAAAAGGAGGGACACCTTTATCTTAAGTATTCTAATATATTTTTGGTATAGGCTATTTATACCCAGAGTAACCTCTGGAGCAATTTACAGATTAATAAAACTAGGGACCAGTCTTGCCCTTAGGTTAAAGCTGCAATTGAAGCAACATCAGAGGTAGATGAGGAGGGCTAAAGCACCAAAAACAGCTGGTCTCTCAGCTAAGCTGATGGAGAGCCACTGCTTCTTACCTCTTCTACAGTTTGATGGAATGATCACAACTGGATGACAGGCAAAATATGATGGATCTTATATTGCTACTCAGGGGAGTAGTTACCTTCATGTTCTTTCTCTAGTCCTCTATTCCTATTGCAACGTTATCAGTAACACTGCAAGACTGGTTAATTCCTCTAGAGCAGAGATCGCCAACAGTGTCCGTCCAGCTGTTTTTGTCCTATAACTCCCATGAGCCCTAGCCACCATAATGGTGAGGGATTATGGGAGTCACAGCCCAGGAGGGGCAACATTATCTAGCCTTGCTTTAATTCTTAAGAGTGGGTTTAAGAAGCAAAGCTAGCAGTCCAGCAGCTTGTTTACCATTCAGAAAATCCTCATCCTCCTCATCATGGCATAGGGTTGACAATCTCAGCTGTAATCCTACACACATTTACCTGGGTATGTTAGACTACAACTCTGGAGATGAGGGTTTGATTCCCAGTTTGGCTATGAAACCAATTAGATGACCCTGGGCAACTCACATGCTCTCAGCCTCATGGGAAGGCATTGCTAAACCTTCTCTGAACAAATCTTGCCAAGAAACCCTCATGATAGGCTTGCCTTAGAGTCTCCATAAATCGGAAACAACCTCAAGGCACTCAACAATAACAAAACAAGATATATTGAACACAAAGGGTTTTATTTCACAGGAAAACTCTGTAAGTTCTGTACCTCAACCATCTTTGCTGCCTGTTTGCCAGATGCTTGCAGGGGTTTGGCAGCAGACCCTGTATATATGAAATCTTACCAGACTTCTGCTTCTTTCTTGCAACTTTACCCACTTCTCATATTCACTTATAGCCTTGTCCATCCACCTCAGCGTATTGTCACTCTTGCTGTTTTATCTACATTTTGACCCTTTTCAGCTCTGTCACTTTGTTTGCAACCTAGTATTTCTATTTTCTATAATCACTAGATTATAGTGGTTTCTGTACTGATAAACAGAGAGCATTTGTCTCTTTCCACAATATTCTGAATTTGCACAATGGAATTTGAGGTTGTCAGATTCCAGTCACACAACTATGAATTTCAGCACAATTAGGTAGCAAAGAGGACTATACTGCCAAACCTAACTGTATGGCTGTACAGGTTCTAATGCAATTGCCTGTACACCTTTCTGAGTTTGTGGCAATGTTTAGAAATGGAAGGAGAAAACTGAATGGCAAGAGAGCCACCTTTCAGGCTAAGGGGTCCAAGAGTGTACCTCTTGCTTGAAAAGGCGGATATTCCTCTTTGATTCTCATGCCAAATCTTGCTGAAGAAAGAGAAAGGAGTTGCCTTGTTCTCCACCTTTCAGATCTTTAGCTAGCAGCAGTTTTCTTCTTTCTTCTTGCTGCTGTCCTATAGGAGAGAGGGTTGTTTTTGTTTTGTTTTTTGTCTCTTTGCCTCATGGTGGACCATGATCTTGCCACAAACAGACAGAATTCCTGTTGCTTTCAAGGGACAATCATCCATTCACTTTCAGAAGCATTTCCCATCAGCTTCATGAAGCAGGCAATGGAGGGATTATCTATTTATTTAGCCTCTTGTGTGATATATTTGTGAAATATACCAGCATAACTATCTACACACACACACAACACAAACACAGCACTGCTTTCTTTTAATTATAAAATATACTGCTTTATTGGAGTCTGCCTGGGACTTTTGTTTTGATTCTTTGAAATACCCTAATTCGGCATAGAGATAATACATTTGGAAGGCAGGGCAAATCTTCTGCAAAGGCCTCGGGGTGTGGAAACTTGGAGTGTTTGTTTTGTTTTGAATTCAGGCAATTTAGAACCTACCAAATGGATTATCTATTATGAATCATTTTAGACAGGAATTAATGATGTTAAAAACTATTTGGGGGACTGTGCTGTCTGTGCAGGGCAACGGAAGGAAAGCTGATGTTTTTCTTTCAAAAAGACTGCTTACATTGTTGATGCGGAGAGTATATACAGATTTAACTGCAGAATGAGAGGCATAGTGATAGGGAGGGGGAACAAAGGATGGGGCTGAGATTATTGACACGAGATTTAGTCCAGTTGGGGAGGTCTTCTATCCAAACTACACTGAAATGAACAAGATCTGCAGAACAAAAAAGTAGAACAGAGCTGTTGCTCAAAACCAAACCCTACTCATTTCTATGGGGCTGATGTCAGATTTCACTCCTCCTCTCCTGTGTTGCATTCCTAGGATCTGCACAACACAAAAATTTAGGCTATTCCTACTGGAAAGAATGTCAGTTTTAAACTGGTAATCTGATCTATCATTTTTTATGCTTTGGTTTTTTTTTTTAAAAAAAACTTTTAATAAAATAAACAGCAAACAAGATAAGAATAAACTGTGTGAGAATAAGTACATATCAGTCTGTCCCTTACCCCTCCCCCAATAACTGGTAGCATAACTTTACCCAATTAAAGTGATTTTCAGCTTATCAGATATAGCCAATTAGGAATGTTAAACTTATTTTAAAAGAAAGACACTGACAGTGTCTAATTATACACATATATGCTTGGGAGCAAATTAGTTGCTGTGAGAGCCAGTTGGAGTGTTAAGTTTGCCGTCCTTATACAACACTTCCATCTAGTGGGCACGATTGGGATGGTTTGCCTTTATTGGAAGACAATAAATATTGGAAGGCACAAGACTGGAATTAAACCAGGTGGTATAAATATGGGGTTTGGGGGTGGCGGGGGAGCCCATTCCACAAAACAAAATGATTTAAAATAATTGTTTGGAAAGCTGTGCCGCATTACACCTTCTAACAGGCCTTTGAAATCTGTTCCTTCTGAAACCAATGGCATGTTTCAGGAATGAGTGGGCTTGGGGAGGAAGAGCCAGGCATTGTGCCAAGCAGCTTGTAAGCCCTTGATTCCAAATAAATGAAGGTTCAACTTCAATCATTCCCACCCCCCTTCTCTGTGTGTTGTGGATTTTTTTTTCCTGTTGAAATGGCATTATTTAGAGACTGACAATGGCATCCATTTTCTACACTCCTGCTGTTAGTTTGGGCTGTTGGCTTAGCCGCTAATTCAAAATGGATGATGATTGGGAGAGCTTGGCAGAGAAGGAGAACTGGGTTCCCAGAGGATGTCAGTCAGCTTCTTTGTGCCTTTAAAACACACCCTGTAGCTAGTCTCCTCTCTCTAATCCTTTCTCTCCCAACCTATGTGATTAAGAATGATCCTATTACATAGCACATGCGCTTCTGGCTCATTCTTTAGGTGATATCTCAAGCAGAACTGGCATGGCTTTCTGTGCTGTGGCTGACATGTATTCCACAAGGCCTTGTATATTCATACTGGGATACTACTTTTACCATCACCTTCCAGTGAGTCTGGCCCTTTGCTTCCCCTTTTAGTGGCCATTTTAAGGGACAGTTACATACTGGCGGAGAAACGCCAGCCCTCTTTCCTGTGCCATGTTGCCACAGCAAAAAAGGAGCCTCCTAGAGTGGCTCCTTTTTATGACATGATAAGGGCTACCCGCACGTCATAGGGCTCAGGAGCATGTGGTTGGTGCACAGTCCCAAGCCCTACTATCACCGCCAGGACGCTGCTTCCTGGCAGTGTGTATCAGCCCTAAATGACAGAATTGCAGTGCCTCCCCACCCATGTCTCAAAAATAGGACAGGTCCAAGGCATTATTTTGCAACAAAGGACACAGTGGCTTACATACAGTCTTTCTTACACAAAAACATATTTTATATACAAAAGTGAATTGGGCAGTGGAATCTCACATCAGCATTAGCAATGGGTTAGCATCCTCCACCACCCCAAGAACCACATGCTAGTTTAAGGGGGTATAGATAAGACCATGTAGCAGGCACAAGCTCCCTCCTTCGCCAGTGGGGAGAGTCTTGGGATCTTTGAAGTATATTTGTGGGACTGCCACTACTGCCCTTCAGCATCTGCCATCTAAGGTGATTGACTCACTCTGGCCAATGGTGGGACTGGCCCTGGTCAGAAAGCTTGGCTGCTTGCAAATTGGAGATGTTGGGAATGGAAGATGAAGTTAGGTGTATTCAAAGACTCTTTTCCCAGGCTTTGAGCCCTCTTTTCTTTCCTAACCAAATGTTGTAGTATCTGAGCTATGAAGGCAACCACAGGAAAGAACCTCTGACTTTGGACAGCCCAATATTGCTGTACAGCTATGACAACACACTCCACATGTGTGGAGTGGATCATGAAGAGATATGCTGCTCATTCATTTCAGATACCCAAAGAGAAACTGGTAAGGTGAGTTTTAGAGCTGTCAGTGGTATATTATTCAGGGAAAGAGGCAGAAGAATCTTTTATTGCATAGCCACTTCATTTTCATGAGATCTATATCAATCCTCACACTTCAATTGAACTAGCATTATTCATAGTATGTTGAACCTGTGTGCAAAATGGTCATTTCTTCCACAGACATCACTAATCTTTCCTGTCTACAAATGGTTTCCAGCTCTCTGTCCAGTTTCTCTGTCCCTCTTATCTGCTATGCACATCCACTTCCCATACTATATGATAATGTTAATTTCATCAGCATAATTGATAATCAGGTTTTCCAGTATGAAGTAAAATATCTGAGATATTACCCATGGGGACTTAAGTGCCACTCTATTCTCTTTTGGTTATGCCTCACCTGGAATACTGTGCCCAGTTTTGGACACCACAATTCAAAAAGGATGTTGACAAGCTGGAGTGTGTCCAGAGGAGGATAACCAAAATGGTGAAAAGTCTGGAAACCATGCCCTATGAGGAGAGACTTAGGGAGCTGGGCATCTTTAGCTTAGAGAAGAGGAGGTTAAGAGGTGGTATGATAGCCCTGTTTAAATATTTGAAAAGACGTCAAACTAAGGATGGAGCAAGGTTGTTTTTTGCAGCTCCAGAAAATAGGATCCAGAGCAGTGGATACAAACTAAAAGAAAAGAGATCCCACCTCAACATTAGAAAACTTGTAAGGGGTGCTTTGATTGTGCATCCCTGCATGGCAGGGAGTTGGACTTGATGGTCCTTGAGGTGTCTTCCAACTCTATGATTCTATGACTATAAGAATTACAACTATGGGAGAAGATTATCTGCCTTCCAGGTGCAGCATGGGAAGCAAAGGTTCTTGCTGTTGATACCGCAACCACTGTAATATGGTGAATGTCCTTACAGGAAGTAGCCTTCTGTTGTTCTTCCTACTTTGAAAAAAAATGTTTTAGAAGAAATTGCTGCACAGAAATATCCCCTTTCTACATAATACCTGGCAATGTGGATCCATCTGCATCGGTTATTCACACAACTAACAATGTGAATCCTTCAGAAAACTAGAAAACTAAAAAACAAAACAAAAAAACAACCCTTGAAAAACACCCTCCCCGGATCAATTATCTCAGCTTTTGTGCTTTCTTTTTCTCCCTTTTTTTGCCATCCTACTTCCAAAAAAAAACTTTACTCAGGTGCAAACAATATTCATGTGAACAACACAGATTTCACCCACATTCACAGGGGTTATTTTGCCAGTTCGCTCTTTTAGATCAAACATCCCTAATGCCTTCCTCAGTAATGTACTATATTGAGAAAGGGTGGAAGCCCTGAGGGTTTGTTTCACATGGGCATGCCTCACAAGTTGGATGTATAATACCTTGATGACTGCAATAGTAACCAGCCATTTATGTGTGTGATGAGCTATCCCAAATCAAGTTTCACACAGGGTCACCCACATGCTTTTTAAACAGCACACCCATATTGAGATACAATATATCACCTATTGGCAAACATGATTTAGCAGTAGAAATGTCTTTGCATATACAGGGATTCAGACCCAGGACTTTTTCACACAGGGACCTATGTGCTTCCATCCTAAAAATGGTTAAAGTGTCGGCATCCCGGAAAAGCAACCAAATTCATTAATGCTTATCACACATAGAGCACAACAAGGGGTTAAAAGCACACTACTTAGGCAAGAAAGTGGGTGAAAAGCAAATTTGAGTTTCAGACAGTTGAGGACAAATCCTGTTGCTAGCTTAGAACTAACTTTTTTGTGCATGCTCTAAACTGTCAGTTCCACAAGTGTATAAACACATATGCTCCAGAGAGGGAAGGAAAACAGGGAGGAAAATCCTCTTTGCCCAGAAGCTGTTTCTGAGGAAGGCAGGCTGAGGTTTCCCTTTGCAAACACCTGTAAAACCACACACACACACACACACACACACTAGAGAGAAAGGGGCTGGGGCTGGTCCATAAACCTGTCTGATTTCAGTGAGGGCTGAAACTCCCAGATGTCCTCCTTTACCAAGACATATCCTCCATTTCTCCCTCCTATACCGGAGGAATTCCAATATGTCCTCTCTCTTGCTCTCCCACCAGGTGTTCCCTGCTGCAGGAGGAGGAGACCAGCCGCGCAAGAGAAAGAGGTGTGTCTGTTGCGTGCGTATCCCTTTAAGAACAAGGCTGCCTACTCTCCTTGGCACATCAAGGAGCCATGGGAAATCTGGGAACAGGGAGTATCAGGGACATGGTTTTCAGACTGCTGCAATTACATGAAGAAAGTGAATTTGTGAATGAACTGGAAATGAAAACACGGTATTTTTGTGAAAATGCTTATTCCCCGATTCATCTCACTTTCTGTTTGGATTCTGACTGGTTTGTGCACAGCATCATCTGAAAACCAATTACGAAATTGTCCTTAATGCCCTGGATGCCTCTGCATTGTGATCAGTTTAACCTTCCAGTTTTCCCCAGGAGAAAAAGTCCCCAGACTTTTTTTAAAAGCTAAGCACTTGAAGCTCTATCTCGATGTGAATTTTTTTCCTCAATTTTGGTTTTTCCAAGGGGTTTGTGTGCTCAAATCTCAAGTTATTTCCCTTCCACTTACAAAGAACATTCCCAGTTTGGAAAAGTTCCAATGAAACATCCAAAATTCTCACCCACTCCCAATCAGTGGTGCTATGACTGAAAGAGAAATGAGTTCCTCCCCCTGCCTCTGCCTTAGTCTTATTCCAATTGCACTTCTCCCAAATATGCTATTTAAATAACAAAATCAGACATGGCAAATGCATGCATTAAATGTATCTACTAATTTCTCATTCAGGCTCTTCGTTGTCAGTGAAGGTCAGGCTTACATAGTGCAGACAATAGTACAAAAGCTATTAGAAGAACCAAGTACCGAGCAACATATAACAACTAATGAAAATCAGATTTCATAATAATGGAAAGATATTTTTCCCATCCTTCAAATGTAAGGGGGGGAAATCCTCTTCTGGTTGGTGTGCTTCTCATAATCGCCACTTTACAACAGAATGTCAGCGTAAAGCACAAAGGCAAAAAATAAAAATAAAAATAAAAATTGCAACAATTGCAATTGCCATGGCAACACTTTAGATTTGCCATAAAAGTTTGATCCTGTGCAGATAGTACCATTTGTACTTGTTCTCCAAGTGGGTGCAGTTCTAACTCTGAAGAACACTTTAGCCTATCCCGTTAAGTATTATAAAAGGTGTAATTTGACACACAGATTCTCAACAACTGTACAAACAGAAATGGTTACTTTCTCAAAAACTTATTTTCCACATTTCCAGAAAATTAGGCTCCTGGTTTACAATGAGTAGTTGTAACAATAGTTTAGAATAGAATAGAATTTAGAATAGAGACAGCTGACAGAGAGGTTCTGAGTCATATCCTGCTTCCTCAAACTGCACCCCAGTTGTAATTCTACCTAACTCCCAATGGTCCTACCAAATCTTAATCAATGTTGCATTTTCTTTTTTATATGTAAGAAAATAATTGCAGTCTTAAGTAATATTTCCCTCTTTATTCAAATACAGTTGGCTCTCCATATCCACAGATTCTTTATCACAGATTCAACCATCTACAGCTTGAAAATATTATATATATATATATATATATATATATATATATATATTCCAAAAAGCAAACCTTGATTTTGCCATTTTATGTAAAGAACACCATCCTATTATGCCAGTGTATAAAATGGGATCTGAGCACACAGAGATTTTGGTATCTACCTAGAACCAAAACACAGTGGATACCAAGGGCCCCTTTACATTTTACATATAAATCTGAATTTGTAATGTCTTGTCCAAGTTCCTGTAAGGGACACGTAGCTGCAGTGTTGTAGCTACGCTCTGTCTCCCAATCTGATCACCTAAAATCTACAGTAAAACTCAGGCAGCTGCACCAGGTGAATGAGTTGTGCAGAACTGGTGGGTGGGATGCTGAAGTGTAACATATCCAACTCCCTCCTGCTTGCAAGCTATAACAACAGTCTTAACAATTGGGGGGGGGGGGGAATAGTGGAAGTTGCAGTTCAAGAACGTCTGGAAGATTACACAATTCCCATCCCTAGTGTACATAAAGGATTGTCCATGGCTTTCACTGAGTTCCGTGATCAAATTTTATGGCAAAAGGGGTTTATACCTAATCCTAATCCTGTACTGCCAGAAAATCTCACAAATATTGCACTGTCCAAAACTGTATATGCTGGTGAGAAAGGATCTGTATAGCTTTCATGCAGGGAAAGAATTTTTCTATATGGTGAGAACTGTTAGTCTAGAGGAGCATTTCTGCATTCTCCATCAAAAGGCTGCTGATTTAAGATCCTAAAATTTCAGTTCAATAAAAGTTTACCTCTGGGTAGTTCAATGCACTGAAATCTACAGGTGCCTAAAAACACCAAGTGTACATATGAAGTGTTTCTCAGTAGCATTTTGTGAACCTCACCTCAATCCTAAACTCATGATTTTAAATTAGCTGGTGAAAGGCAAATGTGGAATATAATAACATCAGAATGTGGACATGTTTTCTATTACAGTATATTCCCTGCTTAAGCATAAAAACCTGCTGGGTGACCTTAGACAAGTCACACTCTCTCAGCCCCAAAGGATGACAATGGCAAGCTCCCTCTGAAGGTAAATCCTGGGCTGGTGACAGGAGCCATAACAGAGTCCTTTATGTGGAACTCTTACGCTATGCTTGACCTTGAAAAGTTTTGGCCACTATTGTTGGGCATTGTTGGACAGCAACTCACTTGGACCGTTGGCTAGAGATAAGAGAAGCTGCAATGCAATGATGGCTGGAAGGTCACACATTCTCTGCCTCTCTTCCAGTAAACACCATAGAAAGGATCAGGAGCCTTACACACAGCTGCTATTTTGAACCACAGCTTTCAGTAGAGTAAAATGCAGTCCTCAGATGTTTGACTGTAACTCTTGGCTTTCCTTATCTTTGGTTTTTCTAGCTAGGGAAGATGCAATTGGCAGTCCAAAAATATTCAGAGGTTTGCACTTTGTCTAGCCCAAATTTAGAGTAATGACTACTTTGGCCCCAAGTATGCATGCTTAGAATTACAGCTTGAAACCATAAGAGGGAAAGATGGAACGGGGAAGTAAATAACCAGATGGGTCTCACTCTTTTCTTTCCCTCGGTTGGCTCCTTGAGGGCAATTGTTTGGTTTCTTGTAAGTAGAATTCCTCCCAGCATTAGACAACCTTGGCTGCACTTCCCTTCAGGTACCCAGGCATAACTCTGTGCTGGATTGAATTCTGTTTTCTTTAGAATCCATGGCTTCCTCGAGTGGCACAGCTGTGATTTTATTATTGCTTTGTGGTGTTTTAATATTCATTTGAATATTATTGCATGTTGGAATCTCTATTATAACTGTTACTAAGGACATGGGCTCCTAGAAGTATCATTTATTTTATCAGATCACAGCTGCAACATAGCAAAAAAGCCTTGGGCGGCAGCAGTGGGAAAGCTGAGGGAATCGGCATCTTGTGTTTTTCTGAAGAGAGGAAAAAATTGCGGAGAAAAATAATCTTTAAAAAGAGGGAAAATGTATTTGCAAGCATTTCAACATAGCTATAAACACCCTTGGGTTTGTTTCGCTGCATCTGGCTTGCTCTCTCTTGTTTATTTTTAATTGCTGAAGGGTTTTCCACATTGGTTAGTAGAAACAAAGAATGCTGATACAATTTCCAACAATGCTTGAAGAGTGTCTTCAGTTTTATAGAAGAAGAAGAAGAGCAGTTCTGCCTAAACAAAGAGAACTTTTAAAAAGATGTTGAAAAATTGATTTTCTTTGTTCAGATCTGGGACAGACCCATTTTTCATAGCTGCATATAATTCTGGTTAATTTCTTATCCAAAAAAGAATAATGCCGAGCTTGAAAAAAAACATGAAGAAAAGAGATTCAAAATTACTGTGGAGTTGGAATATCTCCCCAAAATGAGACGTTTGTTTTTGTTTTTGTTTTAATTAGCAAAAGCAAAGTGGAGAATGGTAATACCTCATTTTGCAAACATATTTGCCTTTGGATGCTCTGGCGGAAAAAAAAAATATCAGTCCTGCTTCAGGGGCAAGCTAAGTATGCTTCCATTCATGAAATCATCAGTTATATGACCTATGGAGACATAGTGTAGATCAAGTCCTTGGGGGAGGGCAGAAGGGTTTTAACATCTTTCCCTGCAGTGGCCGCAGTCCAGAACAGGAGCACTGCATCCGCTATTTCTATTAGAATAAAATCTTCCACTCTTTCTAATCTAAGCTTTCATTTTTCTTCCAGCAAATGGTTGCGGCTTAAGAGATCTGAGTTTATGTATCTGCTGTGCCTTGAAACTCACTAGCCGCAATCCAGTATGGCTCAGTGTAGTGCAATACGTCCACCTACACTAAGTTGAGCCATATATCACCCCTTGACATACTGAACAATTTCTGCAACCATCCTCCCGTCCCCACACATATGATAGCCTTTAGGGCTGAAGAGTGGGGTATAAATACCATGAATAAATAAATAAAATATGGCCATGCCATGCCTTGTGGGGAACAGGAAGCATCCCAGAAGTGTCTGGCTGCATTCTTGTAGCCAGACATGAAATAATTAGAGCAGCACTGAGACATCTAGAGGAACCCAGCTGATCTCAGCAGGGATGCCATCATTTTGCATCTGGCTACAGAAACACAGCCAAATGCTTTTTCAATCTTGCCTGCTCCCGCAAGGCACAGTATTGCTATGCAGGGAGCTTTAGACTCCCTGGGTGGGAGGGCTTTTGAGCACTGTAGCCTGCCGAAGGAACCTGAAAGAGAAGAAGGGAATGCTAACTTTCACAGCACCCCCCCCCCAAAAAAAAAGGGAATGATGTGCATAAAGGAAACTCATAAGAGAAAACTTAGAGAATGCCAGCCACTAGGTGACCTTGGGCTACTCACTGTTGCTCATCTTATCCCACTTCAAAATGTTGTCACAAAGTCAAAAATGGGGAAGAAGAGAATCACATGCATCACCTTAAGCTCACTGGAAGACATGTAGAATAAAAATGTAACAGATAATAATCATAATAACAAAGTAGCAGGTACGTGAGCAGGTACATCCAGAAAATCTTGAACCTGGTACACTATCTTATTGGTCAACAGCACAGATCTTTTAACAAAGAAGTTATATATAGATGGTAAGAGGTCTCACCAAAAAGCTTGGCAGCTGCATTCTGAACCACACCACAAACAGCTCCAGATATAGCACATTGCAATAGTTCAGTCTTGATTTTACGAATGCACGGGTCAATGTGGCCAGATGATCCTTTTCCAGAAATGGCTGTTGCTGCAACAACCAGCAAATAATGGTATAACACAGCCTTATATTTTTGTTAGGAATAGTAATAATTAACACAAATATAGCACATTTGTTGAGTACACTTTCTTACAGTTTTACAACCATCATACACTATGTACAATCACCTTCTTCAATAGTAACCCAAAGAGGGTTGGCATAACTATATCTTCCTCTTTTCATGTCTCCTCCTCCTCCTCCTTTTCTTCTTCTTCTTTTACTAATTTTTGAACACATATTACTTTGATTGTTCAGTTGCTGGTTAGCTGTTCTACTGTGTGCACCAGCAGTCTAGGGACCAGACCTCTGATGGGACCTTGCTCTGGGGACCTAAGACAGTGCAAAAAAGATCATAAACAGTGTGCTTTCATTCAAATGTATTTGTGCTACTAATTAAGTAGTAATCTGTACTATTAAAACGTTCATTTATTTTCACTTGAGTTTGTAAACAATGTTATTTTTAATAAACCTATCAACTATTGTTTTCTGTATTTCATTTATTTTTAGTCTTTCTTACCCTACATTAAACCAAAGTCATATAAAGAATGTAGTGGCCTTTGATCTGAAGGAAGATTTAGGGAGGGGGCATGGGTGTAGCTCCAGGGCTGTAGGGGCCACCCCATGAAATTTCCCGTCACTCCCCAAATTTCTGGCATTGCAGAGGGAGAGACATTGAAAATCATTCACCTCTAGAACTCTTCTGTTTGCTGTGCTCCCATTCTCCTGGTAATTTTGTTTACCCCTGCTCTTTGGGTGCCTAACTAATTTTTTAAATGATCATGTGATGTTTTAAGCTGCTGCTATTCTATGCTATGCTATGCTAGGAATTTGAGGGAATGATGGACTAGGGTTGTTGTCACCCAGTGCAGGCATCCGGCAGAAAAGACTGCCACCAAGCTGGTCCTTTTCACTGCTTTGCTAACCTCCCCACCCGACAGCCCAGCCACCTGCCATCTGGCCATATCCAGAAAGGCTGGGTGGTGGCGCTGGCAGCCTATTCTGCCTTCCGCACTCCCCTCCTGCCACCTTGTTCACTTTCCTGGCCACCTTGCTGCCACCTGCTGCCATCCAGACCCAGAAAGGGCTGCCAGGAAGTGGGCAAGTGAGGCAGTAGGAGGGATAGAAGGGGCATGTGCTCACCCCTCCTTCTCCAGTGCCATTGCTTCCATGGCAGAGAGAGCCAGGGCAACAAAGAAGCTGGAAGGGACACATGATGCCTTCGTTAACTTAACAGTAAGAGCCAGGGCAATGGGGAAGCCAAGAGGGGTGCACTGGTCTTCCTTCTCCATTGTCTTAGCTCCCTCAGCAGAGAGATCCAGGGCAGCAGAGAAGCCGGGAGGGACCCATGCTTGTCCCTCGTTCTCCTGTGCCTTAGTTCCCTCAGCTGAGAGAGCCAGGGCAGCAGAAAAGGAGAGGCGGGCACCAGCAGCAGCATCACACATCACCACCCTGCAGCAGCAGGAGGACCCAATATCTGAGGTGTCACCCAATGTGGCCTGCACCCCCCCACACACACACACCCATGGTACCATAGGAGTGAGGGAACTTTTCATTGGTGATAGAATTCTTTCACTGGTAAAGAATTGGGGTGCTAATAGTCTCACTTGGTTCCCCATAATTCCACCCCTGGGGGTAGCTAACTATCCTTCCTTCCCTGGGTCCAGAGCTACAACTCTCAGTGTCCCTGTGAGACACCCCTTCTCTACTATTTAGTAAAGCCACAGACCTCTTCAGTATCAATTAAAAAACAGTTGTAAACTTAACATCATTAACTATATTCTTTGGGGATTCAAAAAACATGTCTGAAGAGTTGCCCAGATTTTTTGTTGTTGTCATTATTATTATTATTATTATTATTATTATTATTATTATTATTATTAT
>NC_056525.1:107022471-107027315 GCF_019175285.1 Sceloporus undulatus | reverse complement strand
ATATATAGAAACACTTTAAGATCAGGATAGTGGCATTGGAGGTAGGGATCATGTTTCAGGACTACCCTGACCTATATTCTTGGACACTGTGCTACACCAGCTCTGGCATTTCGTTTCTTTGACCTTTTGGAACATCTTTTTCATTTTCTCTCCTGTGATGGATGAAATATTTACATATCCAAGTGTAACCTTAGGATACAGCTTTGTTTCCTTGGAACCCCAGGTTGAAGTGTCTGTATCTCAGTTTTGAAGCTGTTGCAAAAGATAGGGGTTTGATTACAAAATTTTGGCACAGTTTTGGAGGCAATTCCAAAAATGTTTATAATAAACATTTACTTGGAACCCCAAATTGATGTGTCTCAGTTTTTAGGCTGTTGCAAAATGTGAGGGTTTTTTTTTTGTTGTTGCAAAACAATTGCAAAACATTTGGAGGTGATTCTAAATGTCAAGGTTCATAGTAAACAAAGCTCTAGGTCTCTAGTCCTGCATCACAGGCAAAGTAGAGGCACATTTTCAGAATGATAAGTTGTTTGAGAGCATCTCCACAAGCCACAGAGTGAAAAAGTGCCAAGGAGACTGACAGAACATGTATTGGGGAAAAGAACCTCTGTGGGAGTTGATGAAAGTCTGTGGAAGGAAACAGCCAGAACTGTGGATAATGGAACATTGCGGTTGGAGGTGGTAGTGCTTATCTGTATGACAAATTGATGAAAAGAGACAAGGAAACAATCTTGATTTAACACCATTCATTTGATGTGGCTGCACAGCTGTTTCAGGCAAAACTATGGAGAAATTCAGAAGCAAGCTCTGTGTTGTGGTAGATTACTAATAATTAAAACATATTCGTACACCCAGAAATTTTCAGCACAAAATGATCATTAAGGTACCTTTGGAATAAATCAAACATGATGTGCAGTGAAGGTGGCAACTGTCCTAGCACAACTAGGTTTTGAAGAAATGAAAAATGTCTAACAAAAATGATAAATAAAACCAGCAAGTAGTAAAATTAAGCAAGTGTGATCAAGTGGCTACAGCAGGGATAAGAAAATAAAAAATAAAATAAAACTAGTCTACTCAGCTCATTCTCGACATAGTTGTAGAAAAGAGGGGAAATAAGGGGGGGGGGACTACTTAGTTACCTGCCCAGTAACTTCAGACCCTTGTGTGGTAAATATATTACCACTCTCTTGTCTGAGTGCCATGATAGGTGACCAAAAAAAGAATAAGCATAATGACATTTCAAATCATAATGTAAGATACAGTACGTATGTCTGTGAGTCAGTGTTTCATAGAATAACATCTTATATGAGAACAGCCTGTGCTGGGAAGGGAATCTCAAAAATCTACCTTGGAGTACTGCTATGGTCAAAGTATTGAATCTCATTAGGATAAGGACTCTGCATACTTGAATGTTCTTAAGGATAATGACATTTGGAAAAATGATCAAATATTCTTCAGTGTCGAGAAATGCTGATGGAAAAAAATGGACCAATGAGAATCTTTACAGTTCAGGACTTATTCTATACAAAACATGTCTGTGATTGAAAATAGCATTTCTTTGCAGAGTTTAAAACACTTTACTTGCACAGAAAACACCATTTTATGTGCAAAATGGCAGCTTTGGTTATACTTATCACACAATGATGCTTCTGAGCCATAGCTGCTGAGTTCCTGAAATGCAGTGAGTGCATCTCTTTTCATTGACAGGGAAATCTGTTAATGATCTCCCAGTCACACTAGTCCCTGGGCACAAAATGAGATGCACTCACTGCTGGGGCAGTTGTGATATTGGCAGTCATGTGAGTTCAGTGTCCCTACCATGCCCTCTGTCCTCCCTCTGCCTCACTATTCCCAAGCAGGCTGCCTGCCTTTATTTATTTGCTATACTGTCAGCCCTCCTTATCTATGGATTTTAAATCCATGGATTGAAGCATCCACGGCTTGAAAATATATATATTTAAAAAATATACATTCCAAATAGCAAACCTTGATTTTCCATTTTATATAATAGACACCATTTCCCTTTTCCATTGTATTTAATGCGATGGGGGGGGGGGGGGGTCCTGGAACCAAGCCCCAGCCGATAACAAGGGCCCACTGTATTTTTTAATTAAACTTCAATTGCAGTAGCATTGCTCTGGGAACTGCATGAAAAGTTAAAATAAAAATAAAATAACCAAAAGGCATGCTGGGTAGGAAGGGAGGGGAGGAGATGATATTATGGGGAAGTCAGGAAAAGAGTTTGATGGTGATGGTAGCCCACATCCAGTGCTTGCAAAGACATGAGTTAATGGCTGCTCTGCAACTTGTATGTTACCATTTTTATAAAAGGTGATGCAATTGCTCGGAGAGTGTGGCTTGTGTCATAATGTCCTTAGTCCTCATCCAAAGCAAAAAGAGTCAACCCAATCAAACAATTCACTCGCTTATCAAAGAAACACTCTCAAAACTAGACCAGTGTAAATCTGATTTATATTTACAGGCTGGAAAGATCCTATTAAGTTTTGGCAAACTGCCTTTCCAAATGATGCATTGTCCTCTGTACCTCTATACCTCCCACCTCACTCCCTGCTATGTGGAGGTGGTCATTATGAGGAAACCTAGTTTGCCTCCTATACCACTACAATGTGACGATTATAATGAAACCTGGTCTCCTCCCACTCCCTTATTCACCTCACATGGATCTGGTGATTGTGATGCAACCTGTGATGTTTCTGCTATGATGCGCTCATAATTCTTTTAGTGGTGGGTCAAACTCAGGAGTCAGAGAGAGAGGGTGGAATTTCATGGAAACAGCTTAGTTCCTCTGATGGAAGAGGAAAAAAGTGGGAAAGAAGAAAAGGCAAATCAGGTATGTTATATAATAATATGTAATCTTAAAAGATATAGCAAAAACAGCTTATGTTCCTGCCAAGACTTCAAACCTTCAGCTTTCCAGGGGAGCTTTCCATATTTCTCATTTATTTACTTCATATGAGGGAAAAGGAAAGAAAAGAATGGTCTAAGTTTGAATGGCCCTGTTACTCACACCAGGGATAAATTATGTAAAGGATATATGGAATACCAGTAAACAAAGAATTGTACTCTGTCCACTCTACAAACAGTTGAAAGGTAAGAAACAACCTTCCATTCTAGAACAGTGAGTGCAACATTTTTGAAAAGAGAAGGGAACAAAGCAGTTCAGCAGATGAGATGAGGTATTTCAGTATTTCCATTTGCCAAAGTCTATCCCCTAGATTTCAAGCTTCAAAACCCAGCAAACATGTAACAAAATTCTGATATAAGGTAAAGAACAAGACATGCTTCAGGAAGAGCAAAGTGAAAAGCCTCTCAGCTGAACTTTATCAATGTGATGGTAAGTCTTTATCAGGTATGTTTCTTAATGGGGAAATATCATATACTGAAAAATAAGGTGGTTAAATAGAGTTAAAGGTTTATTTCTTAATTTTGCATATGATGATGATGATGATGATGATGATGATGATGATGATGATGATTTATTTATTTATAGCCCACCTAATCATTTTACTTTCTCATTTTAAAAGAACTGCCAATCAATCAATTTTGTTAGGGGTAAATTGATCCAATTTGTAGCAAAGACAGGAAAGCAGAATCAGCCATCCCTGGTGAAGAAACATCCCAAAAAGGTCAAAAATAGGAAGGATCCTTACTAATGGAGAAATTATTCAGATCTTGAGAAGTCTATGTTCATGCTTGTTCAGAAAAGTTATTGGCATGATTCAAGAAGAGAGAGGTGTGAAAATGTCACAATTCACCTCAACAATGTCAAGGTAGGTCCTCAGATGCTATCCTTTATTGCAGAGAAAGAGCTTTGATGATTTTTCCTTGTTGACCGGTTGGCTGAGTGGAGATGTCACTGTCATGATTCAACATTTTTCTGATACCTCTTTAGTGACTTCTTTGCAGGTCTGGATGGGATTGTCCTATGAAAGAGGATATCTGGAGTAGACCCATTCTTTGAAGATGGGTGAGGAGAGTAATTACAGTACATCAATCATTTGGTAAGATCAAGAGAGCAAATCATAACAAAAAGTCTCACAATGTAAGAAACATTACTTCTTATATTGCTGCTTCTTCAAAGAGAATTTTTTTTTAAAATCACAAATTTATGTTGTATGTTGAAAAGCCAAGATTTTATTACTTTTCCTGGAGTTTTTTCTCCTTGGTCTTTAAAATAATGTTATTTTGATTTCCCCCTTTTAGCAGGTTTGAAGGGTATATTGAAAATTAAAGAAGCCTTCTATGTGACCTTCTCTTTAGGAACTGGCTAGAAAATCTTTAAAATTCATATTTAAAAATTCATATTTAAAATTCCCCTAGATTTCAAGCTTCAAAACCCAGTAAACATGTAACAAAATTCTGATATAAGGTAAAGAAGAAGACATGATTCAAGAAGAGCAAAGTGAAAAGCCTCTCAGCTGAACTTTATCAATGTGATGGTAAGTCTTTATCAGGTATGTTTCTTAATGGGGATATATCATATACTGAAAAATAAGGTGGTTAAACAGAGTTAAAGGTTTATTTCTTAATTTTGTAGATGATGATGACTTATTTATAGCCCGCATAATCACAAGGTACTTTCTCATTTTAAAAGAACTGCCAATCAATCAATTTTGCTGGAGGTAAACTGATCCATTTTGTAGCAAAGACAGGAAAGCAGAATCAGCCATCACTGGTGAAGAAACATCCCAAAAGATCAAAAATAGGAAGGATCCTTACTAATGGAGAAATTGTTCAGACCTTGAGAAGTCTATGTTCATACTTGTTCAGAAAAGTTATTGACATGATTCAAGAAGAGAGAGGAGTGAAAATGTCACAATACA
>NC_056525.1:107013968-107022371 GCF_019175285.1 Sceloporus undulatus | reverse complement strand
TTGGCTGAGTGGAGATGTCATTGTCATGATTCAACATTTTTCTGATATGTCTTTAGTGACTTCTTTGCAGGTCTGGATGGGACTGTCCTATGAAAGAGGATATCTGCAGTTGACCCGTTCTTTGAAGATGGGTGAGGAGAGTATTTACATAAATCATTTGGTAAGATCGAGAGAGCAAATCATAACAAAAAGTCTCACAAGGTAAGAAACATTACTTCTTATATTGCTGCTGCTTCAAAGAGAATAATTTTTTTAAAAATCACAAATTTATGTTGTATGTTGAAAAGCCAAGATTTTATTACTTTTTCTGGAGTTTTTTCTCCTTGGTCTTTAAAATAATGTTATTTTGATTTTCCCCGTTTAGCAGGTTTGAAGGGCATATTGAAAATTAAAGGAGCCTTCTATGTGACCTTCTCTTTAGGAACTGGCTAGAAAATCTTTAAAATTCATATTTAAAAATTCATATTTAAAATTCCCCTAGATTTCAAGCTTCAAAACCCAGCAAACATGTAACAAAATTCTGATATAAGGTAAAGAAGAAGACATGATTCAAGAAGATCAAAGTGAAAAGCCTCTCAGCTGAACTTTATCAATGTGATGGTAAGTCTCTATCAGGTATGTTTCTTAATGGGGAAATATCATATACTGAAAAATAAGGTGGTTAAATAGAGTTAAAGGTATATTTCTTAATTTTGTATATAATAATAAGAATAATAATTATTTATTTATAGCATGCCCAATCACAAGGGATCCGGGCGGGTTACAAGGAATATAATCTTTTTGCACACTGGAAAGAGAACTTTCTCATTTTAAAAGAACTGCCAATCAATCCATTTTGTTAGGGGTAAATTGATCCATTTTGAAGCAATGACAGGAAAGCAGAATCAGCCATCCCTGGTGAAGAAACATCCCAAAAAGGTCAAAAATAGGAAGGAACCTTACTAAGGGCTGATAATGGAGAAATTATTCAGATCTTGAGAAGTCTATGTTCATGCTTGTTCAGAAAAGATATTGACATGATTCAAGAAGAGAAATAGAAGCATTCTTTTAAATAAACATTGCATTTGTTTAACGATGTCCTATTTATAAAGGTAATAAACCTCATATTTATGCGAATAAAACTGTTATACAAAGCTCCAACCATAACGATAGCTAATATTTTTCATCTCACTTGTATACACATACTCAGTCCTCATTGTATTCCATCAGGGTTTATAGCCTGTAATTGCTAAATAGTGGAACAAACAAAACAAGGGATTACCTTTTCATCCCCAGAGGCAGACTGTGGTGCTTCGTCTCTGATCTATAGTCCTATGACATTTGAGCAGAGCGTATTCTGAGCTGTCATACAACTTGAAGTTAAAGCATTTAAAGATTACAGTCTCATGGACCTGGAAAGAGATAAAAAATGGCTACAGCCTTTTACTTTTGTATGTTGATCTGGATTGTTCCTTTTGCTTCCTTTCCCAGCAATTTCTTCCAATGTATCACTTATAGATATCTTAGAACAATGCAGATATTTATGTGTGTTCCTTTCAGTGTCTTACTTATTATGGAATGATTCTGGTATTCACGCATGGTATGAACTGTGTATGCTACAGTTTGAATCTCACATTTCTATACTCTCATAACAGTTTTTACAGATCAACTGAGTGGGCATCCCATTTCATCTGAAAAAGGGTGGTGTCTTTTTTGAAAAAGGTTTAGTCTGTGATTCTCCCACTTTGTATGGACTTTAGTGTCAGGGATGAGGGAGTTGTGGCTCCACCTGGCCTGGAACTCACCACCTGGTTGTGCACCACGCTGACCAGTTTTGGCCAGTGTTGTATCTTGCAAGAGTTGCAAGAACAGGCTGAAGACCCCGACAAACTCTCCAAGCCTCTCACTCTTGCTTCCACGAAGTCTTCACCCTCGTCTTCACCAGGGTCCTGCTGGTTCTTGTTAGCCTGTCACCCAAGACACCAGACAACTCAGTAGTCTTAATAAAAGATCTACTTTATTCGACTATATACACAGCTACCAAACAATACTCTACTACCCACAACTACAACCCACAATTCACAACCCACAAAATGCATTGGATGTATAGTCCTTATTAAGCCATATCATGGTACCACCTACTGTGGTCTGTTTCACCCAGTAGGCGTGTACATCAATTCCCATTGGTTCTCCTGTTCATCCCACAATAATGCATTCAATCATCTCAGCCTTGACCACTTAACAATTGTCAGGTGTGTCCCAATTATTCACTAGGCATTCTTTGTCCTTGGCACTCAGGACTTGTTAATTGCTTTACCATTCACACCTGGTGGGTTCTCAATTGGCTTCTGCTGAGTCCCTTGATCCACATACAGTTTATTTCACTACTGTATGTCCCATGTTGCTTTTTTCCTTAACATTAGGGCTGAGGTTCAGGGCCTCAAGCAGAAGAATGAGCAAAAGGGTCCCAATACAGCAGAGCTGGTATATGGAAATTTGAGATAAGTAGGGTAATTAACTAATGAATTCTCCTTCCTCAGAAAAACAATTAAGACCAGATCCCTGCAGCAAGAGAAATGTAGGAATTCTGTATTGTGCAAACAAAATGAAAGCTTTTGCAATGCATTTTTAGATTGTAAGCCTGAGGGCAGGGAACCATCCAATTAATAAGATTGTATGTACAGCGCTGTGTAAATTTACAGCGCTTTATAAATAAAGGTTAATAATAATAATAATATAATAATAATAATCTTCCTTTCTCCCTCTCCCCTCCCCCTCACCTCCTATTGACCTCTCTGTGTTGCACAGGGAAAGTGCAATGATCATGGGCCCGTTACAGACCGCCAAAAAGGGGTGGTCTTGGGCCGTTGCCGTTGCAGCGCTGAGGAGGCCGAGCAGCCACAACCGCGTGACTCCTGTGCTGCAAAAAAAGAGCGCAGAAATCGCGCTCCTTCCGGCAACCCGAAGAACATTGCAAGTGCCAAAGTGCGCACTTGCGATGCCTCTTCTGGGTTGGAACGTGCGGACGCAGAGCGTCCGCTACGTTAACAAGATGGCGGCGCCCAGGTGATAGGGTGCTGCCATTTTGACGTATCTATTACGCGTGAGGGGCAAGGCGCGTCTGGAAGGGCCGCCCCTCGCACGAATCACGGCGCTCTTGCGCCCGTCTGTAACGCACCATGGTTTATATACAGAGAATGAATGAAAGGTTCAAACTGTATATAGTCAGGTATAAGTCTAGAAATTTTAGTAAAAAAGTTGACCCCAAAAACCTGAGTCGACTTATCCATGGGTCAGTGTAAGTAGTTATACTTTAACTCTTATATCAAAAAAAGATAGTACCTGATAAAAAGCAAAAGTGTAATCTGTCCAAGACGCACTGGCCCCCCTCTATTCTCTCACCATCCAGCCTTTAGGGTAAGCACAACAGTTATGCCTGCGGGAATGTGTAGTTCTTTGGCATTGTTTTCCTTTGCTACATCATTTAACTCCTTTGTTACATACCCCTAGGTTTTACTCTTGAATTATTGGGTCAATATAAAATAAATAATTTGGCACCAAAACCTGCCCTTGACTTATACATGAGGTCGACTTATAGTTGAATATAACGGTATTCCCCTCCAATGGAGCTACCTACTACATCGTTAATAAAACATGTAGTTTGGCCTCTACTTCTGTTATAGGTCCAAAGGGGACTTAAGTGCTTTACTACAAACTTGAAATAGTCATAGCAATAGCAATAGCAAGTACATTGCTATATCACTTATCAGTGCACTCAAGCACTCCTTAAGTGGCTTGAGCGCACTGGTGTAAGCTCATTGCCCTCACTAGCTGGGTATCCATTTAGCAACCTCAGGATACCAGGTGGAGTCAACACTGGGTCCCTGGCTGGTATTGAAGTCACAACCTTCTCGTTTTTGATTGAGTGGCTGCAGTATAGGCATTTAATCACTGTGCACCAAGAAAGGCAAATATCAGAACCAATGACAGTCCAGTGGCTTCTTATCTAAAGCCATGATCTCTGATGTTCTTCTATGTGACTAAATTAACTCTTTATTTTTATTTTATACTTTTCTTTCTTGGACACCATTTTCTAAAGAGATTCTATGTTTTCGTACCTCTAAAATCTAAAGAAATTATAACAAAAGCAACACTTCACCACAGAACAAATTGTAGGGATGTACACCAATTAACGATTAAGTTCTCCTCCTTCACCTTTCCTTTCCACTTATCTTAAAAGTCTGCTATTTAAAGTAACTGAATCCTGTCCAATCCTATACAGATATACTCAGTTATCAAAGGCGGGTTACAGACCACCCAGAAGGAACAGTCTCCCGCCACGGCCATTTGCAGTGTCTGGGAACCGCAGTGTCCAAACCGCACGGCTCCCGGACGCTGTAAAGGAAGGAGCACAAAATTGCGCTCCTTCCGGGGCCCCGGAAGACGCCGCGAGGTACTATTTGCGCACTCGTGCCATCTTTCTGGGGCGGGATGTGCGGACGCAGAGTGTCGCTACGTCAAAATGGCGGCAGCCGGGTGGAACGGCCGCCGCCATTTGTTACGGACTCTGTCCATAATAGGAGTAGGGGCATCAGAAGAGACACCCCCCTTTTCAAACTGGGATGTCCTGAGGACGTCCGAAATGGCAGTCTGTAACCGCCAAAGTAAGGCCTGTTCCGCATGGCCGTAAAGTACGTCCCCAGAACATACTAGGTTTAGGAAAGGGACGTACAAAATGGCAGCGCCCAGTTCTACACAGGACGGCCATCTTGATGTCGCGACGCATAGCGTTCGCATGTCCCGCAACGGAAGTGACATTGCGAGTGCGCCATTGGCCACTTGCGGCGGCACTTCCAGGGCCCAAAAAGAAGCTGCTTTTGTGGCTTGTTTTTTTGGTGCGTCTGGGAACCACGCGGTTTGACCACTGTGGTTCCCAGATGCAGCAGCCGACGCACCACAGCAGAACGCCCATTTTGGGTGCTCTGTAACGCACCTACAATAACTGAGGCTTTACTCTTTAACAGACACTTTACTACGAAAAGCTGAAATAACACGGAAATAATAGTGATAAGTTCTTACACCAGGGGTAGGCAACCTTTTTGAGCGGGGGCCGGGTTGCTGTCCCTCAGACAAACTGGGGGCGGAAGCAAATAAATAAATAAATAAATAAATTTAAAAAATTAAATAAATAAATAAACCGGGAACAATGGGGACAAAATTTTCAAATGGAGGACACTTTTTTATAAAAAAATGGAGGACACGTGAAAAAATTTGCGGATTTTTAACAAATGTTAATATAAATGCATGTTTCTGAGGCTCTATAGACTTGTCCCCGCCCTATGCTAGCCTGCCCCGCTTGCCCCCCTCCGCCCCTTGCCCCGCCGCTTGCTCCCCCTGCCCCTGCCTTGCCTCCCTCGCTCCCCTTGCCCGCGCTTACCCCCCAAAGGCCCCGCACGCTCGGTCCTGCCGCTGGCGCAGGGCCTTTGGCCTCTTGCGCGAGGGCGCAGGGTCAAAGGCTGCTTGTGCAAGTGGCCCAAGGCCCCGCACCCTCACCATGGGCCTCTTGGTGCGAGCGCCCTTGGCTTCTCGCGCGAGGGCGCGGGGCAAAAGGCCGCTCACGCGAAGGGGCCAAAGGCCCGCGCAAGAGGTCCTGCCGCTGATTGCCCTGCGCCGGCGGCAGTGCCGTCAGGACCAGGCTGGGGCCGGTCCCAAGCCTCGCCGGCAGGATCGGTCTTACACCAAGAAAACAACAGTAGCTATTGTTTTCAGCAAACTTTTTATTCAGAATTAAGAAATACCAGGTATAATGAAACAACCAGGTCAGGTAAGCACTGCTTGAGTAAATTAAAACATTTGAAATCTTTTAGAGACTGCTTCATATCTTCTTCCAAAATCCATCCAAGAAGGTTATTTCAGCCTTCACTTTCTAATAATTTCCATTTGGGTGAGCAAACTAAATAGGTCTATGCTTTTTTAACATGCTGCAGGGAGTTGGTGAGGTTTGTCTCTGTCCCTTTGTATGTCCGTTTTGCTGTCTGTATGCTCCTAAGGGACAGCAGCTGCGTGTTACCTTGCCTGTTGTAAGAATGCACTCTGGCTACAATTGGATTAGGTAGAGTAGATCCTGATCTTTCTCTACTCAAACTGTATTGCATTGTTTACTACATATATGCTTCGGCAACCCAACAATGAAAGTTTGTGTTTCTGCAGCCCCTTCATTACCTCTTTATGCCAGTGCTGCTAAAAAAAAAAACATCTAGCCAGTCAGAGGCTGGGAAGAAATGAGGGGCTGAGCAGACATAAAATGAATTTGTAAAAAGAAGCATCTTTCTCTGAGGCTTTCTTAGCCAAGGTGTGCTTGTACTTAGGCACACAGAATGGTCTTAACTTGGCACTGAAAAGATGACGTGTTAGGGGCAGACTATCAGTAATTTAAGAAACACCACTCTTTATTTACCTGACCTGTCCATGCCTAGGTGCTGGAATTTCTTTGTGTGTAATAGAGAATAGTAAACAAATAATAAAGCCTCTTTTGCATATCCACGTTGTTTCAACCAGCAGACTGGAAAATCTTTTCTTTCACCTCTAAACTGAGGATCAAGGGAGATTATCAGTGCAACAATCATATTTTTAAGCACATAGAAACATATGGTTGGAACAATCTTATTACAGTATTCTTCAATACTGGTATGTGGCTGCACTGTAAGCAGCAATAGATTAGATGGAGAGCCTATTGATAGGCTTGCCCATCAATGAAAAAGTACACAACAGTGAAGAATTGAATGAAAAGCAGTAACAGGATGGACAATAATGTGATAAGGACTGGCCAAAAACACTTTTATTCTGTTAAAATTCTGCTTTGTGCAATAATCTCCAAAAAGACACCAACCTAGACACCTTTACTTTTATGTGCACTTGGAGCATCAGATTGAATGATCCAACTTAAAACTGAGAGAAGAAATAGTATGGGTAGATCAAAGGTACATAGGAAGAGGAGTGCTAGACAGTTTTTAAATTGCCCAGATCCACGCATTTAAAAGGTAAGGATGGCCAGTTGACAGCATGGGGATAACAATTTGTACACATGGGGGTGTTTGTCCCTCTTGGGTAGGGCCATTAGAATCCATAGTGGACTTGGCTGTGACTTGGAGAGGCTGCCTTTCCTGCTTAGACTGGAGTTGAAATCATACTATGGCATCCTTCCTAAAAGATTGTCTATTGGTAACTTTAAAATATTTCCTGAGCTACCTGATACATACAGTTAGTTACATGGAATATTTGGTGCAGTATCTGAAGCTGTGTGGTTTTCTCTCCCATGAACTTCTAAGCCAGAGCCATTCCATAGCAAATAGTACTTTGTTGGTTATTTCCAGCTTCCTGAAAATAAGCCTGGAATTTAGCACAAGATGCAACATAAGAGAAACTGAAAGTTTGATCCAGTGTCTCAGTAATGGTATATAATCACATAGTTATTTGAACTTGGAATAACACAAGTTCAGGGCACTGCAGTAGTGATTTTTTTACTTTAGGTAACCTTAAGGCAAACCAGTCAGTCAGTGAGATTGTTCAGTAGGTTTGCTTTTGCCTTCCTCTGAGGCTGAGGAGAGTGTGACTTGCTTAATAGTATGGGAAGCCAATACTGTATAATGTAGCACTTCTTGGTAAACTAGTTCTGTGACTGGTTTGCTGGTGGTCAGATGACAGCACTTAGTGCATTAGTCTTAAAATTACATTCTAAGAAGCCTGCATTAAGTTGGCAAAATAAAAACACACTAAATTTGTTACTGATTAAACTTAAAGCAGCCAGTAACTTGAATACTGATTGGCCCTGCAAGTTAGATCTGAAGATTATTAACTTTTCACCGGCTGATACACGACTATCCAGTCTGAATTTTTTGTTTGTTTGTTTGAATAAACATTCGTAACCTTTTTCAGGACAGGACCTTTAATCTCATGGCAGTTTGGATATTAAGCCAGTTAAGCTTTTGATGCTGCAATAAAGAAAGGCAGTGCATATTGACTTCATTGATCTCTAACCCTCTTGAAATATGGTGTACTTTTTCAAAAGGGAACTAAAATGTATGGCAAGATAACCACCATTTAGCACGGGAATGTTTCAATATATTCTGTTGTTTTGGTGGGAGAGGGTTTGCGAGTGTGATCTGAAAAAGTTTGCAGTTTATCAAACCAAACAGTTCAAATGGCACTTTTTAAAAACAAATCAAGTGGAAGTCTCATTTGAAATGTTGAAAGCTAAACAATAGGCAAATGAATTTCCATTATGCTTATTCTCAGAGCCAGACTAAATGAGAGTGCATAGAGTGAGTCGGCCACTTCAGGCAACACACTTAATTTGTTTTCTCTTTTAGTCTTATTGTCAAGTCTAGAATGAGATACTTATGGGATTTTTGGGTTCCTGGACAA
>NC_056525.1:106995008-107013943 GCF_019175285.1 Sceloporus undulatus | reverse complement strand
TCCTGGACCAAAACAGATTGGCTGGCTTTGGATACTATACACCTTAGCTGTTGTTAATTTGACAGTTCCCTGCCCTCCTGCTTTCAATCTACAAAAGACATGACACAAAAGGAGAAGAGAATGGCGGTGGGGAAGGGCATCAATTCCAGCAGATACTCCTGGTTACTCTTTCCCAGGACAGTAGCAGTTGGAATGGAGGGTCGTTCATCTGTATCTGGGGCTAGGCATGTTGGATCTGTGACTACTATTTCTTCTCTTCTCCAAGGTCAGCATGATGGCATCTGCCCTTATTTCTGCAGTGTGGCAGCGATCCTTGACTGAGGCAGCGCTGTGCTTCAGGAGGCTATACATTTTAGGACAGCCCTGATCACTCTGTATTTCATAGCATTTGCACTGGGGTCATTGTAAGTCTGTTTCTGTTTTACACTAGAGATAAACTGCTGCTTCTCTCTACTTGTTTCAGCCTTGTTTCTAGTGAATTAATGGTCTAGCTACTGCTGGAGTTTTTATCTAGGTAAAGTACACGGCCATTGCCTAGTGACCATTGTCTATAATCCCTTTGGAAGAATATCTTCCTGGGATTAAGATTTGGTAACAAATAACAATGAATTGTTAAAGGATGGATTAAACCTTACCTATAGCGAAAGAAAATTTATTTAATGCCAAGAAGGGACATGATAGCATTCATAACTGTGTTGTTATTATTGTGCCTTCAAATTGGCTTTGACTGATTCAGCTTTCAGAAAGAGAGGTATTCAAGATAACCTTTCAGTAATTGTACGTTTCTGGCCTTGCAAACTCAGGGTTCTGGCTTCCTTGATTCAGCCATTCTTCCTGTAACACAGTCTTCCTCTTCTCCTGCTGCCTTTCATTTTCCCAGACATTACCCCTTTTTTCAGAGAGTCATGTTGTCTCATGATATGTCCCCAGTTTATGACAGCCCTTTGGTCTTCTAGTGAGAGTTCAGGGTTAATTTGCTCTTGAATCAATTCACTATATTGGGGAGAAAAGGATGATGATGATGATGATGATGATGATGATGATGATGATGATGATACTGTGGCTTTGTCTCCTACTGACAGATAAGATCATGTTTTTCCACCTCATAGTGGTATTTTGGTTGGCCTTTCCCTCCACTTCTGAGTTGAAAATTGCAAGATAATCCATCAGGTTCTAGAAGAAAATGAATTAGCGGTGTCACCAGTTTACCCAGATTCATGGAGTACAAAAACAAGACAAATATCAGTGAAGCAGGGTCTGTAGATTGTAAATCCCAAGCCTTATTCATTACAACTGATCTGTAACTACAACAGTGATTTACCATTAGACCAACAATTTATTTAGAATGTTTTAATACTTTGAATATTTTATTGTACTTGCCATCTCCTTCCCTTATTCCTCATGCCTTCAGTTTCTTTTTTCTTAATCTGCCATTTTGATCCTTTGTGTTACTTTCAAACCAGTCTACAGTTTTGCTGTAATCCATTATCCAGTCTGTTGACTCTTCTTGAGCTCATAGTGTTGGTGAGACAGTAGTGTGTTCAAAAGCATCCCTACCTAAAACCCCAAGATATCAAGGGACTGGTAGGTTCTAGAATTTATTCCTGACCTGCTAACATTCCATTGTTGCCATAAGTCTGGACCTCCAAACCGGGACAAGTGTAGGATAAATTTTTCAAATGTAGGGCACATTTTTAAAAAATGGAGGACATGCAGAAAAAATGATGGTTTTTTAAAAATGTTACCATAAATGCATCTTTCTTAGGCATGATAAAAATGGAGGACATTTGGGCATTATTCCTAGACAGATGGCAGAAATGTACTTTCCCTTTCTGGCCACCCCCCTTCCCCCCATTCCAAACAGCACATTTGGGCATTGAACATGGCTTTACTTAACATGGCCTCTTGCTTATTTCAGAGGCTTATTCGATAACCAGACTCTTTGGGTTTCACACTGAACATGCTATGCATTCATACTGAATATGTCAAGGTGGTTTAACAAGAAGTGGATTTGCCCTCGGATTCAACTGTACTTCTCAGAAGTGTGTACTTGGTCAAGGGACTTTGGCTTTTTTCCACTGCGCATGAGTTTGTAAAAATCAGAGCAACTTACATTGGTCGTGCAAGCTTGCTTCATATCCTCCTCCTCCTCCTCCTCCTCCTCCTCCTCCTCCTCCTCCTCCCTCCGCCTCCTCTTCCTCCTCGTTCTCTCCTCCCCCCTCCCTTCCTCCTCCCTCCTCCTTCCTTCCTCTCCTCCCTCCTTCCTTCCTTCCTCCCTCCCTCCCTCCCTCCCCTCCTCTGCCTCCTGGGCCCAGCGGAGGAGGAGATGGGTGGTTGTCTTGGCATGCTCCCTCCCCATGTGCGCCAAGGCACAGGCAGGCAGCCACCCACCTTCACTTCGCGCGCCTCCGTGGCCCACGCTAGGCTTGGCTTGGCTGCTGAGGGCAGAGCCAGAGGAAGAGGCAGAGGTGCCTGCTGCTTGGGGCCCTCCCCACCCGCCTGCGCGCCAAGGCAGCAGGTAAGCAGCCACCCATCTCCGCCTCAGCCTCCTCCTCTGCCTCCGTCTCCCGGGCCCAAGAAGTGCCTAGCACGGTTGCACGAGGCACGTGAGGCAGAGGAGGCGGTGGGGTGGCTGGCTGCTGCTGCCTTGTTTTGGCACGCGGGCGGGGGGAGTGCGCCAAGCCAGGCAGGCACCTCCGCCTCCCCTCTGCCTCCGCCTCGCACGATTTTGCACGACCGCGCTGGGCGCTTGGCTTGGCCCCAGCAGGCGGAGGCAGAGGAGGAGGCGGAGGTGCCTGCCTGGCTTGGAGCGCTCCCCGCCCGCCCGGTGCACCAAGGCAGCAGGCAGGCAGCCACCCACGGCCTCCTCACGCGACGCGCTAGGTGCTTGCCTCGGGTCCAGGAGGCAGAGCTGGAGGAGGAGGAGGAGGAGGCGTCTGAGGGCCCACTGGCTGCATGAGCAGCCGCGTGCGGCCAGAAGAGAAGGAGGTGGAGAAGGAGGTGGGTGGGCGTGGGTGGGGCAGTCCCACCTTTGGGAAAAACCAGACCGGGACCGGGACCGCGCACCAAAAGTGGTTTGTCCCGCTACCGGGCAGGATATGCTACCTATTACAAAGGCATTATTTTAAGGGAAGATCATGCAAACACCCATGTGCATTCCCTCCTCCTCCTATGTACAGTCTGAAATCATATGATTTCATAGGAATCTGAATTCAAACTATATATTTAGCAGTATGCAAAGGGATCATGTAGTACCTTTGAGTTAAACTGAAAGAAGAAAGTTGGTAACATGAGTTTTCTTAGACCTACATGTTTGGAATGGAGAATCCCGAGACAGACCTATATAAGCCTGTTGTGTATGAGAATGACAATTCAAATGCAAAACCTTGTGGGTATGGAGATGAGGAAACCAGTTCAGCATTAATGACAGTCAATGAGAACACTCTCTGTTTCCCACACTCCATTCCAATATACATCATAGGGTTATCAACTCTTCTTGGCTTTAAGCAACATCCTTCCTCCTGCCTTTGTCCCTCAACTACCATAGTTAAAAACTAAACTTGTCACTTTATCTCCATATCAACAAGGTTTTGAATTTGAATGACATCCTCACACAAAAGGTCTTTAGCGGGATTCTCCACTCCAAACCTGCATCTGAGGAAGTAGGCTCAATTCTACGAAGACTCATGCACCAGCTTCTTTCTTTCAGTTAGTCTCAAAGATGCTACAATATCATTTTTCATACTGATTCTCCAGACTAACATGGCCATGTCTTTGAATTCTAATATATTTGGCAAATACAATAAACCTAATCTAGTCTGTGTCCATCAGCCTCCTGTTGCACTCATTGCCATGTCCTGCCTTGCAAATACTTACCACGCGTCCCTTTGCAGTTGGGAGCCCTGTGTTTCCTACCTGTGTCCGTACGGACCTGAATGTGCAATGACTTAGGGAGTATGAAGAGGTTTCTGTATCTACTATGTGTCATATTTGTTCATTGGCAATCCACATCTTAATCAGGCTGGATTAGGTCAGGCAGAATGGTGGCTAGAAGACAATGACTTTGGTGAAGCAAATTAGAATTCTGAAGTGTGAGCAACTTGTCTTTATCAAGTGAATATAATGTAAAGATGCATTGAAATGCTTAATGAAATTAACAGAAAATAAATATTTGTAGATAATGCATTTGTAAGGGCATTAGTTATCATTTAGCAGTCTTCTGGGAATAAATTACAATGTATTGAAACACCTTTCTTTTGGTGGTGAGAATAAATTGCATTTTTGAATGCATTATAGAGGTTCATCCATAGAGCAAACCAGTGAGAACTTCTGTTCATGCTTCTCTAGCAAAATTTGTTTCAATTAATCCTACTTGAGTCTCTTCCCACCCCCAACTTCTAATATGCTGCTCCAAAAATCAGATACACTTTATGAAAGCAATTATTTTAATGAGCTATGGAGCCCTATCAGATATGATCAGTTCTGTGTCAAACCAAATTGCTCAGTGGGTTTAGGACTTGTTTTTAAGCCAGTGCTTTGAATTCACACATTTAGTCAACTGCATGCAGAGGGTTTGTTCTGTAGTCGCATATGTTTGCATCAGTGAGGAGACAGAGTGAACATGTTAACTCAGCATTGTTTTTTGCATTGTTTTTTGCATCAGGTGCTTACTAAGAAAGATTCTGCTTTTATTTTTGTCATGATTCTTCTATGTCCTGCAGAACCAGACACTCCTTTTTTTTCATCCTAGGTAGATTTTGATGGCCAATCTGAGCCAAGTAGTAATATTTCTATGCATCTTATTCATTTATTCATTCATGTATACGCCACTTTCCTCAACTCTGGATGCAAACAACAAACAAACAACAAAACCTTGTGTTTTTATATATATACCATTGCCTGGTTTAAGCCTTTGGTATAAGGAGGAACAAAGATATGGATGACCAAGGTGGTGTTGAATATAAGGTGTGGTGATAGCCTGGTAACTCAGTAGTACAATGCAGTTTGCCTTCCATATTTGCAGCTTTGACTTTTGTGGATTTGATTGTTCACACATTTGATTAATATGTTATCTTTAGGTCCGCTAGCATTATCTTTGCCAGAGGTTGGCTATAGAGTCATGCTGGAGGACATAAAGATTCCTAGAGAAACACTTCTCTAGGTGTTCGTAGTTCCTTTCTCTATGATCAACTCTGCCAGATATTGGTCATAGAGATGCACTGGACGGGACCTAGAGATTCCTAAAGTGGTGTTCTTGCAGGTCTAAAATAGTGTTTTTTATTTGTGGTTTTTTCCTCCCACTTTCATGCAGTTCTGTGCCTTAACCCCAGCAAATGTGGAGGACCCACTGTATATGGTTTTTATGTAGAAGGTTCTACAATCAGTCCTTCACATCTCTAGTTTGTGATCGAAACAATACCACCAGGTGAGCTTAGAGAGCCATTGCTCATTAGAATTGACAGTTAGATAGACAAATAACTGACCTGATATGAGACAGCTTATATTTTGAAGACACCATGAGTGCTAATGGTTCATTGTATTTCACAAACTAATATAGTCCCGTTAGTTTTAATGGAAGTCTGACCTGGTTTAAACCACTTTCCTATGGATATGAATATACTTCCAAGTTATGCTAGAAGCTAGTTGTAGCCTTTGTTGATGAGATTACTGGAACTAAAGCAACATACAGCATAATGATGTAAAAACCGTGATGTGCACTCCATGGTAATCAGGCTGGGGAAATCCTATTAGCAGCATGAGGCTAGCAGTTGGACTTTTCCTTTGGCTAGGGGATGTGAATAAATAGTCCTGCACAAAAAATCTGTTGATTCAAAAACATCCCCAAAAAGAGAAGAGCTGGCACAGTCTCTGCCATATATTTTCAGAAACCTGGAGTGGGGGGGAGAAGAAATCTTTTTTCTAGCACTTATAGTATGGCATAACATAGTATATATCTGTGCAAAGGAATCACACCCTTTTCCTCTGCAACATCTTCCATAGATGCTCGGGGTAGGGTGGAGATGGGTGGTTGTTCATTTTACCATTGCCTATAAGGGGAGCTGCCTAAAAGAAGCTTATCATCCTACTTCTCTGTCTGCCCTTGTCCCAGTTCACTAAATACCCCACTTTGCTGAAAGAAAAAAAAAAGCTTTCATGGTTAAAAATAATACAATGATAAGGCTTGTCAGCATGCTGTGGAGACAAATTTGAGAAGGTCCTTACTTTTAGGACTCTGAGGACCAGTGTGGTGTAGTGGTTTAAGTGCTGGACTAGAACTGGAGAGCAGGATTCAAATCCTGTGGCATAAAAGCCACTAAGTGACCTTGGGCACGTCACAGTCTGTCAGCCTCAGAGGGTAGCAATGGCAAACCTGCCAAGAAAACTCTGTGATAGGTTTGCTTTAGGGTCGCTGTAAGTCAAAAATGGCTTGGAGGTACACAACAGCAACAAAAACAATACCTTGGCTATGCAGGTCTTGCTGCCTTTGTGACAAGGCAATATATTTGTAGACTTAGATGTTAATGGTAGTGTTGAAATCATTGTTACCTGATCACAAGAAATTTCAAGCTCAATAAAACAGATGTCTAGGGAAAATTCTTGATCATATTTCTCACTGTGGATCAACATTCTTAAGATATTTAGCTTAATTGTTCTAATCTGCTCATTACTTTTGGAGAAACAAATAACATATATTCTGATTGTTCCCACTTGGGAGACAGATGTACTTTATAATATACGGAACACTGCTTGCTGTGAAGGATAACATGAAAAGTGTATTACTTAAAAAGAAAAAAGAAGAAAGAAAAAAGAAAGGTATCAAGTCAACAAATTTAACTTTCTCCCAGCATATGCTCTAAAGCCCACCTACTAGTTACAGTTGATCAGGTGGCTGTTCCCCTCATACCTTTTCACTGCCCTGATTGGGCAGGGATAGTTCAAATTAATCCTGTCATCCCACTTTTCAGCTATTTTTAAAATGTTCTAATTTCTTTCTCTTCCTTTCTCCACTTACTTCAGTTCCTGCAAACTGAGTTCAGAGTGCAAAAGTGATTGCACTCCCTTGACTCAGCAAGGGGAGAGGACTAAGGGGCCAGAAATGTCTGCCCGCCCTGCAGGTCAAGCAAAAGCACATCTGCAACCTCTCCTAGCTGTGTGTTTCCTCATTAATAACTTTTGCCATCTTGACCACACTCCAATGTTGCCTGGCCATACATGTCTCAGTTTTCATGGAAGGCATGCCTGTCCATCAATGTATGGGTTGTTGTAGCTTAACTTTGGCAGCAGATGTTTGTGTCTTGAGATAGGCAGAGGATGGCAAAAGAAAGAAAGTATGAATTATCAAAGAGCAAGACAACAATGATCCTTACAGGTTGCTCTTGATGTGATGAGTCACTCACCTCTCAGTGGACATTACTGGAAAAATACTCTCTTTGTAAACACCCCAAACAGTTCTTAAATTATATTCCAAGTTCTTTTCTTGAATCTTATTCCTTCATGATATCCTAGACTACAGCTACCATTACACCATCCAGTGTTGCTTTGCCCTGTGGAAGTTGTGATCATCTATCGGAACCATGCCAAGTTAGGGAAAGGCTAAGTACACCACATACTTGTACAGTGGACCCTTGTTATACGCTGGGGTTTGGTTACAGGATCCCTTGTGGATAACAAGTCCCATTAAATATGACATAGCAAAATGGTGTACCTTATAAAAAATGGAAAATGAAGGTTTGATATTTGAAATTTATACCTTTTCTGAACATTTTCAAACCTTGGATGCTTGAATCCATGTATTAAAAAATATGTGTATAAGAAGGGCTGACTGTATAAGGGAGGACAATCTGTTTACTGTAATAATAGCAGAGAAAACCAGTGGATAGTAAAGTCTCTTAGCTCACAGCACTTCTCAAGTGTGTGTATGCATATGCAAGTGAATACCTTTGCCAGTTTGATCATGGTATTTCGAGGTTCAAAGTGAGCCACAAGCCAGTTAGTATTGGCTGACTGATAGAATAAAATGCCATATAATGGCATGTCCCATAGATCAAAGTGTTAAAATACCTGAAATAAAAAAAGTTTGAAATTATTTGGGAATCATGCTTTTCTGACTTTATAGTCCAGTAACATAATTTAATTTCTAAAGTAAAAATGGGACTAGCATGAAAAAGTTAATTATTTGAGGCTCAGTGGAAACAACAGAACAGATTAATTTCAAACGGCATCCTATTAATTTTGTGAGACTTAAATCTGACAAACTTTCTTTGGTTGGGATGTATATCTGCAATTTTATATTTTATTTGTGTCTGTATCTCAAACCTTTCATTCACTTACTCCAACTTATATGTAAAAATTCCTCCCTTTTCAAATGAAATGATTGCTAGTGCGCTGAGAAATGTTTCTTACATCTGTACTGTGAAGATACATTTTTATCAACTTTAATTGATAAATGGGCATTTTGTGGCTACTTTATAAAACCTGTGGTGAGTATATGTAATCTATGAGTCACAGAGACAACATATTGCAATAGATCTAAGTGAACTGAATAATCCAAACAGTTTTCTCTTCTGTCTGTTTAGTTCCCCCCCTCCCCCTTTTTTTGGCATAGATATTCTTTCTGTTTTTTGCTTGTGGAGGCTTGCCTGGAAAGTGACAATAATAATTGGAAGAAATAATAAATAAAAGGATTTGGACACCAGTTAGCCAATCTAAAGTAGGCTGCCCATTAAGGTTGCCAGGTCAGGATCACCCCAGGCCTTGAAGTTTCTGGACCAAAACCTGAAACCTAGTGTTGGTCCGCGTAAGTGTCATTAAACATTATACATTTATTACTACACCACAGTTGCTCATAGCTTGTCATTCAAACACAGAAAGAGAGAAAGAGAGAGAAAACACATTTTTTTTCCTGTTTGGAAATTAAGTCAGAAACCTTAGCTAAAAGCGTTGTTCCAAGAGCAAGGTGAAATGAGGGGATTATTCCTTCTCAGCTACTTAGAGAGATAGGCTAAGGAACATTTAACCTAGCCTATTCCTTCTCCACTGACCATTCATTCACTCAGGGGCAAAACAGATGGTGGGTAAGGACGACTTGCTGTCCGTCTCTGCTCACCTGGTTGGGAGCATTGCAACTGTATATCACAACCCCAACCCACCTTTTCCCAGCGCAAAAAAGAGCAGCAGAAAGCCGCTCCTTTTGAACTGGGGAAAGGGTGCATTGGTGCCACGGTGGTGTTTTCAGCATTTTCTTTGGTGCAGCTATGTAAATCTGTGATCCAAAATGCCATGATCCACCGCGCATGCGGTTGGCCATGCAACTTCCCGGCAGACTGGGAGAGTTCTGCTGTCTGTTTTGCCCTCAATCATGCAGAGATCTCACACATTCCCTCCCCTCAATTCCTCCATCATTTGGTTGCTTGCTCATATGGAGATCTGCAATGTATGTATGGGAGGGATGTGAGAGAGAGTACATGAGATTTGAATGAGCAACCAACCCAGGGATGCCAGGAGGAAAGGGAATGTGTTCCATTTACTGAAAAAAAAACAAAGACAACACAGTCCTGATCGGAGGAGGGGAGGATCAGAGAGGGACAGAGAAAAAGGAGCCACAAAAAAAGTGACATGGGGGGGGGAGAGAAAGACGTAGAGGAAATGGTATACTGGTTAAACCCAATGTCACATTACTGTGTTTTTGTGTGGAGTTAATGGGGTTGCTGTGGATTCATTGAAGAGCAGAGAAAATGCGTGAGGCCAATTTTTTTTGTTGGGTATAGCCTAATGAAGAGTTCTGGAGAATTTTTTTTCTCAAAACATTAGCAACAGTGCAAATTTGAGAAGTAATGAACAAGTGTCTGTTACTGCTTTCAAAGAAATAAGGAAAATAAATATTAAAATCAAGGAACAATTTTTTCTGTGATCAAATGAAATGTTGTCTTTTTAAAAAAGCCACCCATTCCAAAAGAAGAAAGTATTTAATAGGTGTTTCCATACCCCCCGTGTTCCTCTATCTTTTCAATTGAAAATATTGTTTGGGGATTTCTTAGGGAGAACTCAGTGCTCCCTCCTGGCCATCACACTGGCAATCTGAGAGGTTTATTTTCTCTGTGCCTTCCTTGGCTTCTGAGAAAAAGAGATCTTCTTGGCCACTAAGAAACAGGTAATAGACTACATAGACTTTGTCTCATTGTGTATTAACTTTATTTATATCGTACCTTTCCCCCCAAATGAGACTCAAAGCAGTTTCCAAATTACAATATAGTTAAAAACATGCAAAAGATCAACATTAAAACAACGTTGGAGGCAATTTAAAAACATGCAATTAAAATAATAAAAAGCAATTTAAACACAGTAGGAATAAAAATAATACAGCATCCTCTTAAAAGCCCTTTCTTTAAAACCTTCAAATCCCCAAAGGTGTTGGATAAAAAGCCTTTGGCTGCCTCTGCCTTTGACAGAAGGGGACAGTAAGGAATGGATTGTTCTAGCTTTCTTTGGAAGGGTGTGCCAGAGGCTAGTGGTAGCCACTGAAATCCACTGTTTCCGGTGAAGGTGGTGGGATTGAGAGAAGGGCCTCTCCTGAGGATCTTAGGGCTTGGGCAGACTCATATATGAGACTCAGGCAGTGTCTACAATGGGCCAGAATAGTCTGGCCTTAAGCTGCCCCCCCCCCACTCGCCAGTTACCTGGCACTCTGGAGAGACACCGGGTTTGTTCCCATGTGTGTCCCCCCGTGCTACCCATCACAGAGTTGCTGTCTCTGAGGCTGAAAACAAGGCCACTACAAGGCAACCACCATCAGTCACATATCTGGGTGCCTCAGTCTGATCTCAAAAGGAGCTAATCCTCTGGTCACAGTGGGGTGACACAGTGGGGCATGTTGTAAACAGCATTGCTTTGGAGAGCTCAGTATCTTCTGGGAAGATCAAACACATGTAACTTTAAAAAAACCATTTTAAGGGTAGTATACCATGAGTTTGTAGCTAACTGGCTATACATCATCTGGATGTTTTGCACCAGAAATGAGGATTGGATCCTGCATTGTCCAAACCGATTGCCTGGAGGATGGGGTGGGGTGGGGTAGGACATGTTTTATGCCCTGTGCAGACCCATCCTCATCGTTATATAACCTAGACCAAAACTATCTTTGAATTGTGCTGGAAATAAACTGCCAGCCAGTCAAGCTGTTGTAGCAAGGGAGGGTATGCTCCCTGTAACCAGCCCCACTTAACACCAGCTGAAGTTTCATGAATACTTATCAAAGGCAGATCCATATAGAGCAGGTCACAAGGAACCAAAGGGGATGACATCAGTCATTGTAGTAAAATCGGGCAAGTTCAGGAACAGACATAGTGGGTGCACTGGCTTTAAGGGTGCCAAAGCTCTCCTGGTCATCACAGAAACCTGGCCTCAAAACAGTCCAGGCATACATCTTCAACTACACATGCTTCCAAAATATATTACCAACTAAGGCTCCATATCCAACTAAGGCTGGCTTTATAAGTACTAAGATGCAATATGAAAACTGAGCTTCTTAGGAAGTCAGTTCTGCAGCCACTGCCTACAAATAACTGCATTCTGGTTGTGCTACTGGAAAATTGTGGCATATACAGAGCTGTTCTGTTGCCATCTTTTACTTTGCTGCAGATGGGCAGTTTGCTTGGCCTTAAATAGACTTCCTGACATAATAACTTTCTTTCTTTTTAATTAATCATCCTTTTCTTTTGAAAGGCACCTAGAACAAGTCAGGACTGTGAAATGAGAAAATTATGATGTATGAAACGATGCTGATTCCAGAGGCAGTGGTTAGGATAAACTGGAAAAGGCCATCATCTTCTGCCAGTGAATCTTTTCAAGGTTTTTTGTTTGACTTTTCCAAAAGTTTTAATTGGAGCTGCTTTACATTAAATGTTGTCACAGTGTCAGGGAAGCATTTTTTTTGTAAGATCTTATATGACTTAATGGAATTCTACCCGGCAAGGCTTTCATTTTCCCAATGACACACAGAAAACCATATAAACATTTTACAATATAGAAAGGATCAATCTAAAGTTTTAAAGTGATCATAAGAGATAATAAAGAAAGAGCCTGCAGAAGTTTAGGGGAGAGTTTGTTTTGTTTGTTTGTTTGTTTGCTTGTTTGGTCATACAAAGTAGAACAATGAGACAGATTGCAACAGAGACCAAATATTATATCCAACTAAAGGCTGGTATTATTTTATTGCTTTTAATGGGTGTGGAGAAAAGCAGATTGGGATGTTGAACAACACCCAATCAGAGTGAGCCTAGCAACAGTCAATGGGAGCCTAGCAAAGAAAATGTGGGGGCTACTCGTAGGAGCGGGTATAAATAGATGAGTGAGGCTTGTGTAGAAAGTAGGGAACCGAACCGAAATTGAATGGTGTGGCTGAGAAAGTCATAAAGTAGCAACAAAGTTTAAAAACTCAGATTCTAGTCAAAGGTTTTATGTGAAACTGTACTAGAGGCCATTTATAGAATATAGTAACAGATACGGTAAACTTTTGTACAGTGGACCCTTACCTTATGGAGGGGATCCATTCTGCCCCCCCCCCAACCCGGCATAAGCTGAAAAATGTGTGTTCTAGCCACTTTCAATATAATGGGGCTGTGCTTGTGGCGCAGCAGAGCACGTGCACCATTCGTTCTTTTGTCGCACAGCTCAGTGTAAGCTGTAATCGTTTAAGCAAATAGACACTGTATCAATTCTGAATACCATACAAAGAAAGATACTGTAATCAACCATCTTGTAAATAAAGTTTTCTCTTCTTTTGGTTCAATGAGTGGTCACTTGAGGCATTTTAAGAAACTATAAATAAAATGCTACCAGGAATTAATAATACTTTCATTGCCGAGAACACTCAAAATAGTGAGTTTTCTGTCTCCCTACAGAGTGAGTGGCCCAGAGGCAAAGAAAAGTGTGGGAGTCTCTCGAGTGAGGGATCCGAGTTTGAGCATCTCCTCATGCAATTTGTGCAAAAAGTGGGGTGAAATAAGAAAAAACTAACCAGGGGATTCAGACTAAAATTTTCAGAGGGCTCCCCATTAGTTATTGGTGGGAGCTAGGGAGGTAACTATCACAATGGGGAAAACAGTTGGGGTTTTGAAGTTAAGAATGTGGGAAATTTGTGTAACTGAGGTGGTCCTGAATAAGAATCTAATTTCTAGCCGCAGCTAAATATTATGTACTTTAGCTTTGATGTCAGAAATGTACTTTTTCAGTAGTGCACCCCTTTCATAAGAAAGAAAAGGGCAAGGCAGGGAAGCTATGTTCTTGACACTATTTTATGAAACCATAGTTAAAACCTGTTTACCTATAGCTCTAGGATAGCCATGTGTTTCTAGGATAGCCAAGTGTTCCATGTGCCCCACTTGAAGCCCTGCCAGGTCTACATCTAGTTTAAAGATTAAGAACTATACAAAGAGAGAAAAGGTAAAGGTATTCCCCCATTGTCAAGGTTGTCAAGTTGTGTCTATGAGGGGGTGCTGCATCTCTGTTACTCTGTGATATGTAGCCAGCATGATTGCATGGAAAGGGAAACATGGACAAATTTATTGCTTCCCAATAGGTAGCATCAGGGCCCTTTCACATGATAGAGTTATAGCATTTCGATACCGCGTTAACTACTATGACAGTTAATACTTATGGAATTATGGAGTACTTCTCAGCCAGAGCTTTAGTGTTTCACCAAACTACAAATCCTAGGATTCCATAGAATGGCAGCCATGACATTTACAGTGGAATCATAGGTCCTGTCTGCACTGTCCAGGTGACTTCAGGGCATCCTGGAACATCCTTATATACCTTATATCCTTATATAATCTTAGCCCTCATTCTTACGCTGGGTGGTTGTTTTGCACAGGCATCTCACTGTGGCCGGCTCAGTGCAGCCATTGCCATGGTGAGTCCTTGCTCTGAGTTTAGATGAAACACTTTTGCATTAGTGTTCCTAGTGACAACAGCAGTATATACAAGTGATGGAAAGAAAGTGAGACAAGAGCACTCACTGAAATATAGCTGCTTCTTTTATTAATTTTTGATGATAACTGGAAGCTGAGAAGCATCAGAATTATCTTCTGTTTTTTATCATTTGTGATTGGGATGAAGCCCTCTCCTATGATCTGAAAGGTGGTGTTGTGAGTTTACATTTCCTCTAGCGCTAGTCAATTGGTAAATGACAGAGTGACAGAAATGAAAAATGATGAAAAACCATATTGCATAATTATGTTCATCCTTGATGGTTGTGTGCCATCAACAAATGAACCTAATTTACTAATTGCGTGGTATTGACAGCATTTGCTCTGGGAATGCCTTTCCCCCCATATGTCCCTCTAGAAAAAGATTTTTTTTGGATGAATCTTGCTTAAGGTGTCAGTAATTTAATTTCTTCCTCTCATGGCAGTTCTTAAAGATCCAGGGCCTTGCCAGGAAGAGGGAAAAAAAGCAACCCTAGTTCCTTGGCTTCTCTCTCCCCATCATAAGTAAATAGTTTCTCAATCAGTTTGAGTAGCTTTATTTTCTGTGCAAAGCAATCAGTCTAAATCATAGGCTTTGACAGTGTCAAACCAGTTGCAAACTCCCTGTTCAAACGTGAGGTTCACAAGCACAGTTACAGGGCTTTTGTAAGTTAAATATAATGAACAAGATACTATGTGGTGCCAGCAAAATCTTCTCCCCTTTCACTCCTGCTACAGCCCGTGGAACAGGCTTGGGTCCAGACTATTTGAGAAATGGTATCTCCCCAATGAACCTGGCAAGAGCCCTAATATTGGCAGGAGTAGGCTTTCTCTCGGTCCACCATCAAGATCACAGGCTCACCTGGGTGAGGACATGAAGGAAAGCCTTCTCAGTGGCGTGCTCTCACCCTGCTGGAATGCCCTTCCTCAAGAGGCTAGGATGGCCCCCTCCCCTGCTGGGCTTTCGCCGGCAAGTAAAAACATTTTTTTATGCCGGCAGGTTTTCTGTACATAATGCATAGCAGGGTGCTTTTATGGAGGAAGTGGGTTTTTTAGTCTGTTTTTAACTGTGTATATTTTATGTGATTTTATATTATATGTTATATTGTGTGTATTTTTATGTGATTTTATATATGTATGTGTTGTGTGTGTGTGTGTATATGTGTGTGTGTGTGTGTGATATATATATATCATAGATATATTGTTTGAATTCTACAACAATTTTAAAGGTTTTATCTGCGAGTCACCTTGGGTCCCTGCTGAGGGGAAAGGCGGGCTATAAATGAATTTAAATAAATAATTAAACAAATTTTTAGATTGCATTGTGTGGGAAAGGCTAGAGAAGGCTGTAGGCATACCACTGTTTGTAGAGGAAATTGTTCAGTGCTACAGTAGGTGCACAGTTGGATTATGGGGGTGAAACCAAATGGGGAAATAAAGCTGCTTCCAAGTGCTTTCAAGGGGTACACTTAGACAACGCATGAGGTGAAAGTGGGTGGAAAGCGAAACAAAGCGTGCACTCTGGAGATAAAAACTGGAGCAAAAAGAAGCTGGGATACTCCAACTCAGGCAGGCAGAAAATGAGTATCTTTGCACCAGCAATAAACAGCTTGGGCACTAGTGCAGGGTTGTGGCAAAGCAAAAAATGTGATGGCCAATAATGCAGTGGATTATAATTGCTACATACACAAACCAGGCAGTCCAACCAGGGGACATGAGGTGAATGGTGCTGAAGGGAGCATGTAAAAGGGGGGGGTTCACCATGACTGCGCTTTGCCACTGGACACAACATTGCAACTGTATAAGTACGCAATGCAATGTGCAAACTGTGTGGCGTGATTATATGAAGTGTGTGTCTAACGGAAATGGCATCTGTGGGCAGGAAGAGGAAAGTAACTGGTGGTTGCGTTGGTGGTGTTTGTTAGATGGTGGCACATGCATAGTGGGCAGGTGGCAAAAATAATAATTGCATGGTAGGGCTTGACACCACACATGCAGACATCTCATGGGTGTTTGGGCTGCCTTTGATGTGGGTGGTGTGGACACGCGGGATGTTCACACCTGCTTTCAGATAAAGGAGGATGGAGCTGCTTTTTCCTGTCCATCTGCTCCAGCCTGTGTCTGACAGCCAAACTTTCCTTATTCAACAACCATGTATAATTTTGAAGACTTACCTTTAAAGTAAAGGAATTTGCTCGAGAATGTGGTTGTAATACTCTAAAGCAGGGGTAGGCAACACTGCGGCCCGCGGCCGGATGCGGCCCGGCAAGGCCTTGGGACGCGCCCACACCTGGTCCCTGCCACCGATTGCCACCGGGGCCTTTGGGGGGCATTGTCTATAGAAGCCTCAGAAACATGCATTTATATGAAACATTTTTTTAAAAAATCAGCAATTTTTTTCACGTGTCCTCCATTTTTTAAAAAAAAGTGTCTTCCATTTGAAAATTTTGTCCTACATTTGTCCTGGTTTATTTATATATTTAATTTTTTAAAAAATTATTTAATTATTTATTTTTTGGCTTCGGCCCCCCAGTTGTCTGAGGGACAGCAACCGGCCCCCGGCTCAAAAAGATTGGCCTACCCCTGCTCTAAAGCAATGTGGGGCATTTCCTCCCATTGTTATTGCACCCCACTCTCATCTCAGCCAACCTGTCCACTGATGATGGAAATTGTAGTTCAGCAGCATCTGGAGTTACAGCTTCTCCCCTATTCATATACTGTAAACTTGCTGCATTTTCAGAAAGTGTTTGGAGCCATCTTAATATCATTTTAAGATAGTAAACATGGGGTTTCTTTCCAATTTGGAAAACAGTGAAAACCGAATGGTGTCAATTCAAAGGCGTACAATCTGTTATGGTATCATATTAGTAATTATAATTCAGTTCAAAAGCTGCAGAGTGTTTTTTGTAATGCTTAGTACATTTGGCAATGCAACATTAAAGATTTATAAAAGAGTCTAGCATTTTTAATTGCTATACAAATAGTCCTGTAAAACCAGCTCTAGACCTGTTTGGTATGTTAGAAGCAAAGCTGGCCAACGCAAGTGGGTTTGTTACAAAAGTTTTTGCGCATGGGCCTGGACTATATGTGATTCTGTTGGCTTGCACCTCGTCAATTCATGTTATAGATCATTTGGTGTGGACATAGAAGCCAAACTCTCAGCATTAATTGTAGCCGCAAACCTAACATCCTATGCGTCTCCGAATTTGCATAAAGTGAGCCTTGGAAGGATTAAAGCTGAGCATGGGCAGAAAAACGGGCAAAAAACTGAGCGCTGTAAAACATCTGTACTGTGCACCCCACACATGTGTCCAGGGCTGCTTGCTCTGGCATCGTTGTTTTCTCTGTTTACTTGCTGATCTCAGACTAAAGAAGTCGCTAGGGTTTCAAAATAGCAATAAGGAACAAGTTGAAATTCATGACATGTCAAAGGTTGATAATGAGGAAGTATCTATTAATATGTGTTAATGCGCTACCCTAATAGACCAAAATGAAAGATTGGTTTTTCGTTAGCCATTTGTTTCTTTCCGCAAGTAAAATGCAAAATACTGACCGATGATATCAGTAAGTTACAATGAATCACAAATGTTCTCTTTGTGTCGTTTTTTTTTTTGACATCTTGTTCAGTCTATAGTAAAAGGAAAAGCTCCTCCCAACCCTAGAAGTAGGGGTGTGGTTTATTTTTAACTTTAACTGCTGTTGAGTTGACCCCCTGGATGAGATATCTTCATGTCCCCCCATATTCTCCTCCCGCTCCCTGCTCTAACGGTCTTGTAGATTCAGGCCTAATGACCGGACCGTAACTGAGTCTATCCATTTGGGTGTGGCCGTCATCTTCTTTTTTCTATTGCCGCTTCCACCTTTCGTAGCATGATATTGTGAGTTTTCAAATGACATCATGCCTTGTTGCATGATGTGGCCCAAAGTATGGAACAGCTTCATTTTGACAATCTCAGAGCTTCATTTGTGATCATCGTTGACTGTTTCCAGGGAGATTTAGAAGACTTGATGCTATTCAAGGGCCCATTTGTTTGACTTTTTGGGCAGCACTCTGTCTCCAGGCAACTATATCTCAGATTAGTTGTTGGTTTGCTTTTTTATCTGCTTTCTTCAGCTGTACATACAGCTCTCACGCTCCATACATGGGGGTTCTGAAGAATACAAGGGTGTTGGATGATTCTAACTTTGTTGATGCGCAGTCTTGTATAGGTTGTACTCTTGTAGGAGATCTTGTCTAGGTCTTTCATAGGTGTGTCCTTCTCACATTCCTATGTTGTCTATCTGATTTCTTCTTGACCTGGCAGTCTCCTTCTCTTGTCCAGTGTGTTGATCCCAGGGTAGTGAGAACGCGGTTTCACTGATTTCCTAGTTTTCCTCATTGTCTAGGTAGAAATTATTGTAGATCCTTGCCGGTGGTCATTATTTTGTTGTTTTGTTTTATGTTGCAGGCAGCAAGCCTTGCCTTTGCACTTCTTTCTCTTGACTTACTCGAGTAATTATTCCAAGTCTAATGATGTTTTTCGTAGTATGTGTGGTCATCTGCATATCTTAGATTGCTGGTTGCCCTTCCGTCCGATCCATCAGCATCTACTCCTCCTGCCTGTCTAAGTCAAAACCTCCGCCTCTTCAATATGGAATATTGTTCTGTTGTACAAGTTGAGTAAGTAAAAGTGATAGAAATGAAGCCTTCTTCCTAACCCCCTTGCCAACTGGGAACCATTCTGTTTCTTCTTCCTCTTGCCTTAAGTAGCTATAGCTTCTAATAAGGGATGAGCTGCCAGGCATAGTAAGGGAACATCTCTCATACATGGTTGTTGTTTAACTTTATAGATACATGCCCTGATATGATCAGGATATTTACACACTAAGGTCCAGGGAGTGGACGTGGGGCCCTGGTCTAGGCCAAACAAGTACGGTGCTGTAATATTCTACAAGTGGTGGAAGTGAGTGTATGCAGAGTGGTTACATTGC
>NC_056525.1:106992677-106994983 GCF_019175285.1 Sceloporus undulatus | reverse complement strand
GATTACTCTATGCTCTCAAAATGCCTTCCAGGACTGGAAATTTCAAATGTGTCCACTTTGAGCTTTGTAATTAATTTGGTATTGCCTCACACTGTAAGGGCTTCACAATATAATCACAACTTGCATGGCATTACTTGAGAGGTAAACTAAAAAACAAATTCACCCCCCCCCCCCAAAATAGATCTCCTTCAGAAGCAGTGATATGCTTTTGATGTAGAATGAAAGTGAGATAGGAAGGTAAAAATATTTATATGAAATGCAGAATGTTTTTTTAAAACAAACAAACCTTTCAAGTGAATGTTTGAACATATGTTCTTATAAAATAATGATTCAATTTATTAGAGCCTCTGAGGTCAAAAGCAAATTTATCTGAAACCCAGAAATGGTCAGTAGCTTACCAGGAGGCCATCCTTGTTCTAAATAATAATACCCAGTAAATTGGAAACGTAGCTACAGTATTTAATTTAAAAAGCAAAAATAGATTGGGAATAACCAAAATCAATTGGCATTGATTTTTGTAAATTGTATTTTGAGATTCTTTAATTTATATTTAGAACTTTTTTATACCATTTTGTGACAAAAGATAAATATTAACTCTCTACCTTGAGTCAGAAAATGAACTGTGTTGTCCTACTAATAGATTATGCGCTTCAGACTAATCCTGGTATGTGCTTTGGCTTGAGAGTTCTGTTTGGTACAAGTTTAGGGGCTTCCACTGAGAAGCAGTTCTTATCTTGATGGTTTTGTATCTGTCTTGTGAGGAGCTTAGCTTGCTGAAAAGAATGACTTGAGAGCATGACTTGAACTTCAGACTTGAGGGAACACTTTGTAGCCTCTACATACAGTGATAAAAACTGAGATGACCCCAAGGAATGAAGAGTGGTTTGAAAGAGCTAGAGAGAAGTAATCTGATTCTGGATTCCTGTATTTTAGGGGTATATGGACCACAGGCCTAAATACCCTGATGGCATCTGATCCCATCTGATCTTTCAAGTTAGTTAGTGTCAGGCTTGGTTAGCACTTGGATGGGGATATCCAAAGAATACCAGCTATTGGTGGCTATCTTTTAGAGGATGGGGGCATTCGTTGCTAAGAAAACCTTATGAAATCCTTGGAGTCACCATGAGTTGACAGGTTATTGGAATGCATGTCTGTGCACACAAAGAGAGAGAGAGAGATCATCCCCAGCACATTGCCTTATATATAATAATGCTGATATTTAAAAGGTTGTTGTAAGCCTTCAAGCCACTTACAACTTATTGAACCCTGGGATGCTTTCCCATGGAGGAGGCAAGCATCATTAAAGTGTGATTAAAATGTGGCAATAGTGTGATTGGGGGGAAGATTATCACACAGCCCTGCGCTTCTTTGTGTCCTATGTGTAAACTGTAACGGACACATCATTGGGTAATAATGGGAGTTTCCGTTATTAACCAATGACATGTCAATTCCAGTTTAAGTATGGGACACAAATGGGAGAAGCATGCAGGGATGTGATAATCTTCCCCACAATCGTGTTATTAACATGTTTTAATCACATTTTAAAGATACTTAGGCCTGTTACAGACTGCCAAAATAAAGCTCTCTTTGGAGGTATGCTATTTAAAGGATGCATGCATCTTAAGAATCTGGAAGCTGCACCAAAGCTGCACTCCAGTGCTTAGGAATGGAGTGTGGTTTTGGTGCGACCTCCAGACTCTTAGGACCCATGCATCATTTAAATAGCATACCTCCAAAGAGACCCAAAGCAACTTTATTTTGGCAGTCTGTAACAGGCCATACTTCCCGTGAGAAAGCATTACTGGTCTCCAAAGTTGTAGTGCAGCACTCAAACCACTACACCACTGTGGCTCTCATTTAAAAGGTACATCATGCCAAAGGTGCATTTTTAACATGACTTTCTATTTTTAAATTAAGTTGAGACTAAAGGTAGCACAACATCTTACAGTAAATACAAAGATCATTAAATAAGTAACAAATCTGTAATTAATGTTTTAGTTTTATCTTTTTAAATTATTGTAAGCCGTCTTGAATCCCATTTTGAGACAAAGGGTGGGATATAAATTCAATAAGTAAGTAAATAAAAAATAACATGAATTGAGTTGGAAACTCAACAAGGAACAAAGAACAAGGAAACACCCTGTTTACCATGCTTAACATGAAAGAGTAATGAAGGTATAGAATATATTATTCTAACTCGCTGGGAGAGTCAGAGTAACATAGCACAAGGAAAAGGTCACTGATTTTTTAAGAAAATTTATATGTGCATCTATATTTGACTGAAATGCAGTCAGAAACCTGATGCA
>NC_056525.1:106974471-106992577 GCF_019175285.1 Sceloporus undulatus | reverse complement strand
CCTAGCGCTGAAGGCCACGTACTGAATAGCATTTGGTGGGGAACAAAAATGGGAAAGTTTGCTTATGCTTGGAGCTTCCAATAGACAGTGTGATGGTGCTTCATGAACTGCACAGGGGGCCTCATCCATGAGCGTCCTGTGCCACTGTGTGAACAGAAATCTGGATTCAATGGGCCTTTGGTATCATCAACCCAAGTGTGGCTCTTCTTATGTTCTTATTAAGCGAACTCTTTAAGAACTCTTTAGGGATTACAAACAACCCAATTTCTGCATGTTCTTCTGCTGCTGTAGTTAGCAGAACAGTATCAGAAGAAAAGGTGGGAGGAGAAGACTTTGAGGACAAGTGCCTTTGTTGTGAGCAAAAGGATATATTAAAGATACAAAATGCATGAAGACAAATGCAGGATTGCAGAAAGCTCTGCAACTCTAGACTAGCGCTGGTCCTTGAAATGAGTTAGATAATCCATTCCACACTGGCTGAATCTCTGAATGGAAACCTGAACATTCCTAATGCAAGCAACAAAAAGGCAGCGGAGAATTAAAACCATCGCTTCTAGCAGGCCCTAGCTAGCATAAACATTAGTGGGAAATGTGGAAGTTGTACTCCTGCAAATTCAAACCCGTGTCCTCTGTGACTGAGTCTAACCATCTGGCATGCTACCTTCCTCTCTTTCTACTACCCACTAACTTTCCTAGCATTAGTTTCTTTTCTAATGAGTTGTGCCTTCTCATAATATGGCCAAAGCACAACAGCCTCTGTTTGATCGTATTGGCTTCCAGGCAGTTGTTTCATCTTTGGATAAAAAAATTAGCAATAAATTACCCTAACTATGGAGATTATCACACTACCAATTTCACAGGATAGATGCGGGTTATAACCGTAACAGATGGATTTCATCAGACAACCCTGCGGTTGGCAGGAGGCATCCCACATCCAATCCTCCTGCAGCTTTTCAAGAACAGGATTTTCCCTTCTTGAATTTTCTGTACATTTTTTTCCTGAATTTTCCATACTTGAATTCTCCATACGGTTACAACTCATGTCTATCCCAGTGGGAAACTGATGGTGCAATAATCTCTTATAAGTGGGTAGAACTCTATGAGTCATGGCCAGTACCAGCCGGTGGCTGTGAAAACCCACTGTGTGGCTTTGGTTAAAAAAAACACCATGATAGGTTTGACTTAGGATTGCCATAAACTGGAAATGACTTGAAGGCACACATTATCAACAACAAAGTGTTAACAGTTCAAAGTCAAAAAGCTGAAAAATCAGTCAGAAGCCAAGGATACCAATCCAATATAGAAACACTTTGAAGAAGAGTCCAGATCAAGAGGAAGAACAAGATATTTCCAGGTATCCACACTAGCCAATTAAAGCACTTTGGTGTCCCTTCTGAGCTGGTATGAAAATTTTCCCAGTTCCATCCTATGGAATCCTGTAATCTGTAGTTTGGAAATGTACTTAATATTCTTTCACAGAGAGCTTGAATGCTCTAGTTTGAAGAAGACTAGAGAATTTAATTACAAAACAATGAATCCCTGAATTATACAAGACAGAGTTCTGGCAGTGAAAGTGGTATAAAACTGCTATTATTGTGCAGAGTAGATACTCTGGGATACATGAATTTATTAATTGATGCTGCAATCCTATGAACACTTGTCTAGGAATAAGCTCCAGTGAATACAGTGTGACACTGGGGAAAATCTGAATAGGACTGAACTGTAGAGGCTGTAGTTTTAATACTTAGGCGGGTTACAGACGGGCAAAAAGGGATGTACTCATGACGTCATGAAGGTAGAGCCTTCAGACGGGCTTTACCTGAATGCCGTCATGAACACGCCCCCCGCACGCCCCAAGCGGGAAGAAGTGGCATTAAAAAGGTGCTGCTTTTTTCCGCTTCTTTTTGATTTGCGGCGTACCTGCGCAGCTCCGTCTGTAAGCTGCTGCACCGATACGTCAGAATTGCTACGCCGCAAATATAAGTTGCCGGTTTAAAAGCTCCGTGTCACCTGCGTCGCATAATGGGTCGGGGTCCCGGGACATGCGTGGTTTGCAGCGAAGCTTTAATTGCAACGTCCGCTGCCATGGAGCTGTGGAAGCTGAGGCACAGCTGCGGCGCATTTTAAGCCTCGTAACCCTAACCCTAGAGCCACTTGTGCGCATGCGTTGCTAGAACCGCGGGAAGTTGTAACTTTTGCCGGCGGATGTTTTGGTTGTAGAAAGTGAAAAGGGAAAATTTGGGATTTAAAGTGACCCCCTACACACATTCCTGCCCCATTTTCACCTGGGAACGGGCACAGTTCGGCTGCTCCTGGCACAGCTGTGTGGCGGCTCCCCTTTGCCACCAGGCAGGATGGCTCAGCCATCCACCAGCACCCCGAAAAAAGGCAGGGGGACATCTTGGTCTCATACTGAGACGGCTGACCTGATAGCTATATGGTCCCAGAAACTGGAGTAACTGCAGAAACTGGAGCAGTCCTACCTGAATGCTGACACATATCGAGAAGTGGAAGAAGCCATGAGAGCTGCTGCACCGGTACACCAGAATTGCTACGCCGCTACTTTAAGTTGCCCATTTAAAAGCTCCGTCGCATAGTGAGTTGGGGTCTTGGAACATGCGCAGTTTGCAGTCAGGCTTTAATTGCAACGTCTGCTGCCATGGAGCTGTGGAAGCTGAGGCACAGCTGCGGCGCATTTTAAGCCTCGTAACCCTAACCCTAACCCTAGAGCAACATGTACGCATGCGCTGCTTGGAAAGTTTGGACTTTAAAGTGCACGCCTACACACATTCCTCTGCCATTTTCACCTAACAATAAAAAACGCTAAAACTGTAAATATTGACATATGTACAAAGGAGGTGAGGGGAGATGGCAGGGGGACAGCGGTGGCAGCGGAGACAGCTGTGGCTGCGCATTGCAGATTCAGCAGGAGCGCGGGGACCAAAGGAGAGGAGGCATCCATGATGCTGCTGACACTGGCAAAGTGCAAGCGGACAAGGATGCCAACACCAGCTGATCACCAGCTGGCAGGAGACCACCATTGTTTTTGGGCAGAGCGAGGGGGAAAGTTTAAAGGGGCTTGGGCACTTTAAATGCGCACATAGGCTTTCTGCCGCTGCTTAGCGCTGCAGCTGCGCAGCTTCGCATCCGCCAGCCGGCAAAAGAAAAAAAAAGCCGCAGTTTGGGCCGCCCGTGCGGAAGCTGCCTCTCTTTTTGCAGCGTCCTCCGAGGCGGCGGTATGGAAGCTCCGGGTCCGAAACGGACCCAGGTGAGGCGTCTTCACTGCCCCCCGTGTGGAAGCCCCAACACCTGAAGCACGCCCCCGGGGCGGGCCGTCTGGAGGCTCCGCATTCAGCTAAATACACCTCCAAGACGTCCTCCCCTGCCCGTCTGTATCCCGCCTTAATGTTTTAAGCTGCACTTTGGGCCATGTCTGCACAGGCCAGAATACTCCAGGAGCAGCCCAAAGTATTCTGGCCCCACAGTTGCCCTGTATTCCTCCCATTACCTGGGCATTCTGGAGTGACACCAGGTGGCTGTTTACACACACATCCCACTGCTATGCCTGCCACCACAGCTGCCAGGAGTCGCTACCTAGAGGCCAAAAATGAGGTGCCCATCATCAATCACATGCCTGGGCATATCATCTGACCTTAGATGGAGCAAATCATACCAGATGTAGTTGCAGAGGGCAGCATGGCAAGACATTCTTGCAAGCAGCCACCTGACATTGCTCCAGAGGGTTCCAGATTTTCTGGGATGATCCTGAGCAAAAAGCGAGTTTTTCAAAATTCATTGTAAACATGGTATAATATTGAGTCAGTTCTGAAACAGCCATATGTCATCAGGACAGTTTGCACCAGAATTGGGGAATAGGCCCTATATTGTCTGGAGTGATCACTGTGAGAATGGTTGGGGTGGGATGGACATGTTATTTGGCCAGGGCAGAAATGATCTGGATCTGCTCAGCTTGGATATTCTTTATAGCTTTTTCCTGCACAGGTTTTCCTGCACAGAACCAAATACTAAATTAATAAGACTTAATTCCTGGGAAATGCACATAATGTGATTGCAACTTGAACTAAAAAAAATCGTGCTTAAGATCTTTACAGAATTCTTGACAGCAAAACTACTGGGACCAGTTTGGAGGTAGATGTAATTTCAGAATAAATTACATCACAACTACAACATCTTCCCTCTCACCTACATCTCTTTCAGTCAAAAGAATCAACAGCTTGTTCCAACTTGTCTTATTTCATGTACTGCATCTCAATAGGAGGCATTAAAAGAAATATATTTGGGAAGCTCATCTCAGCCAACTTTTGATGGGGCTTTGTTATTGCTAGAAAAGACTTCAGCTGTTCTAGCTAAAGACAAAATAGCAAGGAGTAAAGCTAAGAGAGAGAAATGATCTGAAAGAAAGTTCTTGAATGCATATTACCTTCAGTCAAGTGTGTAAAACAACCTTCCAGAGGACATTTATCAATGGATCACCGTCTTGTCCTTTTAGAGAGGAATATGAATGGTCCCTTTATTTTGCAGAGTAGAAAGAGATAAAATCTGTTCCTCTACTGCACCTCCCAGTATCCATCATTATTGTATATCCTGGCTTGGCATGATAGGTGTTGAAGTGCAACAACATCCCTGCTTTGGAGGATGGTCCACTCAAATTAGTTGTAAAGAATAAGATTTGCAGAAGTTTTGTGTTTGGCCCGCTTGTTTGAAGTCCAAATAATTCTGCAATAGCAGTTAACTACTTATCAATTATTTTATTAGTCCATCCATCCATCTATCCACACATTCACCATTTTATTAAAAAGGAACAGCCTCACTGAAATAGCTTTTTTAACATTCCCTACTTCAAACATTTAGGAGATTACTACATACAGCTTTTAAACTAGAATTAGATGCAGAAAAAGGCAGTTTTGCCAATACCTATCACATAACACCACTTCCGACCTAGAGCTGCTCCATTTTCCAAGCACAGTCAGGGCACTCCTTTTCATTGCCGGGTGAAATCTTTCAATGAGCCCACAGTCACACAAGTCTCCAGGTGCAACATGTGGCTGACAAGGCAGTTGTGCTATGGCAGTTATGTGCTGTCAGTGTCCCCTCCTCTCCCCCTAGTCCCCTTCCCCTCACTATTCCCAAGCACCCTGGTTGCCTTTGTTTGTTTGTTTGTTTGTTTGTTTATTATTTATTTACTTTTCTTAAAAAAAACTTAAATCAGTGGTCCCCAAACTGTGCTCTTTAAGGGATTTTGGACTTTCAGCTCCCAGAATCCCACACTATTGGCCAACACGGCTGAGGCTCCTGGGAGCTGAAGTCCAAAATCTCTTAAAGGACACAGTTTGGGGACCACTGCCTTAAATCATAGTTGCAGAACTCTGGAATTGCACAAAAAAGTGAAAATAAATTTAAAAAACAGACGGCATGCTGGGTAGGGCCGGGAGATAGAGTTAACAGGGAGTGATGAAGAGAGCATGATGGTGGCAGTTGTGTAACTGTGAAGACGTGCACTGATGTGGTGAATACAAACAGGTGTAATACTGTTTTCATTGACATGTGCAATTGTGACATGAACTGGGCTTGTGCAATAAAGACCTTAATAACAGCAGCAAAATTAATCCACATTATATTATTAATCTACTGCAAAAAAAATAATTGAGCACTATTTCTCTGTCACCTCCTGAGTAGAAAAGTTTTCCTGGGGAACATCTGCAGGTTCTGGGACTACTAAAAATGAGTCAGACACAGCAATTTTGCTCTCTCCTTGATCAGTGAGCAGAGGAGCAGGGAAAGATTCATTGTGCTTCTCTGTTTTTTCAGTCAACAATGATATATTAGGGTAGTGGCTGAATCTGGGAAAACAGCTACAAAACTAGGCTCATCATTCTTATGTGGAAGATGATGATGATGATGATGATGATGATGATGATGATGATGATGATGATTTCTTACCCATCTCTCCCCATGGATCAAGGCAGGGAACAACAACAAATCAAGAATGAAACAACATCACTTAAAGCACATTAATTAAAACAACATCAGTTAAAACACAGTTATGAGACCATCCCACATTTGCTGTATATTCAAAGCCAGAGCTTCACTAGGAACCAAAAAAAAATGCAGTCACAACATACCAACTCTAAGAGGCATTTCTAAAGCAGGCTGGATCATCTTCCTATCTTTTCGCCTATATTTTGAAAACAATGGTACATTAGTTTTAATTCACTACAGTAGTTTCAGTGTTGAGCCAAGCTCATACAACAAGAGGTGGCATGAGTGTTTTTCAGAGGAGATGGTTTTCAAAAAAGAATAAATGGGATATTCTCAAACTGTCACAGTTTGCCAGGGATAGTAAAATTGTTGTTCTGCACCTTCAAGTCATTTCTGACTCATGGTGACGCTAAGACCATAATGACCTATCATGGGGTTTTCTTGGCAGGATTTGTTCAGAGGAGGTTAGCCATTGTCTTCCCCTAAGGCTGAGAGAGTGTAACTTGCCCAGGGTCACCCAATAGGTTTCATAGCCAAGTGGAGAATTGAACTCTGGTCTCCAGAGTCTTGGACCTTTTTCACTCTCAGTTTTTTGTTATTCCATATAAATTGGGACAAATCTTTTTCCCACTTGTTAAAAGGTGAATAATTAATAATAATGAGAAGGTTATGGAACAGAAAATCATCTTTGGTAATTAATTGTTGCGATTTTGCCCATCCAAGAAATATTTAATTTCACCCATCTTTCCAAATCTTTTTAAATAGTTTTGCAAATTTTCTCATAATTGCTTCCAAATAGTTCTGTATTTTTTGTGGTTATAGTAACACCCAAATATTTTACAGATCTGCCCAACTGGTTTTAAAATATTCCGGTTTCTCTCTTCCTCTCCCACTACCCTCCTTTGTCCTTGGCTTACTCCAACTGAGTTCAAAATGCAAAAGTAGCTTGTACTCACTTAAAGTGAGCTGGAAGTTGAAGTGTGGAGGGAGCAGAATCTTACCTTTCCAGATAAAAGCAAACTGCTGCAACCTCTCCTAGGACTTTTTCACACGGGAACCTATGTGCTTCCATCCCAAAAATGGTTAAGGTGGTGGCATCCCAGAAAAGCAAACCCATTTGCTTATCACACACAAAGCACAACAAGGGGTATCAAGTGGAGGAGGACAAATCCCCATTGCCAGCTTAGAAATACATTTTCTGCACATGCTCCTAACTATAATTTCCACAAGGGCTCTCCACATGCTCCAGGGAGGGAGGGGGATCCTCTTTGCTTCAGAAGGTGTTTCAAAGGAAAGCAGGATGAGGCTTCCCTTTGCAAACTCTGTAAAACCATATACAATGACACACACAAGAGAGAAAGGAGGGGGCTGGGTCTATATGCCTTCCTGATTCCACAGAGTGCTGATACTCCCAGATGCTCTTTTCCAGGACATGTCCTCCCTTTCTTTTCAGAAGGAATTTCAAAACATCCTCTCCCCCTGCCTTCTCTCACCAGCTGATCACTTAATTAGAGACTGCAGGATGAAGGAGAGAATCACAGAAAGAGGGAAAGAGGGGAGTGTATGTATCCCTTTAAGAAGAAAGCACTCTCCCTACAGCAAGGGATCCTGAGAAATCTAGCAACAGGAGGCATCTGCTTCCATTACGTAAAGAGAGTGAATTCGCAAGCAAAATTGACATGCAAATATGGTAGTTTTGCAAATTTGCTTATTTCCTGATTCACCTCACATTCTCTCTGGAGTCTGTCCTGGTTGCAGGCAGCGTCATGTGAAAAGCAGCTGCGAACTTGTCCCTAATGCCCTGGATGACCCTGTATTGGCACCAGTATAACTTTCCAATTTTCCCCGTGTGAAAAAGTCCCCAGCTTGTGTGTTGTTCCTTGTCATTAATAACATTTTCTATCTTGACTACACTCTGATGGTGCTTGGCCATTCGTGTCTGGTTTTCATCTGTGAAATGTTGGAGAGTATGAAATGGCTAGTTTCATTGAATTTGCTATTGGAGATTTAACTGCCAATCTTTGATGGTCTGAGCCAGAGGTGACATCAAATGTTACTGTGCCCAAAAAGCTGTGAAAATAAAAAGAAAATAAATGGTAAGCCTATGTAGGCCCATAGTTTGGCTTTCCATGAGTAGCCTGAATATGTTTTGTTTCAGTGTTCTGAAAAGACTTGCAGGCTGCCTGCACTCCATTTTCTGGGAGGGGGAAAGTGCAGTGCAGCTAGAAAAACAGCTGACACCATTAAAGCGTGAAGCTGGGTTAGTGGGTTAAAAGTGACTGAAATGAGAACTGGCAGGTTAAATGTCCGCCGATATTTTCTAGTTAGTATAAATTGCCAGGAATGAGAGAATGTGAAATTGTTGGGAAAAGTGTTTTGCTTTTGCCTCAGTAAGGAATACAGAGTTTAACCCGAAGATCCTCAACTTTTAGTCCTTGATCTGCTTGCTTGCTTCCTTCTCTTTCTTGGTTGTTGTTTTTTTAAAAGAAAAAAACTTTCTGAGGTATTTTATGCAAGTACAGCAAAATCATCCCATCAAATAGCCCATTCAAATCAAGGAGGATAGAGATTATTTTGCCACACTATGTAACTGAAGCAATTTGTACCTAGATGAATAAAACATATTGCAAACCTCAAGAGGGTCTCTATCATTACAAAGGATTTAGGGTTTGTTTGTTTGTTTACAAAAATGAATGTACTATAATAGTATTTATGGATTGCTTATCACACAACAGTAAGATGCTTTTTCATCCCAGCTCCAGGATGTGGGGTACACTGGAACATATGTGCAGTGCCATGGATACATGTAAAACTATGGTTTTCCAGCTGTGATCCCTTGGTGCTTATCCCAGACAGGTTCAGTGGAACATCTTGCAAAGCTCCTGGGAAAATACCCTGGCATATTGTTTTGGTAGACATGTCGGAACATGGAGAAAACCATGGCAAATATTTTGCATGGCAAAGGTCCTAGGTTTTGTCCCTGATATTTCCAGCTATGACTGAGAAAGATCGTTGTTTAAAACAACAGAGAAGTGGCCTGTTAGTGAAGAGCTGAGTGAGGGAAATGTAGTGCAATGATCACATGTCGTTCCCAGGGCCTCCCAGTGTCCAAAAGTTATCTTTAGTAAGTATCCTTTATTATCCATTTTAATTAGTCCACTGAATTATAATGAAGAGAGCTGACTAACCAAAAATTAATAGCTTTGCCACCCTGATAACGATACTGAAACACCTAGCACTTTAGTGATCACCAATTATGGCCTGATTTTTAGATTATCTGGAAAGGGTGGGAGTTATCAGAACTTGATCAGCTGCTTTAAAAAGGTAAATAGTTACCACTATAATTCCAAGGCTACCTCCTTCAGCTAGTTACCATTATAGTTGTCACTCAAAAGTCACACTTCTGAAAAGTAACTTTTTAGCTACCTTTTCAAAAGGCTAAATGCTACAAAGTGCTAGCCTGCAGTATAAAACACATTGTTGTCACATCAGTATCTTCAACAGAAGATGAGCCAGCAACAAACGCCAAAATTTGAACCACGTAATTTCCCTGTTTCACCATTTAGTGAAGCCCCAACTCTAAGAGTAACTATATGTTACTTACATCATAGAAACAAAATTAAGGTACAAGTGGAATAAAATATAACCGTACTTTTGTTATTAGAAAAATGGATTGATTGAAAGGCAACTAGTTATTTGCAACTTGCTCATTCCAAGCAGTATCATGAGTCACTGTAGCCAGAATATCTTTTAGGATGTTACATGAATAACATTTGAAGACAGAAGCAATGATGGCTGGTAGACTGATGTCATTGTTGCCAGTAGAATGGAATACAACCTATATTATCCCAGTCATGATTGCTTTCCTTGTAATGCCCCTATGCAGGCTAGAAAGTTTAGTTGAACTGACTGGGTAATATGTTGACTAGAATTTGTTGGCTACTGTACTTAGAAAAGCAAGACTCTAGGTGTGATGCCTCAGTATATATTAAAAGCTTCCTTCACTGATATTTCTACCAGATTTGCTTACAAACTCCAAAGAGGTGCTCTAGTATGGCTGACTACAAGGGTGGGAACTTGTGGTCCTCCAGATGTTGCTGAACTACAACTCCCATGAGCTCTAACTGAAATGGGTCATCAGAGGACTACAGAAATCACCAGTCTTTCCTTACTATAAGCCAAAATAATGATCCCATATTCTTCCCAACTTCCAAACCTCCCTACTGTTTCCCTCCATCACAAGTAATTCTATGTGGGGATTTGCCTTTGGAATGGCCACAATTTTGGTCTTCACATGTGATAATTAATCACGTGAACTGGCTTACTTCTGAATTGGGTCTACTTTCCCTTTCTTTCGGGATGGGGGTACATTTCCCTCATATGATAACGGCCCAAGAACATGCCCATGTTATGGATTGTAAAAACTAAATGTCAAAATAAAGTCAGAGGCAGCCATGGCACACTGCAGGGAAACTTTATTGCCAAAGAGAAACGCAAGGAAAATGGTCTTGGACCAGCAGTTTCAAAGTGGAGGAGGCAAGAAGGAAAAGAAATCAGCAGAAGGGGGATCTCTCCCACTCTAACTGGGCTTGTGGATGCTGCAGAGCTGGGCGCAGATGTAGATGGTGAAGAACGGGCAGAGGGCATCTTCCAAGGAACTGGGGCAGTGGATGAAGGGATGCTCAACTTCTAACATATGCAGGCATATAGCAGTGGGTCGGTTTGGCCAGTGGTTGTGTTACCACATATGGATTTTAATAAATTTTGGAGTGTGTGTGGAGTTCCTTCATAACCCCAAACTGACCTGCCAGGCTAGCAGACATAATCCTGATAGCAGTGGGTCAGGTAGGCAGATGAGTCATACTCACAAGACCCCTGAAAAACAACACTTTGGAAATTCCCCACAGAAAGGTTTGGGAGTTGCTAGAGGGAAAATCATCACCTCCAAGAGTAAAATCTTTGTTTTAGGTCTCACACTTGATGAGCCAGTGATTAACTTAACTCATCTACTATCCCCCCCCCCCCCCCCCGTTGTCAGACCACATTGCTTCAACAAGACAATGCAAAGCCTTTGTTTACAATGCCCAAGCAAGCAAACACCTTTTGCTGTTGTAGCCGGCCCATCTCACAATATTGAACTAATATTAAAATTCCCATAATCAGACCCTTGCCTACAGTTGCAGTCAGGGAGAAGGTCTTAAGATGCCTTGTATAGGATGGGATGCTTATTTGTGAACAGAAGAGCCAACATAATAATAATAATAATAATAATAATAATAATAATAATAATAATAATAATTTTTATTAGCTGGGTCAAGTGGCTCTGACTAATTTCTCAGTCCAAATACAGGTGGGAGAATAAAAGCTAAGGGCAGCCAGTGGATTATTTCTTCATTCCCCAGGTCAACTCTCACTCCCATCGCTCCAATGGTTGGTGGAGCTGGGGGAAAGGGACGACATCTGGCCTAAACCTTCAACCGAGGATCCAGCAGGATATCCAGTGCAACCTGGGATGCACATTCAGACAATGCAAGATATGACACCGATTCACACAGAGCTCATCTTGGAGAGATGGCGAAGAGTCTGGAACGACAAGAACAGAAGTGATGGTTATGACCCAGTAAGCCCTGAATGGCTGAGTTCCAAGCCGCCTGGTCAATTGCATCCCCCAAAAGTCTGTCTTGAGATGTTCAGGAGATCATCATTATTATTTATTTATATCCCAATTTTTGTCCAATAGTTGGGACACAAAGGGGCTTACCAATTAAAAAAGGAGAGACTCTTCCATTCCCGACACCTTCTCTACTACTGCGACTGTTGAGAACATGGCACAGGGTCTTCATAGTGACTGGCTCCAAGCACCGAAAATACTGGTTTTGAATGCAAGTGCTTGTTCTGACCTAAAATACTCCAAATGGCAAATCTGGGCATCATTATTCCCCAGTGAGATCCCGCCTGGGCTGCCAGAGCCTCAGTACAGCCCCTTTTCTCTCATTCCACTGCAGGCAAAGACCTTTCGTTATTCCTGGCAGGGTTTTAGTGCAGCTTTGGGTCCCATTCTGGGAGAAAAGCAGCATATAAATAAAGTAAATAAAGATTTGTATAAATCCGTACTGGAGGTTTTTAAGGGAAGGGGTTTTGAAAGGATCCTGAGTTATTTTACACTGTTCTGTGCTTAAGCTTTTTTAAAATCACGATAGGAGACCTCTGACAGTCTCTCCAGGTGCTTGTTTCAGCCCTTCCAGGTTGGATGTGTCCCCTGCTTTTCAGCTCCATGGAAAGGCCCATGGGCTGCTTCGAAGGAGAGTTTTTGGGGACACCCATCTTTCCTTCCAGGAAGACTTCTGCCTGTCTTTGCCACGAACTGGATGCCAGTCGGTGAGTGTTGCAACCCAGGATTTGCTACCTGAGACATACCCAATCCTTCTTGTTCTTATAGTCCACTCTACCTTTTTGCCAGCTCTGGGATTCAAGCCAAGGTGGCTCATGACAGCCCAAAGAGATCCAATTTAATAATAATAATAATAATTTGTTTTATTTATATACCGCTATTCCAAAGATCATAGCAGTGAACAGCAAGTAAGCTAATTAGCAAGTAAGCTAATTTGCCCCCAACAGTCTGGGTACTCATTTTAGCGACCTCGGAAGGATGCAAGCCTGAGTTGAGCTTGGGCCCTTTTGCTGGTCTTGATTTCTGCCATCCTCTGCTGCTATTAAACCAGCCCAGCTAGTTTAGATGATGGTTTTCATGGCTAACTATTCCAGGGATTACATTGATATTTGCTGCATTATGCTACACCCCAGCATTGTTTCATCTTGTTAGTTCCCGATGTTCCTTGTAAAAGCATTGGCCCGGTTCCTTTAATTAATCCTTGTTTCAATGTCTCCGCCATGTTGGTGTTTTATACCTCGGAAGAAGAAACTTCTAGGAGGTTTGCGAAGCTTCAGAAACCTACAGGAAGCTTCTTTGGAAACCTATAGGAAGCTTGGTGACATCTTAGGAAGCGGAAGGCCTGCAGAGCGGTGAAGAGTTTGGTCCAGGAAGCTGCGGTTTCTAATAATGTATAGTAATAATATTTATTTATTTATACCCCACTCTTCAGCCAAAAGGCTACCTCCCATTCCTTCCCTGAGCTTGAAAAATGGCGGATGGGACAGGATTTGTGTCCTACCTTTACTCCAAAGGAAAACTAGTAGTGACTCTATACAGAGGCATGCTTGATTCAATATGGCAAGGTGTCATTATCTATTCCAACAGACAGCATCCCTGCAGACCAAAAAATTTAGTTGCATACACAGAATGGAGGCAGGAACAGCAATCATTAAGTTTTTTAAAATCAAATACTTCCTAATAATGGCTTTTTGTTTTCCTGCCCAAGGTTCATGGCTGTCTTGGAATCCAACACAAGGAGCCAAGATGGGGATTGATCTTAGGGAGAAAAGCAGCATGTCCATGAAATAAATAGGATAGATCCACCTTCAGGGTCTCTGTAAGTTGGAAATGATTTAGAAGGCACAAAACAACTAAAGCGTGGGCTGCAATTGAGAACACAAAGCTAGGACAGACCAATATAGAGCACCAAGGAAGAATGATTTCCAGAAAACCCAATATTTGGAAATCCTGAACAATTTAAACGGATGTCTCTGTTGGAGTTGGGACTTCCAGTTGAGTTCAAGTTACCCTTCTTCTTGGAAACTACTTGGCACTTCACTTGGTTGGTCCTTTTGTGGGGTTTATTCCTTGGTGCCTAGATCCAGAGCGACGCTGCAGACTTTGATGCAAAGACATGCGTCTTTGCTTCCGGTACAAACCAGGCAGACGAGGATGACTTATGTGGCCACCTGCCCCTACAGAGTTTGGGTTCATCAGCAAAAATCCCCAGACGGCAATTAGAGGAACACAAAGAGCATCCCAAGTACGCCAAGAACACCTCCAGGCCATGTAATTTTGGAACATGACGTTCAGTGATTGTAAACAGGGAATTTAATTAGAATAAACAGGGCAAGAGAAATATAGAAGAAAAAAATCAGGTGGCCTATATTTTACAAAATCAATTTTGGTATGCACTGAAGCCTAGCCTTCAGGCCTTGACAGGAACTGTATAAAAGCCGTGGCGATTTTCCTCTTTCCAACAGTGCCTTCTGACTTTCTGCTGCCGAGCTGCTGATAAGTTGTCTTGAGCTCCTTTTCTTCTCAGATCAACAAAGGAAGGAAAGAAGGAAGGAAGGACCTCTTGGATATTTCAGGAGCAGAGATATTGGGGGACATTAATTCTATGGTGGAAACTAATGTTCATGGACAGGTGTTAGCTATGGATAGCAAGATCTGAAATGTTGATGGTCTGGTGATGCATCTGGCAAAATGTTGATGCATCTGGTGGGAACATGAAAGATGCAGGACCTTGTGGGGGGGGGACGCTCCCAGGATCTCTGCAACTCCCTTCCCAGAGAAGTTAAAATTACTTAATAATAATAATAATTTATTTATACCCTCCCAGCCTGAGGTTGGCCATCAGCACAAAACAATACACGTGCAAATCGCTCCTGCATTCCCAGGCTCACACACTATACATACACCCAACTTTTACCAGGCAAAGCATTCTCTGAAGATGCCAGCCAAAGATGCTGGCGAAACATCAGGAAGAAAATTTTCTAGAACATGGCCACATAGCCCGAAAAACCCACAAAAAACCATGGATGCCAGCCATGAAAGCCTTCAACTTCAGATCAATACACTGTTTACAATTAATACCTAACATTCAATATGTGGGATTTAATTACATTATTGACTTCATTGTACTCTGTATTCCCTTTAACCTTCTCAAGCAGGATTTTCCAACCCAAATTCCAAGCTTCTACTTTACTTTCTTTAGTATATTTTAATCTTCTATCTCTAATAATTAATAAATACATATTAAATTAATAAAATCTATACAATAGCATGTTGTTGAAAGCCTTTGCAGTCATCTGACACAACTCTATGGGCGGGGAGAGGAGATCACTTACTGAAAGAACAACAGTAAGGAGAGACAGGATAAATAAAACTAATAATAACATTGTACAGTACACTGGGCAACCTTGGACAAGTCACATCCACTCAGTTGGCCGGCGCTCTCCTCGCCTCCTTCCTGGTCCCCGCGGGGGCCAGGAACGAGGCGAGGCCCCGATCCTGGCCTCCGATCGTGGAAAGGCCCGGGGCCCAGGTGGGGAGGGAAAGCCTCCTTAAGTGGAGGCTTTCCCTCGCCGCTTGGCCTCCGCTCCCCGCCGCGATCGCGAGGGAAAATGTAGGACAAAATTTTCAAATGTAGGACACATTTTTGTGTGCCCTACATTTGAAAATTTTGTCCTACATTTTTCCCGGTTTGGAGGTCCAGCAGTATGGCAACCCTACCTTGACTCCCAATCTTGAGAAGAAGGTGGTATATAAATAATAATAATAATAAAGGCCTAGTCTTCTTATGGAGAGAGCTTCCACCATCAAGAAAACCCTCATGCTGTACTTACCCTATTTGACAGGGAATTCATATTTAGTGGCAAGTGCTATCTCCGAAACAATGATTATGACATAGCTACAAAGATACCCCATGGTAAATTTGGCTCTGACAGTTAAAGAAGGACCTGTGTTTTAAACTGAGTGTACAGCATTCCAATAAGAAGCTTGGAAAGTATCATCCATCTTTCTGACTGCAGGATTATGGATTTTAAATCCTAGAGTCAGTGCATTGTTTATTCAAAGATGCCGCAGATAGCATCAACTGAGGGCTGAGTGATGCAGAGAGGATTTAGAAATGTTGCCATCGGCACTCCAAAAATGCAATGCTGCGCCCTTTAGTTCCCAGCTAATCACTTGGAAACATGGAGACACAAGCATTCGTGTATTGGCCATACATTTTGGTTGGGTAAAGCTGCGCTTCTGTCAGGAAGGCTAATCTCCAATTTAGTACATAGAAGGAACCGTGCGAAAACAATGCAGAAATCACCCAGCCCTGTGTTTGGGGCATTTAACTTCCACTCTCTGCCTTACAGAAAAGCTGGATTTAACATGAAATACTATCAGGGCCTTTCCTCAGTTGAATTGTTGGGAAAGTTCGACAGAAACCATTTTTAAATAGGGAAGGCATTTGGAGACTTCTTTAAAACTGTTCAAAGCTCGATACATTTGTATGTGCAACACTGCAGCAAACTCCAACAAACTTTTATCTGTTTATGTGTTTCAGGCTGGTTTTTTTTTAGAAAAACTGATCACAAGGCACACTTTGCCCCCTAACTTCAACTGGCATCTGTGGTGATCTCTACATAGGATTCAATACATTTTATTTATTATATAGTGACACTTCATTTATGACTCTGCCCTGGTTCTCTAACAAAGTTAGCACTTTCTTTTTTAAACCTCTGCTGCCAAAATGGATACCTCTCAAAACATTTATCATTTATGGTCATTTATCCTCTCCACCTCCCCCTCATGGTCTTTTATCCATTTTCTTTTCTAGGTCCACAAAAAAGTTTTAAAGCTTTTGCAAGGGTTTCTGAGTGCTCTGCAATGGTGTGTCCATGGGAGTGTGTGCAAAGTGAAGGCATTGAACCTCCAATAAGAATCCTGCTGCTCATAAAAAGGTTCTTCAGTTGTCAAATCTATAGCACTGCAGTAATGTAAAACTTTAGTTGAGGATTTAGAAATATAGTTTCAGCATCCGGTGAAAAGGGCCAGTCAGAATGATCAAGGAAAGGTGAATATAGCAAATAGAAGAGCTCTAAGGATTTTGAATGACTTAACTATCTACATTGATAGAAATCTGGAGATTGAAGGCAAATGGGAGGAGAACAACTCCCCTGGGGCTCCATGCGGTCATAAATTCCTATTCCTTTCCAAAGTCTTGCCTCCAGGCCATAATGCACACTCTCCAGCATTTTGCAGATGACACTTGTGACTGAGTCACATCTCAGTGCGGTCAAAAGGCTGTGGCCTGGCAAGAAGGTGACAAAAGTTATTAATGAGGAAGAATACACAAAACTACAATTTCAAGCAGAGAAATCCTGGTACTTATGTACTGAGTTTGGGAAGGAAAAGGCTGCCTGCTCTACTTCTCTCCCTCCTGCTGTGTTGAGTGCAAATGACTTCTCGATTTTAAATTCAGTTTGAAGTAAGGATGTTATCAGACAAGGGAAATTGGAAGTATAATCCAATGGCAATCTGAGCGCAATTATGGGGTTTAACGTTATTGCGTGATAGACTACCACACACAATTTTGGGCAATGGGAAGTCTGTCCAAACGCAATCGTGGGGTTTCACGTTATTGCGTGAGAGGTGATCACACGCAATTTTGGGTAATGGCAAGATATTTTCGGGCAATGGGAAGTCAGTTCAAACTTAATTCAAATTCACGTAAATTCGCTGAACTAGTGAATTCACATGAATGCGTTCTGGCCCCACTTTCTTTTCATTCGAAATTAAGAGGACATTTTAAAAGAAGCAAAGAAAGTGGAATTGCAGAGGATTAATGGGGATAGTTTGGCCTGAACCCAGAGAGGTGAAGGGTATGCATGAAATTTATCTCATGGTGCAGCCACAGTGCAGAAATAATCCAGTGTGACACCACTTTAATGCTATGGAATCCTGGACACTGAGGTCCTATGAGCTATTTAAACCTCTCTGCCAGAAAGCATTGTGGCCACAACAAACTACAAATCCCCAGATTCCCATGGCAATTAAAGCAGGACCAAACTGCGTTATTTCTGCAGTGTGGATGCCAGGTCCTCCTCCTCCTTCTTCATGTCCCTCTTTCCCCACAAAAATTGGGACTCAGGGCAGCTTATCATTTCAAAAAAGATGAGCCCCACTAAAAAGTTAAGTTTTTAAAGTTCTGAACAATTGTTGCAGAGACAGTGTAACCAGACGTCCTCCTTTTCCAGGACATGTCCTCAGGGGGACAAGGCACCATAGGACATTGCCAGAATATGTAGGACGTGACCAAATGAATGCTAAAAAAACACTCACAAAAATAGAAATTCATGCTTCTCGGTCCTGCTCGAAATGGAGGACCTTTTCAAATTCTTCCAGGACAGAAGGCTGAAATGGAGGACAGTTCCTGGTAAAGGGACAGAAGGT
>NC_056525.1:106959997-106974461 GCF_019175285.1 Sceloporus undulatus | reverse complement strand
AGGAATGGAGGACTGGTCCTGGCAAAGGAGGACACAGGTCACCTGGGGCTGAAGGTAGGAATGGAGGACAAGTCCTGGCAAAGGAGGACACAGGTCACCTGGGACAGAAGGGAGGAATGGAGGACAAGTCCTGGCAAAGGAGGACACAGGTCACCTGGGGCTGAAGGTAGGAATGGAGGACAAGTCCTGGCAAAGGAGGACACAGGTCACCTAGGGCTGAAGGGAGGAATGGAGGACAGGTGTGGCAAAGGAGGGCACAGGTCACCTGGGGCAGAAGGGAGGAATGGAGGACAGGCCCCTGAGGCGTCCTCCCTTCAGCCTCCTGCCCTGGAAGACCTCCCCCAGCAGCCCAAGAAGCCCGAAGAGGAGGTCTATAGGAGTGCCTTCCTCTTGGAGGGGCTCCAGTAGGTCCCCCCTGCATGCTTTGGGGAGAGAGCTTGGTCTTTTACCTTGGCTTTGCTCTGCCCCCCCCTCCATTAAGCGCCCTCCCCCAGGAGGAGGAAGGAGGGAGGGAGGGAGGGGAGGGGAGGGGACGGGGCGAAGGCAGGGCCTGGGGGAGCCCCTCCCTCCTTCCTTGCCAGCCAGCCCGCCCTCCCAGTGGCCACTCCTAGTCCTTTCCTTCCCCTTTCCTCTCCCTTCCTCCCTGGGTCGCCTTCTTTGGGCTCCTGATTCAAGGCTGGGGCTGAGCCCCCTCTTTGCCCTGAGAGAGACCCAGGGATGGAGCCCTCTGGCCCAGGCGCCCCTCCTTTGCCTCTCCCTTCTCCTCCTCCTCCTTCTCTGGGCGCCGACGTGGCTGGAGGCGAGGAGGACCCAGCTCCTGCCCCCCTCCCTCTGCCTTCTGCACCGGAGCTCCTGGGCTTCGACGAGGAGGACGAGGACCTGGAGGTCTTCAGCAAGGTAGCCCTGCTGCTGGGGATGATGGGAGAGGCAGTGGCCACCCTGGGGACGATGGGAGGGGGGGACTCTGGCAGCCCTTCTTGGCTTTTCTATTGGGAACATCCTCTGTGTGTGTGTTTTTTAAAGGTCTCGGAAGGTCTTTTATTTTATATTTGCTTGTTTTAAATTTATTTCCTTGCTTAGGCCGCCTTTCTCCCAGCAAGGGACCCAAGGCGGCTCACAAGATAGCAACAACAACAACAACAACAACCCATTTTAAAAACTACCATAAATGCTTTTTTAAAAATTCAATCAAAACCATTTTGTTAAAATGGTATAAAGTTAACGCTGAAAACGCCCAAAAGTTAAAAAGGTATTCAAAACACATGCAACTAAAGCCCACCCTGCCATGGTTGTGTGACAGCAAAGCAGGGTTTGTACCTGGAAGGGAGACTGCCAAGGAATACCTGGCACTGTAGGTTATGTTTCAGAGAGAGGCACTGGCAAAACCACCTCTGAGGATGCCTTGGATAAGGACACCCTGTGCACATTCATAGGTGGAAGGCACATGTGTGCAATCCTTTCCAACCAACCTTTGGGCTTTTTAGAGGGAGGGAAGGGTGGTGTGGGGCCATTTGTCCTCTTTGCCCAGGTGTCCATCTCTCCTTTTTTCCAGGGTGGTCAGGATGATGGGACTGGAGAGGAAGAGAAGGTTTCCTTGTCCTTCCTATCCCAATGGGGGAACAAAAAAGCCTTTTGGTTCCTGTCGCCATTCAGCCTCTTTTTGCCAGCAGAAGTTTGCAAAGCACTGGGGAAAAAAATCTGCCAGCCTCAGCAGGAAAAGGTTGGCATGTATGTGGGCAGCAGCCCTGATCCATACCTTCAAAGAAGCTGCTGCTTAATTTGATAGCAAGCCCAGCAGGCGTCCCCACTTCAGCATCCTCTGGGACAGCAGTGCCATCATCCCCATGCCACTTGATGATGGGAACTGAAATCCAACACAGTTGGGTCTCTGGTTGGCAAAGCTGATTTAAGGTGCCATGGTGGTTTGAGCACTGGATTACAACTCTGGAGACCAGGGTTCAGTTTCCACTGGGTGACCTTCAGCAAGTCACATTCTCTTAGCCTCAGAGGAAGGCAGTGGCAAACCCCTTTGAACAAATCTTGCCAAGAAAACCCCATGATAGTTTGCCTCAGGGTTGCCATCAATTGGAAACAATTTAAAAGCACACCACCACCACAACAAGGGTGTAGGACATGGGTGGACAGTGGTTTTGGAGGTGGCATTTGCCTTCTTTTATCCACCATTCCGGGTTTCATTTAGCTTTGTTTTGTGCTGTTGGAACTTGATAATTACAAAAGAGTTCCTCGGAGTGTAGTGGAGTCTCCTTCCTTGGAGGTCTTCAAGCAGAGGCTGGATGGCCATCTGTCAGGGATGCTTTGATTGGGATTTCCTGCATGGCAGGGGGTTGGACTGGATGGCCCTTGGGGTCTCTTCCAACTCTATGATTCTATGAGTTTGGGGATGGATTTTGGACTGAGACAGTGAAGCAAACTGTGAGTGAACCATTGCTACTGTAGTCCCTGGACACGTTTCCAAGGCTGCATCTGCACTGTAGAAATAATGCAGTTTGATGCCCCTTTAACTGCTGTGGCTCAATCCTATGGACTCCTGAGATTTGTAGTCTGTTGTGGCACCAGAGCTCTCTGACAGTGAAAGCTAAATGTCTCACAGAAACTACAAATGCCAGAATTCCCTAGCATTGAGCCATGGTAGTTAAAGTGATCTTAACTGCATTATTTCTTCAGTGCAGATGCAGCACAAGAAAGAAAGAAACAAGTGGAGCTACCCTGTTTTCCCCAAAATAAGACATACCCATAAAATAAGCCATAGCAGGATTTCTAAGCATTTGTGCAATATAACCCATACCTTAAAATAAGATATAGTGATAGGCCCGGAATGGAAGGGGGAGGGAAGGGGACGGAAAGATTGGGGCCAATGGTTCATTCTAAAGGAAATGGAGTCACAAGAAATTCAGGATGGCATTCCGGGTTAGGAGAGTTGTGACAATGTTCCAGATGAAGACGACTTAACTATATTTGAATAAATGTAGATTGTTGTACCATACTTAATTTTAAAAAGACATCTCTTGAAAATAAGCCATTGTGTGTCTTCTTGAGGGAAAGTAATTATAAGACAGTGTCTTATTTTTGGGGAAACACGGTGGTAGTAGGCATAAATGTAGCAGTCCCTAGCCCACTGAGAAAAACTTTGTCAGCACCAGATTGCCTGAGATGCACTGTTCTGTGACTGATGCCCAGTCTTGACACCTCAAAGATTATTATGATTCAGTTCCCAGAAGACTCAGGCAGTATGGGTCAGTGAGCTGGGGAAAGGGTTGTGGCATTAAAGTCTAGTGAGATCTAGGGGCCAGGAGGATGGGAACTGCTGAGATTTCCTCTTTTTCTTATCTGTCCTGTTAGGGTTGACATGGAAGCTCAGCCAACCTTATTTTAAAACTGTAACTCTCAGAATCCCCTGCCTGTATGATTAGTCCCCTCTTTTGTAGAAGACACTAGCTGGGGGTTCTGGAAGTTCAACTGTTATTGTTACAAGCTCTGCTGCTAAACCACCATGGCCCAAAAGAGTGGTGCAGGTTTAGTTTACCATTGATGACACAGGCCTAAATAATGCTTTATATTTTCAGTGGGAATAGTAGATTTCAAGGTGAATTAGGCATCTTGCTGTTATCCCAGTTTACAAGTTGATCACTTCCAGTGTTACAACATCTGCCTTGTACTCTTTCCTAGGAACTACATACTCAGAAAGATACGCAATCACATCTGATCTTGGAAGCTAAAAATGGTCAAGCCTGGTTAGTACTTGCATGGGGAACACAAAGTACTGCCAGCTGTAGGTCAGAGGAAGGCAATAGCAAACCACCTCCGTATTCTTTACCTGAAAAAATCATGATGAAATCCATGGGGTTGCCATCAATTGACAGGCAACTTGAAGGCACATACACATACAAAAGTGTGAAATTAATTGGGTTATTTAATTTTATCCTACCACAGACATCCTATAACAAATGCAGAAGCATTTCCACTATTAGGGACAATGGGGCTGTTCAGACCAGCCGTTTGGGGCGACTTGGGGGCGGAGTCAGGATGTAGTGTTTCCACGATACATGCCCTGGCTCCACACCATGGCACAAGGCATCGTGGCGCTTCTCTGGCACTGTGTATATCCATTTTTTTTTTTTTTTGCGGCTCCTTTTTGTGCTCTGCAAAGGCCAGATCAGAGCCATGGCATGCAGTTGTCATGGCCCCAATCTGGCTGAAACGGGTGGCTGTACAGCCCCAATGTTTCTTTTTCTGTCAGATATTGGGGAACATGAGTGGTGGAAAGTATTGCAGTCATGTCTTACTTGTGAGGTTTCCAATTAGACACTGTGAACTGATTGCTGGACTCATTAAGACTTTGGTCTGGCTCAACGAACTCTTTCTAAGTAGTACTGTAATGATTTGCTAGAGGCTCTTTTGTGACCTATGTGATCTGAATAGGTATTTGAACCCACCTTTTCTCATTCCAAGTCTATCATTCTTGATCACATTTAGTGCAGCTGTGGCTTCTGTGTCAGTGGGACATAGTCCATATTTTCAGATACCTATTTACGGAGCTCAACTGTACCCCATATATACGTTCAATCCACTGAATAGTGCCTTTAAAGTCTGACGTAAAACCCTGTGTGAATTCACCACTTCATTGGCAAGGAAGCCACCAGCCACAGATGTTGCATCAGATGTTTTTGTGGAGAAGACTAGAGCCCCAACTTTTGGAAACAAGTGAGGTTGAAACAATTTAATACAATAAAAATAATTGAAAGCAAAACCTCAAACATGTTGGCTTGATTCACAAGCAAGCTATAATTTGTGATCAGTATTGGTGACTTCCTTCCCTCACAACACTGCTTTTCAGGCAGCAGACTAGTGCATGGGAAGGATACCTCCTGTTTGATACCTGTTGTGTTTGGCTCTGGAGCAGGTGAAAACCACTGCAAATGTTTGATGCTGCTCTCACTTGCTTCACAGCTAAATAGGGCACCATGCAATATCTGCCTTCCACCTCCCTCAGCAGCCTTAAGGGAGAGTTTTCATCTTAAGTCTTGCTGTACTTTGGAAACAGCAGAAGCGTCTCAAGTGTAATGTAGAGAGTCCTCCATGCCCAAATGATTAAGAGATGTGCTCACTCATATTCCACTTTCCCAGAGATGGCAAATGACTATGGGGAAGCATAAGGTGGGTATTGAAGGCCAGTGTGGTGTAGTGGTTTGAACATTGGACTGTGACTCTGGAGACCAGGATTCAAATCCTTGCTCGAGCATAGAAAACCACTGGGTGACCTTGGGCATGTCACACACACTCAGCTTCAGGGGATGGCAAAGGCAAACCCCCTCTGAAGAAACTTTCCATGAAAACCCTATGATAGGTTGGTAATAGTATCACTATAAGTCAATAAAGGAGCTGGAGGCACACAACAACAAGGTGAGTATTTATGTGACGGTTCACACTTTGGATCCAGTGTGGAATCACTACTTCTTTGTATGAAAATTCTCAGAATCGCCCAGCCAATAAACATCTTTGCTGGGTGATTCTGAGAATTTTAATATAAAAACATAATACCAAGATCTGCTTTGACCATCATTCCATTTGTACCACCATATTTCTTTACTATAGTGCTTCAGAGCATTTACACCATTAGTTGGCAACTACATTGTTGAGTAATCCATGTACAAGGGGCCATTTTTTTATTCCTCTTCTCATTGTTGTGAGTGTGATTATTGTGCATGAGGTGGAAGGCACCAGACTGGTGCACAGTCTTCCCTGGGCAGGCTAGAAAGTTAGAGGAAAGAGATGTGCAGCACAGTTTGTGAGCATTGTTAGATATTTGCCTCTGTCCAGAAACTCATTGTGAAGGGACTGGCCAAAAGCCAGGGCTTTAAAAGATGGCTAATGGATTATTATTGGGAATGGTGCCCCAGCTGATTGTCATACACAAGATGGATTTTAATTAGTCATCCTCAGTACCTTTATCAATAATGTATATAAATACCAAATCAGACAGCAGTCTTCACCTCCTGTTGTTTATATACATACACTCTTTCTTTGCTGAGTATTAAGTCCTGTTGATGGAAGAATCTCTCTTGGGGTTGGCATGGTGGGTTGATACAAGTTTTGTGTTTATGCAATTTATAACCACATGAACTGATACACCGAGCCTGAGGTCCTCTGCTCTGCAGAATTTGTAAAACAAGACATAAATTGTACACTAGCATAATAACAGTTCTACTTAAGCAGCACTTGATCTTTAGTATGGACTTCCAAGGCATGTCATTTTCTTTGCAAATAGTAGCTTTTTGGACTGTGAAAATTGGGTGCACTAAGGTGAGGTAGAGCATATGTGGCTCTCCATATGTTATTGGGCTGCATTAGCCTATGCTTTATGCATGGATTCAGTCCATCTGTGGCTTGAAAATATTTAATATTTAAACAAAAAACTCCAAAAAGTAAACCTTGATTTTTGCCATTGTATATGTTGCTGTGGAGTGCCTTCAAGTTGTTTCTGACTTATGGTGACCCTAAGGCAAACCTATCATGGGATTTTATAGAGCTGAGAGTGTGTGACTCACCCAAGGTCACCAATTGTGTTTCCATGGGTGAATGCAGAATCGAATCCTGGTCTCCACAGTCATAGTCCAATACTCAAACCACTACACCACATTGGCTCTCCATTCTATATATGTCACTAGATATGTCATAGTTTTTAATGCGTTCTGAGTATCCATGGGTTTTGGTATCCACTGGGGGTCCTGGAATCTAACCACAGCAGAAACCAAAGGCCCACTGTATAGCCAGTGGTGAGGGATGTGGAAAGTGCAATCCAACATCATCTAGATGGACAAACTTGCCCCCATCCCTTCTCCAAGTCGTTGTCATACTGTAGATAGAACAGTGTCTAATTTCAGAAGCAGTTGAGACTTTGTGAACTTCCAGTGTCACGAATGGTTCTCTGCCATCTTCTTGTGAGAAGAAGCAGTGTCAAAAAGTGACTTAAGCCCTTTTGCTTGATTTACCATTCAAGCCATTCCTTTCATGAGGATTCCAACTCAGGAAGACTCCAGGAATCCTGCAGTGGTTCAGTCCTATGGAATCCTGGGGCTTGCATTTTAAGGAGGGGCATTTAGAATTTTAAGCCAAAGAATTTACCTAGCACCTCACCAAATAAATTAAATAAAACTAGAAATCCAGGGTTCTGTTGGATACTGCCATGGCAATTAATGTGGAATTATAGCTCAAATGCATAGTGTGAAAGGGCTTTAGCTCTGGCCACATCTGAATATCCAGAGGTCAGTATGTCTGCACAGGCTTATCTTGGGCAGAGTGATTCTTCCTCACACTTTCTCATCAAAGTAGATTGATACTGAGTGCAGAAAACTAGAGAAAATGTGCATGCATTTAGCCAAATCTTGTATCTTCTGCTCCCCTAAAAACTACAAGGGTTTTTGGCATATTTGATTTTTCCAAAATTTAATGTTTTCACACTTGGGGACATCACTGAATATGGCAACTGTATGCATCATGGTGGTTACACAAAAATTAACGTGTGTGCACTGTAAATAGGTATTCAGTGTCTTTCCTATAAGCCAGATTTGTTGTGATTCAAGGGAATTAGGGAACAGTGCTATTCCCCGTGGAAATGCATTCCTTGTGAACCTGCTGTCATGCTATCCACCCACATCCTTTCTTTGTGTTTCAGAGGAGCAAGAGCGCCCTTCTTCTTCTGGGCTGAGGGGAAAATCATGTGAGAATGTCCTGTCTTGATCAGTGCTATAAAAGTGACCCAGCACTTCCACTATGTCTTGACCTCCTGTTGCCCATCCCATAAGTTGTTGACAGCTTGATGTTTCTGCCTAGTATGTTAGTACTAGCAGCTTCAATGTGATGGCAGAAATTAACATCACTCCTTTTCATTTGAGTTTGCTATTAGAAAGCAGGTTGTAGTAGCTGTATGCCTTGAAATAGTTTCCGACTTACGATGACCCTAAGGTGAACTTATCACAGGGTTTAAGAATAGAATATGAACAGAATCTTTTATTATGGTCATAGACCAGCACAATTAAAAAAGGGATACACAATAAAAGAAATTCAAAACACAGGTTAAAAATAATATTTAAAATGTCCTTCCAGATTACACAGCTTCGGCAAGACAAGGTTGGTACTAGTCTACTGAGGAGGTTATTGCCTGGTGAATTTTAACTGCAGCAGCACAGAATCTGGCAACATTATACAGTGCGCCTGCGTCATACGCGGGCGTGCCTTACGCAGCTTGAGCATACACGCTCAAGCCACGGGGTGCGCGTGGGGCGGCGTGTCCCATTCAATTGAATGGTGCGCGCGTGCCCGTTGTGCTCCGCGCACCGCCGCACACAAGCCCCATTGTTAGTCTAACTTATCTCTCAGAAATAATATTTTAGCTATGTAAATACTCTAAAGGTACTAGATTATGTCTGATCATGGAAGCTAAGCAGGGTTTGCCCTGATTAGTACTTGGATGGAAGACTGCCAACAAATACCAGGCTATATAGGCTATATTTGAGAAGGAGAAATTGATAAAACTACATTTGACTGTTCCTTGGCTAAGAAAGCTTATCAAATTAATGGGTTTACCATAAGTCAAGAGGCAACCTGAAGGTACATACACATGATATATTTGCTCGCTGGAGAAATAAAAATACATGGCTAGATAGTCCCAATAGATTGATATTTTGTACCTGTTGCTTTGGCTATCTGGAAAGGCATTGGGTTCAGGGGTCTAGGCAGGACTTTATTTGTTTTAAATAGTTTTGCAATACTTACAGAGAGGAAAGAGAAACTCTGTTCAGGAAAGCTATGTGTCCTCTGCCAACCGGCCATTGTAAGTAAAGAACGTGATAAAACCAGGAGAACACAGTGCACCATGACAGGGGTGAATGTTCTGAAAACTCCCATTGAAATGGAAAGTAATTGAACTATGAGTATCTCCCTTTCTTATCTATGATATCCTGAACCAATATAAATCTGGGACTGGATTATTTAGTTCCAGGAATCAGACATCCAACTTGTAGAATAGTCGTCTTCTTTGAGCTAGAAACCAGAGATCTACTAATATGAAATACAGTAAGTGCAAAATAGTAAGCTGAACAAGGAATGAAACTGTTAAGAACAGTTTTCATGCTATGGGTCAACACCTCTGTCTACAATTTTTTGATTCATTTTCCATAGTGTGGTTATGGAAGTTCAAGATATACCATTGCATCACTGGCCAAGACCCAGTGGCTTGTCCAATCACTTGGATCTTTTGGAGAGGCTTTTCTTTTATCTGTCCAATATCTTAATTACAGTTTATTGGTACAAGTGGTATAGTGACTAAATTACTGAAGGGAAGGCTCTCATCATGGCAATTCCCATAGCCACACCCAGAGGTAAAGTCCAAATATGTGGACAGGTTTGTCTTGTATTGATCTATAAATACAAAAGGAGTGCCAATAGGCACCAGACTGCAAAGAAAAAAAAGAACAAAAGGTTAGATAGGAGCTGGATTAATATAGTAAATATCTGGTAATACACGAGTGAACACAAATAATGACATGTCTATCAATAACTTGTCGAAGGTGAAACAAAACAATTAGTTGCATGACAAAAACATATATTCAAGGTATATAAGGCTGACTGAAGTTGACATATGTAAAAGGCATGTACAGCTGATTAGAAACTTAACAATTGCTTAACAATGAAACATTAAAGATGTAGATGGTATGACTGATGTTATCTCTAAACTGTGTAAGACAAGCTGTAGATTTTCATGAAATTTAGGAGTCCTAGTAGACTGCAAGTTGAACAGGAGTCAACAGTGTAATGTGGCAGCTAAAAAAGACATTGTGATTCCAGGCTGCATCAATAGAAGTACAGTGGATCTTGGTATCCACGGACTTGCGGATCCCCAATGGATACTGAGGGCTGACTGTATAGTGCAGGGGTAGGAAACCTTTTTGAGCCGGGGGCCGGGTTGCTGTCCCTCAGACAACTGGGGGGACCGAAGCCGGGGGGTGGAGCTTCCACCCCCCGGGGGCGGGGCCATGTGCTCACGGGAGATTTCACCGCCATTTTTTGGGGGGAAATGGCGGCGCCCAGAGCGCGAAAAGCCGCAACTGTCGTCGGCGGTGGCAGCAAGAGCAGCCAGGGGCTGGCTTAAAGGCCTCTGCGGGCCGCATCCAGCCTGCGGGCCGGAGGTTGCCGACCCTTGGTATAGTAGATTGAGAGAAGTAATAATACCATTCTTTTTTGCTTTGGTCAGGCCTCACCTGGAATACTGTGTCTAGTTTTTCAAAAAGGACATTGACAAGCTGGAGTATGTCCAGAGGAGGGTGACCAAAATAATGAAGGGCCTGGAAACCATACCCTATGATGAGCAAGGAGCTGTGTATGTTTATCCTGGGGAAGAGAAGTTTAATATGAAAGCCCTGTTAAAATATTTGAAAGCATGTCATACTGAGGATGGAGCAAGTTTATTTTCTGCAGCTCCAGAGAATAGGACCCAGAGCAATGGATACAAACTACAGGAAAAGAGACTCCACTTCAATGTTAGGAGGAACGTCCTGACAGTAAGAGTGGTTCGACAGTAGTATATGCTGCCCCAGAGAGTTGTGGAGTTTCCTTCTTTCGATGTTTTTTAACAGAGGCTGGATGGCCACCAGTCCGTTGTGCTTTGATTGTGAGTTCCTGCATGGCAGGGGGTTGACTTGATGGCCCCTGAGGTCTCTTTGTACTTTGTAATTCTGTGATTCTAAGTAGCTTCTTTTTCCAGCTCCAAACAGAAACATGTTATCTCAAAGCCAACCAGCTAATTCTAGCAGTTTTCTTGTCTAGGAGGAGTAGGTCTTCTGTAAAGGGAGTAGGTCCCTGAAATGGAGACCAAAATGGGAAGGTGCAGGGCCAGGATATTCCAGACTTCCCCCAAAGTATCCTGACCTAGGAATGCTTCCTCAGATGCATACTAACACAGCTAGAGTGGTCTGTTGACATTCGCTGGGGTTAGGGGCACAGGGCCCCCTGTGAATGTGGAAAAACCTCAAATAAAAGAACACCACTCTAAGAATCTGCAGGTCCTCCAGTGCAACTTTGTGGTAACATTTGCCAGAAGTTGATCATAGAGTCATGCTGGAGGACCTACAAATGCCTAGAGAAGTGTTTCTCTAGAAACTTCTAGGTTTTCTAGCACAACTCTGTGGTCAACTTTTGACAGAGTTGTGCTGGAGGACCTAGAGAGAACATAATAATAAAACCATAAATAATCACATCCACAAAAGTTAAAGTCGCAAATGTGGAGGGCCACTTGTGAGACTAACCTCCACTATAGCATTATTGTTGGCTCAGGTAAGCCAAGGAGGAGTCATTAAGGAAGCACTCTGTAAGCTTAGAGCAGAAATGCAGAGTATGGCAAGACATTGGCAAAGGCCTGGACAGTGGGGTCAGGCGAAGCTCTTCCATTGAGAAAGGAGCCAAACAAAACCATGTAGCAGAAGCAATTTCAATATGGACAGAATATCTATGTCTGAAGGCTTTGCAAAGGCAGGCAATTTTATATGACTTCTAATCAACCAAAGGGCCAGAATGGAAGCAGTAGTGAACAGAGGACTTAAGAGGGCTTTGAATCATTTAACAACAGAGTTGGAAGAAACCACAAGGACCACCTAGCCCTAGCCCTTTCCATGCAGGAATACACAGCAACTAAAGTACTCTTGAGAAATGGCCATCTCACCTCTTTTGAACGAAGTCAAAAGAAAGAGAGTACACCATGATTAATGGTGGTCTATTCCACTGTTAAATTGCTCTTGCTGTCAAGAAGTTCTTCTAATGCTTAAGTGGAATTTTTTCCTGAAATTTAAATCCACTGATCCATGTTCTGGTCTCTCGAGAAGCAGAAAACATCTTGCTCCATCTTCTGCGTTACATCCCTTTAGATATTTAAAGATGGCTATCATTTTACCCATTAAACATCTCTTCTCAAAGTTGAACATACCCTACTTCCTAAGTCATTCCTCATAGGACTTGGTTTCCAGACATTTAACCATTTTGGTCACTTTCCTGGATGTGTTTTAGCTTGTCAATATCCTATCTGAATTGTGGTGCCCAGACTATACAGTACATAGTTTTTCATATCTGACTAAAGCTTATGGCAGTTTAGGGTTTAGCGATATGATTATAGTAACTGAAAATGCAGGGAAAATTAGTAAATCAGTAATGTAGAACTATACTACAATTATAACTGGTATCGTATACTAGCTATTGGTTCAAAATCAGCAGTTCAGCATGACAAACCTTCAGCTCCGCTGTTTTTCTTTTTAAAAAATAGCAGAAGAATATTCACAGAACAGCAATGGAAGCAGTGCACATTTTTCATTCTCGGAAATCCATGTTCACAGATCTGTTTATGACAGAAATTTATGGAGCAAAAAATCCAAATGTCAGCATCTTAGAATTGACTGCTAGATTTGCTACTGAATATAAGCCTAAGAGGCATTAATGAATCATTTATGAATTGTACACTTTAATGTTTAATGTTTAAAATAAATCTAGCAAATGTAGAAATAATATTTCAGTTTTAGCCTTGTGCATAGGATCATTTTCTTTTTTTAGGGTGTGTGTGTAAAACTTATAAGTCAAAATTTTAATATTTTAATACACCATTTCTATGTTCCTTTGAAATGAATAGTAAATTTCTGTTAGCTGGTGTGAAGAGACAGGTCCATTTGTACTGCTCATTCCCTCTTCTCTTTGCCTCCACCTCCCAAATTCTACCACTGGCACTTTCGTCACATCCCTCATCTTTAGCTATGCTAGCAATGGCTTGAGGGAGATATAGTTCATCAACATCTAGACTAGGGCTGTACAATTCCCATCTACAACCATTTGGCTGTATCTCCCAATCCATGTACTTGCTAGTTCCATCTTCCTTCCCTATCTTTTTCTCTCGCTTAACACTTCCCTCTTTTCCCCTTCCTTTTTTCTCCTTGGACATTTCCTTACACTATCCTTTCTTGTAACCCTTTTTGCATCTGATACATTTTCCTTTCCTGTTGGGAGAAACAGGAATAGAAATTGGCCCATTGAGAAAGGCAGAGGAGCTTCATATAGGCAGTACACAGAGGACTAAGTAGGGCAGAGGGATCGTAAGAGTAAGAATGAGGAAGGGATTTCTAACCCCTTCTCTTCCATCTTTAAGGACAGCTAATCAGTATCCTTCTCATTTAAATACTACTTGTGTGAGAGAGGGAGAGTACGCTTTGTTCACAATTTCTTTCCAAATAGGTTTTCTGATTTTTTTTGCAAGTCATAAGCCTGACAGTAACTTGATATATTGAAATCTTGAACATCTTAATGCTACTTTAAAAGAGAGTAGAATTCTCTATTGGAATATCGACACAGACTAGGGATCAATCAGGTAAAGATCAATCTAAGACCAGGCTTTTCTTTCATTCCCTTGCTACTAAACATATAGGAAGCTATCTTATACTGAGTGAATCCATAGCCCATCTTGCCCAATTGTTGCCTCTTACTAGCAATGGCTCTCCACATCTAAGACAAGATTCTTTCCTAGCTCCATCTGGCTCCACCTGGGGATCCCTAATTTTCTCTGGTGGTCTCTAAACATGTCCCTGCTTAGTTTCCAAAAATAAAACAAGATTGAGGGTATTCAGAAGATATGGAGTATTCATACAATAAAAACCATAATGCAGTAAATATTTAAGAAACAATGTGTCAGTGTGTTAACACATTTAAATATAACACCCCTGGACCAGAACCAAAGATGCAATGGGATGAGGTTTTAACATTACAAATGTACCTACACAGAGACTTCAGAGAAAATCTCTAGTCAAGTAATCAACCCTTTTGTATTTAATTATCTTTAGTTTCCACAGCCAATAACATGGCATCTGAGTCCAAATAAGAAATAACCCCTGCCTCTTCTTTGCCACAGAAGAGGCAAGGATTGTATTCTGATCAAATGGTCAGACACTGTCAGTCCATTTCCATTTTCTACTCTGCTTTTTTCAAAGTCGAATGTTGACAAAGATAAGAAAAACAACATATAGATGTGGCAGCTTGTTATTATTTTTAAAATAAACTGCAGCATTACTTTACAGCAGGAATGGGCAAAGTCTAGCCCACTACATGTACACACAGACATACACAGTCTTATTTCATTTCCAACTTCCATTCATTACCCAGGTGAAAAATGTGGCCCAAATAGTTTATGTTTTCATTCCAGGAACACTCTAGATTTGCTTTACAAGAAGACAGCACCACAAACCTCAGTTTAAGAACCCCCCACCCAGTCAACATGTAGTCCAGCATTCAAGCCACTACACCACACTTCCTCTCAGGATCAGATCTACCTTTGTACATTCATTTTAAATCAGTAGACCAGCCTTTCTCAACCTTGTTATACTGGTGGAATCCTTGAAATAATTTTTTGGACTCAGAGTAC
>NC_056525.1:106951201-106959987 GCF_019175285.1 Sceloporus undulatus | reverse complement strand
ATTATTATTATTATTATTATTATTATTATTATTATTATTATTATTATTATTATTATTATTAACCTTTATTTATAAAGCGCTGTAAATTTACACAGCGCTGTACATACAATCTTTTTAATTGGACGGTTCCCTGCCCTCAGGCTTACAATCTAAAAAGACACGACACAAAGGGAGTGGTGGTGGGGAAGGGGCCTCTCTAGTAGGATAATACATATAAAATACATAGCAATATAGGAAATGATTCAATAGAACAAAATAACATCAAATAGCAAGTGACAATTATGCAATGCGTTTTGAAGCTGGTTAAAGAAGTGATGGCTCTTGTTCGTGGGGGAAGAAGGTTCCAGGAGTGAGGGGCAGCGAGTGAAAAGGGCAAATCCGAGATGGGGCAGAGGAAATCCTGGGCTGGGACAGCAGACCTAGACTACCAGAACGGAGGGCCCTAGTGGGAAGGTGAGGAGAAATAAGGTCTGATAAGTAAGGAGGGGCCAGTCCATGGAGGGCTTTAAATGTCGACAGCAGGAGCTTATACTGAATGCGGAAAGGGAGGGGGAGCCAGTGAAGGGATGCCAACACAGGAGAGATATGGTCACAGCGGTGGGCGGATGTGATAATGCGTGCAGCTGAATGCTGGACAGAAATTAAAGGACAGAGGTGAGAAAGAGGAAGCCCTGCCAGAAGGATGTTACAGTAATCAAGTCGTGAGATCACTAGGGCATGGACCAGGATCTTGGCAGTAGAGGCGGAGAGATATGGTCGGATTTTAGTAATGTTGTACAAAAAGAATCTACAAGCCTTGGCTGTGGTCTGGATCTGAGGGATACACGACAGAGAAGAGTCAAAGATAAAGCCAAGACTGCGGGCTTGCTGGACTGGTTGAATGGAAATGTTGTCCACAGAGACAGAAAAGGAGTGTTGAAGGGTGGGCTTAGGAGGAAAGACAAGAAGCTCCGTCTTGGACATGTTGAGCTTCAAACGCCGATGGCGCATCCACTGCGAGACTGCTGTGAGGCAAGACGAAACTTGCTGTTCAAGCCTTGGAGAAAGGCCAAGGGTGGAAAGATACAACTGGGTGTCGTCGGCATACAGATGGTAAGAAAAACCAAAAGAACTAATGAGTTTACCTAAGGACAATGTGTAGAGAGAAAACAGAAGGGGACCCAGAACAGAGCCCTGGGGAACACCCACAGATAAGGGAACAGAGGATGAAGTCTGACCACCTGCAACCACTGCAAAAGATGTGCCAGACAAATAAGATCTAAACCAGTCGAGAACAGAGTCTGAGAACCCAAGGTCAGAGAGTATGTCAATTAGGAGACAGTGATCAACGGTGTCAAAGGCTGCAGACAAATCAAGAAGGATTTGTCTGACCTTTACAGGCCTTGGCCTGTAAAAGGTCATTCAAGATCTTAGTGAGAGCTGTCTCTGTGGAATGCCTTGGGCGGAAACCAGAAACAGTATGTACCCGCACACACACACACACACACACACACACACACTGTATATACTTGACTGTAAGTTGACCTCGTGTATAAGTTGAGAGCAGGCTTGGAGGCCAAAATTATGGATTTTGATATGACCTGTGGATAAGTCGAGGGTAAAACTTAGCTGCATGGGAGAAAGGATGTAAAGAATGAAGCAAAGCAAAATGAAGCTAAAGATCTTTAGAACTTTTGACTGGCATAAATTTTTGTGTTTACTCTAAAGGCTGGATGAATGAGATGGTAGAGGGGGTTGATGCTTCTTTTAGGTGATCTGAGAAAAGATTAAGCTCTCATCTTTCTCTAGGTCCTGGTTCCTTTTTTTAAAAAAAAAATTAAAGTACATTAACCTGTGGATAAGTTGACCCAGGTTTTTTTGGGTCAATTTCTGACTAAAATTTCTAGACGTATACATGAGTATATACAGTGTGTGTGTGTGTGTGTGTGTGTGCGCGCACACACAGAGAGAGAGAGAGAGAGAGAGAGAGTTCTCCCTCTGTTTTCGCGTTCTTCAGACTTGTGTCCCTCGCTTATGCATGAGGGATGAATGAAGGGGAATTAATAGGGGCTGCGCCTGTGGCACACGCCTACGCACCCACACCTATATTCAAGCCAAGGGGGCTTGAATAAACAAAACTTCGCTTTTGTGAGGGGGTCCAGAATGGATCCCCGGTGAAAAAGGATGGCTGACTGTGTGTGTGTGTAGAGAAAAAATATGTGCAACTCAAAAAGAATTGGGATTTTTTTTAATTGCAATATCTCATGGATCCTCAAGTGACCTTTTGTGGAACCTTGGGTTTCCAGGGAATCCTGGTTGAGAAATCCTGCAGTAAATGTTTACATTTAGCTGGTGGCTTCCATGTCAGTGGGGCAGTGAATGCACTCTGGCTTTTATTCTGAACTTTGAAATATTCAATTTACTGATCCTGTTTTAGGAACAGAGTTCAGCATCTTCCTTCCTTCCTTCCTTCCTTCCTCCCTTCCTTCCTATATAGCCTTTCTCCTAAATTGAACCCAAGGCAGCTCACAAAAGATGCTTAAAATACAGTACAATTTTTTAAAAAATTAAAAATGCCACATTAATATAATAAAAATATAAAATCCTGCAGTTATATTTTTAAATCCTGTTTGAAGAGAAAAGTTTTTGTCTGCCAGTAAACAGGGAGGGAACCAGCCTAGCCTCTAGCTCCGTGATGGCTAACCCGTGGCACGGTTTCGCCAGGAACGGGGGGCGAGGGAGAAGGCGGAAGGGGCGCGTGCCTGTTCCTCCTCCTCCCTGCCATGTTTGGGCCTCCCGCTGTCTCTCTGAGACAGCGGGAAGCCAGAAAATGGCGCCTGGGAGGAGGAGACAAAGGCACATGCGCGTCTGTCTCCTCCTCCCAGCCCTCTTCCCTCCCGGCTTGCCTTGGCTTGCCGGGAAAGGGCTCCATGGAGCCCTTTCCTGGCTAGCAAAGGTCGAGGAGGCGGCAGCTGGGGCGCGTGCCCAGCCACCTCCTCCTCCTTCCCGGCTTGGGAGGAAGCCTCGGCCTGCTCCCAGGCCGGGAAGAGGCACGGGGGCCGCCCGTCATCGCGGCAATCGCCGCGGTGCCAAGGGGCCTCCTCCTCCTCCCCGGCTTGGGAGGAAGCCTCGGCCTGCTCCCAGGCCGGGAAGGGACGTGGGGGCCGCTTGGCATTGCGGTGATCGCCGCGCTGCCAAGAGGCCTCCTCCCCGGCTTGGGAGGAAGCCTTGGCCTGCTCCCAGGCTGAGAAGGGACACAGGGCCCGATTGCCGCGGTGCCAAGCGGCCTCCTTCTCCTTCCGGCTTGCCTTCGCTCACTGGGAAAGGGCTCTGCGCAAAGGAAGGGCGAGGGCCCTTTTGCCGGCCTCTGTCGGCTCCTGAAAAGGGGGCGGAAGCCCTGCCCTTGGAGGGCGGAAGCCCCGCCCCAGAACCCAACCCCCATCCTGGGGGTGGAAGCCCCGCCCCCGGCACGCGACCTTAAAAAGATTCTCCATCACTGCTCTAGCTCCTTAAAAGTTCAGATGATTTGAAAAGAAAGGAGGTGCTTACCTTTCTTTACAGATCCATATTATTGCAAAATCAGTTTCTGGAGACATTAATAGAAGCGTTCCTACAAAATCAATATTAATATGAGGGAAATTCCCTTGTTTCCATGCTCCTTCCATGTATTCATCTGCAAAGTTTGCTGCCTAACCAAAACATTATTTTTCTAGTGCATGAGTACCTGGGAATAAATTGACTTCATATATCATTCCTTGCAGTGTGCACAATGGAAATAAAACAGCTCCCTAAGTGGTGAAAAATGAGAATCTTAAAACTGTCAAGTTTAATAATCCAGATTATTACTCAAAACATAAACATGAAGTACATACATTTTAGAAAATAGCTGGCTGTGTAGCCTAATGGTGCCCCTAAGGTTGCATGGAGCCTTAGAAGATAATAATGTAGACTATCACCTGTTCCTAACAGGCATGAGAAATGCAGGAGCTTTATATTCTCTATCTAGTGCAATGGCCAAAAGTTTTAAAAGGTTAAAAAGCTATTCTGGAGAGAACCGTTCTTGTAGTTTGTCTGCATTAGAGGTACAGGTTAAAATCAGCCTGGCATTTGGGAACAATTTGTCTTAAAGTTACTTTTTTTACCCACATTACCAGTGCAGTGCGTTGGTGAAGGGAATGAACCATGAGTGAGAGATGCCCAGGTCAAATGTTGTGTGCCTTGAAGTCATTTCCGATTTATGGTGCCCATAAGGCAAAACTATCATAGAGTTTCCTTGGCAAGATTTCGTCAGAGCAGGTTTGCCTTTGCCTTCCTCTAAGGCTGAGAGTATGTGACTTGCTCAAGGTGGCTGTTTGTGTTTATATCCAGACTCCTCGTCCAACACCCAAACCACTAGCCTAGATTGTGAGTCCATCCCTGTTCCGTTGTTCTGGGAGTGTGCTGACAAATACAAAATAGAGCAATGAATCTGCACAGGAGAGCTTCCTATATGAATGGTCACTTTCCATATAATTTATCAGAATTATTAGAATAATCACTTTCACACACTCCATGAATGTCCATGCCTAGTAGAAACTCGGCAAAAGCTCCGTTTCCATGTGTGCCTGTGCATAGTGGAAGCATTCCAGTGTAGAATCCTTGCTTATGAGTGATGGGATATGGATAGGGTTGCCATAAGTCAGGACCTCCAAACCGGGACAAATGGAGGACAGCATTTTCAAATGTAGGACACATTTTTTTAAAAATGGGGGACATGCGAAAAAATTGACTTTTTTTAAAAAAATGTTAATATAAATGCATGTTTCTTAGGCATGATCAAAATGGAGGACATTTTGGCATTATTTCTAGACAGATGGCAGAAATGTGCTTCCCTTTCTGGCCAAACACCCCACCCCCCATCCAAAACACACACGAAGCACATTTGGGCATTTCACATGGCTTTATTTAACATGGCCTCTTGCACATTTCAGAGGCTTATTGCATAACCAGACCCTATTTAGTTTACAATATGAGCTTACTTGCACAGAACACATGTCGCTTCGAATTCCGTGCGACCCCGCTTTATGGATGGGAACTCTTTTGTATATTCCTCCTGAAACTTTGTCCTCTTGGGTTTGGTAGCCATGCCTTCAAATATGAAGATTCTAGCAAAAACCACAAGGGCATATTTCAGTTGTTTGTTCATAGCTTGGATTGTTGGGATTATGTAACACTGAGCCATGATGGCTAGTGGTGCAAAACAAGAATGGCCAGAGGTGGTGACATTAATGTTGATTAAGGTGCGGCAGGACCTCAATCCTCCCCCTGCCAGACAGGCCTGATAATATCATCATCATCACCACCACCTCCACTGCTACAGCGTGAGAGAGCCACCGAGGCCGAGAGAGTGCGCCTTTCCAACCCAAAGTGTATTTCTATGCTTTTCAGGCTTCTGTTAGCCTGAAAAGCCTAAAAAATACACTTTGGACTGGAAAGTCACTCTCTCTCGGCTTCAGACCCCTTTGGATTACTGTGAAAAGATTTCCCCAAATGTCCCCTGCAGTGTTGATTTCAAATGTCTCAAAAGGACACAACAGTAACACTGAAATGCTAGGGTACACTAAGATTATTATACAATACTCACACAGCTAGGCCTTTGGATGATGATGATGATGATGATGATACGTGAAAGGGAGGCCCCTTTGCAACTCACTCACTCACACTCACACACAGCTAGGCTTTTGGATATGATGATGAATGATGATGATGATTATGAGATAAGATAATAATAATAATAAACGTGAAAGGTCCCTTTGCAACTCACTCACACCCACCAGCTAGGCTTTTTGGTGGTGATGATGATGATGATAATAATAATAATAAACGTGAAAGGTCCCTTGCTCACCCTCACTCACACCACAGCCTAGGCCTTTGGATGATGATGATGGATGATGATGATGATGATGATGGAGGATCATACTAATACACGTGAAAGGTCCCTTTGCAAACTCACTCACACTCACACAGCTAGGCTTTTGGATGGTGATGATGATGATAAAAACACACACACCCCCGCCCGGAGAGGCCTACCTTTGGTCCTCTCCTTTCCCTTTTGCTGCTGCTGCTGCTACCGCTTTTGTTGCGGCTGGGGCTGCCCTCCGCTCCAGTCCTTTGCCGGCCCAGGAAGTAAACAGAGGAGAGCTCCTCCTCTTTAAGCTGGGCGGCCAATGGGGCAGAGAGCTGGAACGGCCCCGCCCCTGCCAGCAGTCATAGACAACTGAAGCAGGGGGCGGGCTGTTCCGCTATTGGCCAGCCAGGCCCAGCCTGCCAGCCAATAGAAGGTGGTCCTCCACCGCGCCCTGGAAGATTTGTGAGTGTGGGCGCACGGAGGCGCAGGGCTCAGCACAGGCAGCAGGCCTGGCTTGTGGAGCCCAACCGCGGCGGCAGCTAAGGCTGCGGCGGTGGCGGACAGAGGAGCTGCCACAGCAGCAGGCCACACAGCGACGGCTGCAATGGTGGTGGCGGTGGTGGCGGCCACAAGAGAAGCCAAAGGCGCCGCCATAGCGGCGCAATAAAAAAGCCTGGGGGCGGGGGCAAACCCGGGGCGGGGGTGAAACCGTACCGTGACCGTGCAGACGGTCCAAAAGCGGGAAATTCCCGCCCCCGCCGGGTTATGGCAACCCTAGATATGGAGTAAAAATTCAGAACATTTGCTCACTGGATGGGATTATAAAAGTTTAAATCCACTTTACAATAATTTTTTTAAAAAAAACAATGTGAGACTTTTATTTTTAAACATTTTATTTGCACAGAAATGATTGCTTTTTGCAAGATTTTGTGCTGAAAACATTGGTTTGTCAACAAAAAAGTGTTTTTACACAAAGATATCATTGGTCCAAAGCACACTGCAGAAATAATCAATTTTGAGACCAACATAACTGCCCTGGCTTAGTGCAAGCAAATTCTGGGATTTGTAGTTTATTAAGGCACCAGAGCTCTCTGATAGAAAACTCTAAATGTCTTACAAAACTACAGTCCCTAGAATTCCCAAGCATTGAGCCAGGGCAGTTAAAGTGGACTTAAACTGGATTATTTCTGCAGTGTGTTTTGGACCGTTGTCAGAGAAAAGAAAAATGGAGAAAAATCACTAAAAAAATAAAATAAAATAAATTGCTTTTTAACTCTTGCTAAAGAATAGAAAAATCTAACAGCTGGTGAGATTTTTTTTCCAGTAGAATTTCAGGGCCAAGGCAATTCTCATACATTCTTTGCACACCCTAAAAGGAAAACCAATCTGCAATATATTAATATTAAATGGAGTTAAGTAGCAAATGGGGTGGGGGTGGGGAGTGAGGATATGCTAGAAAAAGAAAGGGTTAAAGCGGAAACTTCTGGCCAGACTGGGAAGTAGGATTGGGGATGCACTGTGTAAACAGTGAGATGTACCAGTCTGCATATTTTTGGAAGTTGAGGTTGTGTCTGGTTTAATGTTTATCATCAACTGTGGTGGTTTACTTGAAAACATCTATATGGCTTTTATATGGGGCGTGTGTGTGTTTTACTCATGTTTGTAACTTTTGCATGTTTTAATGTTAATTTTATACTGTTTTATCCTATTTTAACTAAGTGATTTTAATTGTTTTTAAATTTTATTGTAAAGGGTTTTTTTAAACTTTTTTATTGAGAAATAAAATCCAATATACAGTTACAGTTGATAAATTTGAAACACAACTAATTTCAGCTCAGTTCATTGTAAGCAGATTATTATGCTATCAGCCGTTCTGCATAGCTGTTTTCCAAGTCATATTTTTTATCTCAGAGATTTGTGTACATGTGTAATGTTGTTTGTATGAGTTCATTTGGGGTCTTTCTTAAAAGTTTTGTATCTTGGTTGTATTAAACTTCTCTATTCATTGTAAAGTTTTAAAATATTTTTTATCTTGTGAACTACCTTGGGACCCTTTCTGGGAGACAGGCGGCATAAAAATGAAATAAATAAATAATAGTAATCATAATCATCACCATCGTCTAGTGAGTTCATGGCAAAGGTAAGAATTCAACTAGAGGCATCCTGATTTACAGCTTGTTCTATTAGCTGTAGTACTATGCTGCTTCTTGTCCTAGAGAGGCAGGCGTATTTGTGTGTTTGTGTTTGTGTGTGCACATGCAACAGAGAAAGTGAGAGACCTTTTCTGGCATACAATGTTAATTGATACCAAGGGTTCCTGCAAGAAGCAAAATCACTTTTTTTCTATGGTACAGTATCTTAGAAATTTATATAATGATATGTCAGGAAAAGATAAGTAGACTGTTGGCACTTAGTCTATCACAAGTAGGCTTCCCATATCCCGCCTGGGGGCGGGACTTTCCCGAATTGGGGCGGGTCCTGCAGGCTTGGCTGGGGCTTGGAGGACGTCTGTCTTCCAAGCCCCAGCCATGCCCTGGGGGCTCCTCCGCGATCGCGGAGTCCTCCAGGCTTGGCTGGGGCTTGGAGGACGGCTGAAGCCAAGCCCCAAACGGCGACAGAGGCAGCCAGGCAGGGGTTTGGGGCTTGGCTTCAGCGAGGCCCCATTCCCTTGCCTGGATTCCTCCGTTGGCGACGGAGGCAGCCAGGCAGGGGAAAGAGCCTTTCCTCTTTCTCCTCCTCCTCTTCTTCTGCCTCCTTTTCTTCCTCCCCTTCTTCCTCCTCCTCTTCCTCCCCTTCTTCTTCCTCCTTTTCCTCCTCTTCTTCATCTTCTTCCTCCTCCTCTTCTTCTCCTCCTCCTCTTCCTCCCCTTCTTTCTCCCCTTCTTCCTCTTCCTTCTTCCTCCCTTTCCTCCTCTTCTTCA
>NC_056525.1:106909941-106951101 GCF_019175285.1 Sceloporus undulatus | reverse complement strand
TCCCTTTCCTCCTCTTCTTCATCTTCTTTCTCCTCCTCTTCTTCTCCATCTCTTCTTCTCCTCCTCCCCTTCTTCCTCTTCCTTCTTCCTCCTTTTCCTCCTCTTCTTCATCTTCTTCCTCCTCCTCTTCTTCTCCATCTCTTCTTCTTCTCCTCCTTTTCCTCCTCTTCTTCATCTTCTTTCTTCTCCTCTTCTTCTCCATCTCTTCTTCTTCTTCTCCTCCTCCTCTTCCTCCCCTTCTTCCTCCTCCTCTTCTTCTTCTCCTCTTCCTCCTCCTCTGCCTTTTCCACTCTTCCTCCTCTTCAATGCCCAAATATGCTGTTTGGAATTGGGGAGGGGTTTTTTTTTAAAAATCATCAACTTTTTGCGTGTCCTCCATTTTAAAAAAACGTGTCCTACATTTGAAAATTTTGTCCTACTTTTGTCCTACATTTGTCCCAGTTTGGAGGTCCAGAATTATGGCAACCCTAATCACAAGCAATGTGCTTTCCCTTGCAAATCATATTCTTTTTATCTACAAAGGGGCTCTATGTGCTTGAAAAGAAGTCAAAAGCAGAGATGTGTGCCCTTTAGGGGTCAAGGGAGAGCGAAGCAGTAGGCCTAGATTCCAAGGCCATTTTCAAGAAAATAAAGGCAATTGTGGCTTCTTGGGTGATTGATATGTCTTTTTTCTCCCCTTCTTTTCTGTTTCAGTGATAACTGAGTGGCTGGTTTTCAAGGAGATAGCCATTGTGGAGCTAGCTATTGCCTGGCAATAAAAGAACAGCTGGTTGGGACTAATGTGCCAGCAGGGGAGGAAGGCTAGGGAAGTGTCTTAAAGAAGTCTGGAAGTATAAAGTCTAGCTAGGTATCAAACAGTTGGTGCTTGAGAAGTGAGTCAATACTTTATTTCTCTCTTTTTTGCAAGATGCCCTTCAAGAGCCACAATAACATATACAGGTAGAAATATATATGGTACACTCATCCCTCCACATTTGAGGCTTTGACTTCTGCGGATTTGATTATTGATGGATTTTATTAATATATTCTCTCTAGGAATCTTTAGGTCCTTCAGTGCAACTCTATGGGCAACTGTAACCAAAAGTCACACCAAAGGACCTAGAGATTCCTAGAGGAAACACTCTACTAGGCATTTGTAGCTCCTCCACCACAGTTCTGTGATCAGTGTGTGTCAGATATTGACCACAGAGTTGTACTGGAGGACCTACAGATTCCTAGAAAGGTGTTCTCTCAGATAAAAACATAGTGTTTTTGTTATTTGCAGTTTTTCCACATTCACGGGGGTCCTGTGCCCCTAACCCCAGCGAATGTGGAGGGACAAGTGTAGATATATGGGGTTGCTGGCAGCGTTCTTTGCTTCAGAGGAAAGAAAGGCAATAACATAAAGCTCGTTCTTTCTTGTAATATTTCTGGTCTGCCCCATTGTGTTTGTGTGTCTAGTTAGCCCTCCATATTTGTGGATTTGACTTTTATGGATTTGATTATTCATGGATTATTTACTGCCATCTCTGCTGCTGCCCTATGCCATTTTTAATAGGAACCTTGCCAGACTGAGATTCTGCAAACAAGGCTTGTAAGTCCCTATTAAAATTGGCAGCAATGGAGGAGGTGGCAAATCCCACCAGCCACCCATTTCTGCCTTACAAAGGATCTTCACCTCCTCAAAGACATTGATGGTGGATTGAATTTGCAGATTATGCTGTTATGTGTGTTAAATATAGATGTTTTAAAATGGGGGGCTAGAGTTATTTGCAGGTTTTCCACTTTCTTGGGAGTCTTGTGCCCCTAATCCCTGTGAATGTGGAGGTCCAACTGTACATGCACACACACACACACACACACACACCTCTTTGATGGTAAATGTTGATGCCACTGTTTTGCTTTGAGATCTGGAAACATAATTTCATTTAGTGGTAGCATTCAAAGATATAGCCGTGTTAGTCAGTACAATCAGTACATAGAGAGATCTTGTAGCACCTTTGAGACTAACCAAAAGAAAAAAAATTGGCAGCATGAACTTTTGTAATACATCTGCGGAAGTAGGCTGAAGTATATGAAAGCTCATGCTTCCTATTTCTTTCTTTCAGTTAGTCTCAAAGGTGCTACAAGATCACTCTACGTATAGTTTCATTTAGGGTTGAGAGTCTCAGAAATACAATATGTACCTGTGGGTCCTAAGAAAAGACTTGGTTGTATGCTATAGTTCATCAGTTGTGTATTTTAGCAGTCATAACTCACTCTTAGGGCAGTAAGCTATTTCTCTTGGCACAAGTGACAAATCTTTCAAATGTCTTGTTTATCCACAGGATGCATCCCTAACGGAAGTAAATTCATTCAGTCCTTTGATGCCAACCTCTCCATCTTCTATGATAAACCAATATAAATTTGAAGATGAACCAGAATCAAAGGACCTTTTCATTACAGTTGATGATCCAGAAAGCCACATCACTACCATTGAGACATTCATCACATACAGGGTGGTGACAAAGGTTAGCATTTGGTTACTTCAAAGGGCTGCTTCAGATATGTAAACTTTGGGGCTGGTCCTCTTCTTGCAGGTGTCAGGCCATGGTTTATACAGACATACAGATTAGTATAGTGATTTATTTTTTATTTTTTTGCACAATGAGATATTAAACAGACTGTGACTCTGGAGACTAGGTTTCAATTACCTGGTTGGCCATGAAAGACACTGGATGACCTTGGCAAGTCAGGTGCTCTCAGCTTCAGGGAAAGGCAACGGCAAGACTTCTCTGAACAAATCTTGTTAGGTCTGCCTTTAGGGTCACCATAAATCAAAAACCACTTGAAGGCACACAACAACAACAGAGATATTGCTACATGGTAGTAAAGACAGATCCAGAGAAGCATACAATTAACCCTGCTTACCTAATGGAGCTTATGCTCCTTTCACAGGAGCCTCTATGCAATATGTTCTTTAAGGGTCTGAAGAAAAAGTTGTCAGAAAAAGGAGCACCTCGTATATATATATGCATGCCTATCTGAGAATTGAGGTCTGTTTGAGTGGGCCTTCTCGGTGTTCAACCAAATGGGGGCTATACATTGTGGGATTACATCGACAAGAGTTTTCTCTGGTGTAACATCCCTGTTTTGTAATATCCTTCCCTCAGAGGCTCAATTCCCCCAGTATCATTCCAACACCAAATGAAATCATTGCTTTTTCTTAAGTCTTTGGGGACCCAATTGATTCTATCAATTTGCACATGTGTTGTTGGTATCTTTATGCCATTTCTCACTTGACCCTAAGGTCCAACTTAGGCCCAGCTACAGAGCCAGATGTAGAAGAGAGATTGTGTGCTGGAGTCCAACAGGAAATTGACCACAAACCAAAACATAATGTTTTGTTACTTATTGTTGTTGTGTGCCTTCAAATCATTTCTGACTCATGGTGCCCTTAAGGAGAACCTATCATGGGGTATTCTTGGCACAATTTCTCTCAGAATATGAGACAATGTGACTTGCCACCCAGACGTTTTCCATGGGGATTTGAACCCGAGTTTTTCAGTGTCCTAATCCAGCAGCTGAAGCACTATACCACACTGGCTCACATATGTGTTATATTGGCTTTATTTTTAAATTGTATAAATTGGTTTTAAATTATCTGGCTTTAAGTGACAAATGAGTTTATATATTTTTACAATTCTAAATTACTATTACCGTACTTTTCTGTATTGTCTTAAATTGACTTTATAGTATGCCAGCCTTAGACCATCAGGGATAGAGCAGGATGTTAATATTTGAATGAATAAATATAGAATCATAGAACTGTAGAGTTGGAAGAGACCACAAGGGCCATCCAGTCCAACCCCTTGCCATGCAGGAATTCTAAATGAAATATTCATGGTTAGATCATGAGGAAAGAGTGCGTGTGAGTAATCAGTTTGCAAGTGTGGAGTATGTGTGCATGAGTGTATCATCAATTGTTTGTTCTTTTCCCCCAGTTGTCGTAAAAGGTTTTGATATGTGTCTCATCTAGCTTTGTCGTCTATATGATTTTCAGACAACCCGAGGTGAATTTGACTCCAGTGAGTACGAAGTTAGACGACGATATCAAGATTTTCTTTGGTTAAAGGGAAGACTTGAAGAAGCACATCCAACACTCATTATTCCTGTAGGTCCAATATCTATCTAGGTTTGAATGGAAACTTTGTAACTTGAAAGAGGTATACCTCTTCATTCATGTTCCTTTTTAGTCTTGGTTCAAATATTAACCCCTGCCCTTATAATCAGATGAAGGAAATGATATTCAAAATTATAAACATGGACATTGTTGGACTTTTAAGTGATCCAGAACAATATTTCTTTCCTTGAGTATATCCTCTCACTGTATTTATTTTAATAATGAAACAGCTGCTGTCCATGTTATTTTGAGGCATTGTTTTGTCTAAGGACTGTATTTTTGGAGCTAGTGTTTTAAGAATACATTCTATTGTGCTGTTTATTCATGTATCTTCCTCCTTGTATTTATTTATTTTTCCCTTAGCCATTGCCTGAAAAATTCATAATGAAAGGAGTTGTGGAGCGATTTAATGACAAATTCATCGAGACGAGAAAGAAAGCTCTACATAAATTTTTAAACCGGATTGCTGATCATCCCACTTTAACATTTAATGAGGACTTTAAAATATTTCTCACGGCACAAGCCTGGGTAAAGAAGCTTTTTATAAAAAAAAATTAAAATGTTGATATAGTTGTAAAGCAGCATTTGACATGTTGGGCTTAAACAAGTATCCAGCTAGCTTTGAATAGGTCCTTTAACTATAATCTTCTGTGAGGACTGAGACGGGAAACTGGCTTCAGGATAGTTCATTTCCTCTTGCTTTCCACATTTTCTTTCACATATCTTGCCTTTCACCCAATAAGCTCAACAATGCATTTATGGCCCTCCTCTTCCATACTTTATCCTCATAATAACCATGACAGATTGAGGTTATGAGGGTGAGGGACTGAGCCAAGTTCAGCCCAGTGACTTTCATGGCTCAATGAGAACATGTATCTGGATTTACAAACTCTTAACCCTCCATTCTGACTAGTATGCCAAACAAGATTTCAGAATAGGAGAAAAGTGGTCAGGAAGATCATTTGTTCAAGTAGGTATGAGAACTTGTCGTTTCTGCATTAACAGTGCAGTTCACAAGATCTGCTCTTTGTTTCCGGATACCATCCCAATGGAAAACTTTGGCTGCATTTACATATAATGCTAAACTGCAGTCACAGTTCAGGGTTGAGATGTAATACTGTACTAAACTTCCAGTTAAATTAAAACAGAAGCAGGAACTTCCAGTCTCTTTACAGTGCCAGCAAAAGAGGATCAAGTAGGGATTGTGTGAGTTCAAAGCTCAGTGTGGCTCAGCATCATCATCCAAACCATGATTTAGTATTGCATTCAAACCAAGCTGGTATTTAGGAAAGCCACATCTTCCTTTTTGTTTTTAAGGGCCCTTCAGACAATAGATACAGAATCCTAGAGATTGCCAATAAAGTAATTTCAGTTTCCATAAAGCCTAACTGGGGCATGACATGAGTGACACACCTAAAAGTCCTAAATCTACTTCTGTTGTAGAAATGTCTTTGAACCCGAAAGAATGCATGTTTACTTACAGAGATTCTGGGCTAAATGCAGTATTAGCCCCCGCTTGAATAGACAAATCCTGTTCATTTCATAAGCAAAATATTTCTGCCTTATTTCTACCTTCATGAAATCCATTTAGGAATTAATTGATGTGCATTCCTATGTCAGTGTTAAGAATTCCTCCCTTAAATTTTCAGGAACTTTCATCTCACAAGAAGCAGGGCCCTGGCTTGTTCAGCAGAATGGGGCAAACTGTCAAAGCAGTGGCCTCCTCCATGAGGGGAGGAGCTGTGAAAAACCGTCCAGAGGTATTTACGGAAATGATTGAATACGTGGACGTTTTTAGTCAGAAGATCAGTCTCTTGGACAAAATCTCCCACCGAGTTTACAAAGAAGAAAAAGGTTGGTGCAACAGAAGAGGCAGGCTTGACTACCATATTATGGGTTATACTTAGTTATATGTAGGTTGTATGCAATTATATTTCTAATTGATGCAATCCTTTTCTTTATTTTTATGCAATGTGCTTTTATTAACAGCCTGCCACTGTTTGAAGCATAATTTCTTACTGTAAGTGCTTAGACAACAACAGCAACAATAATAATGATACTATGGAGGAAAAAGAAGGGGAGCCAGAATCCCTTCCTGTCTTGGCCAGTTTTGATTCCTTGAACTGTACATGTTAGGCCTAAATCCAGTTGCTAGTCCCAGAGTAAATGCAGTGAATCAATGGGAATTTGATAAGACACCACTTGTGTATTTTCAATTGATCCAAACTTACTGTAGTTGGAAATGCATTTGGATTTAGTATTGATTGTTTTGGAAATTGATGTGAATGTAAATCCTTAATATATTTTGTTTTGCCTCCAACTTTTCAAGACTATTTGTATGAAATGAAAGAATATGGCCCAATACACACGCTTTGGTCAGCCTCTGAAGAAGACCTGGTAGACATACTGAAAGGGTTGGCTAGCTGCATTGACCAGTGTTGCAAGGCTACAGAGAAACGGATGGCTGCACTTTGTGAAATCCTTTTTCCTGCTCTACAAGAATATTTGCTTTACAGTGAAATATTAATGGTAAGCTGGAACGGGTATTGCATAACTTAGACTATAAACTAGAGTGCTCAAAAACACAATCTGATACATTGCTGCAGATGTTCATTGCATAATATGTAACCAGTGCATTTTCTGGTCTAATGCAGTACTTAAAGAGAGGGAAAATTTACTCCAGTGTAAGAATACTGTGGAGTTTTCTTTTCAGTGTTTTCTTTTCTGTGTGATATGTTTGTCAGTGGAAGTCCAGTGTACTAATTGTTTGCAGCCGAGAGTACTTCTGCCTTCTCTCATCCACAGTAGGACTAATAATGTACCTGCTTTAATGACTGCTATCTCAAGGGCAGATGAGGGAATTGCAAAATGGCACAAAGAATCATGGGTAGGGAGTTACTTAGTTTGAGAATTACATGTTAGTTATAGTTTTTCTGGCATTAAAGCTCTGTGGGACTTTATTGATACATTGGATATATTTATTAATTTCATGAATATTCTGACTCCATTGAGTTAAAGATGGGGTATATGGCTCATCTCCTCTGTGCTTTATCCTCACAGCAATCTTGTGCGGGAGGCCAGGCTGAGAGTGACTCACCCAAAGTCAACTAGCAAGTTGATTGTCTTTGTGTACATAGGGTACATTTGTTCATACCCCCCCCCCAACATTTTGTACAGGCAGCCTAAAGCAGCATGCATGTGATTGTTTCAAATGTGATCGTGTACCTAGGGTTTAAGTTCAAATCCATAACATGTCGGGTTTTCCTGCCAGGATAAACCAGCATATGAAGCTTCAAAATCAGTAGATTACTACTGAATGGTACTGAGCTTATAAAGTTACTCATGCAGACTGCATGAGTAACCAATAATCAGTATTCCTGCATGGTAGGGGATTGAATTTGAGATTTCTTCCAACTTTATGATCCTATGAATATACCCAACTTCATGTTTTCACTATCACAAAGTCTCCTGTGAGCAAAGTCTTTCCTTTTAATGGAAGGATACTATGGTCCAAAACACAATGCAGAAATAATCCTGCTTGACACTGCTTTAACTACCCTGGCTCAGTGCTAAGGAATCCTGGGAATTGTAGTTTATTGTGGCACCAGAGCTCTCTGATAGAGAAGGCTAAGTGTCTCACAAAACTATAGTTCCCAGAATCCCCTAACACTGAGCTAGGGCAGTTAAAGCGGTCCCAAACTGGATTATTTCTGCACTGCATTTTGAACCTATTTTCTGTTGTCGTGGTTGACACCCTGGAAGGAAACTCCCCTATTACCTCATATTATGAACTTTAACACCCACATAGTTGGTGTAACTCAAAATGAACATGACACACCTAAATCCCATCGGCAAGAAGAGAGCTCTGATGTGCCAGTTTATTCTGAATCTCACCCAGCATGCTTTTGTGTTTCAAACTAACTTCGTCTTTGAATGAGCAGAATTAAAATGAGAAAGTATTTTTAGATTGGAGGGGAGAATTTGATAGTACAACTGCTCCCTGTGATAATGCATGTGACCAAACTGGTTTTGCAGCTGTCAAAACCAAAATGTGAGTACAATAGGTGCCATTTCAGGAAATTGCTTCAGAGAGATTTAATTATTTGTTAGTTTGTCTGTCTACATGTGGTATTTGTTTATTTACAGTATTTTTGTGGCCTCCCAGCCCACAAAGGCACCAAAAGTGATGGACAAAGACAAGCAATTAAAACAATGCATATTAAAACACGTTAAGAAACTCTTTACACACTTTTAAAACAGTCTAAAAGCAATCCTGAAATGCAATTTTAAAACAGTTGTAACAGGGGAATTTCAAACATACATTGCATATTTATGCTAGAAGGGCACTCAGAGTAGCTAATATTAATTGAAAATGAAAAATAAAATCTCGGTTAACAATATAAAATTTAAAAATTAAATTAAAAACACCACAACATAAAACATGGCTAATATGTGACCAATTAACCTACTCCGATATATGGTATGATATCTGTACATTGAGGGCCCTTTCACACTACACGCTAACTGTGTAGTGTGAGTTATAGAATATGATTCCACCTTAACTGTCATGGCTTCAGTCTGTGGAATCCTGGGGATTGTAGTTTAGTGAGGCACTAAAATGCTCTGGCTGAGATTTCTAAATACTCCTCCCTGAGCTGTAAATCCTAGCATTTTGATAGGATATTGCCATGACAGTGGAAGAGGAATCATAGCACTATACATGTAAAAGGAAAATGCATCTACATTGGGGTGAGCAGTGTGCAAGCTGCATTCCCACCATCACCATCAGTTTTTTAGTCTCCAACTTCCCACTGCTACTGCCAGGAAGAAAAATATTTAAAATAGATACAATCACAACTCCTGGAAGTATTCCCTCTTTTAAGGCAAAGCATAGGGTTTAACATTTTTAAAATATAGATATACGTGTTTTCACCTTCTACACACACACACACACACACACACACACACACACACACACACACATTTTCAGCAGGCCTATGATTTGGAGAGGATCCCATTGGGACAAAATTGGTTCCTGAAATTGTCCACCCCAATGCACATCCAAAAGATTGGCACTTCTGATCTTTGGACTTAGATTTCATTTTAAATCTTTACATGTGTGGGAGGAGAAACTGTACTACTTTTACCAGCAATATATCCAGGGGTAGTTGTGTTGGCCTCGTAGCAAAGTACAATAACATCCAAAATCTACAAAACAGTGGTACCTTTATAGGGAAAACCAAAATGCACTTTATACATGTTGCAAACTTTTGAAGCTCTGCTGGCATCTTTATCAGAAAAAGGTGTTAAAATCATACAGGGAAAAGGAAAAAAAGATGTTTGTCATAGGCCTTCGTTTGCCATAATAAAGTTGCCACCCAAATGATTGTGTATGTGTCTGCATGCCTTCAAGTTGCCTGTCGACTTATGGCAACCCCATGAATTGCAATGAATACTCAGAGATGGTTTTGCAAGTTCCTTCCTGCTGTATGATTCTTAATGCCTTTGCCTGATGAAGAAGAGAGTGGAGCATTGAAAGCTTACCTTGTGCATTTTGTTTATTTTGGCTGGCCAATTAAAATTATCACAGTTTTCTGGATTATGGATGTTATTGAACTTTGCTATATGGCCAACACAGCTACCCCTTTGAAATGTTACCTCAGCACTATTTCAGAATGCTTGCAACGCCTCCCTCTAGTGGTGAATGTTGGTATTTACTGTGCTTGGAAGTCATCTGAATCTGATATTTATGTTGCTGAAATTATGAGGGTACCGCTCCTTCATTACTCTATCCCACACTAATGTCATAATGTAAGAACATAAGAAGCAGAGTCAGAAGAAGCTAGTTCATGTAGAAAGAGCCATGTGAGCATCAGAGGTTAGGCTGGGTCTCTCTTCCTTCTACTTGATTGGAATAACATGGGACACAATTACTGGCAAACAGAAAAATCATTGTGACCATGATGAACATACTGGACTTGATTTTCTAAGTTTGCATTGATAAATATAAGCAGTTTTGCAGGAGAAATTACAATAATAGTCACTTTGGAAAGTGGACAAGGTAAAAATCAGCTCAAGACAGGATTGGGGGGAAAACAGTTTAAAAACAAACTGTTGTTGTTGTTTTTTTTTTTGTTTGTTTGTTTTGCTTTTTTTGCATTAATGTGTAGGACTACACCAATATAGGACTCAATCAGAAAATTAAGTAGTTCAATGCAGTTCAGATGTTATAGCCACTGGCTTAAATAATAATTGTTCTTTTAAAGTAAGTTGTTTTGGTTGAACTTACGTTAATTGATTTGTTGCTGAGTAGCATTTTTTGCACTATAAAATAAAGACATAGCCATGTTAATCTGGAATATCAATATACAAAGGGAACTTGTGACACCATTGAAACAAACTGAAACAGAGACATATGTAGTGTGAGCTTTCCTTGACTTGAGTCTACTTCCTCAGATGCATGAAGTGAATTGTCCAGAGACAGACTTATATAAGCAGAGTGTGTTTAAGAATAGCAACTGAAATGCAAAACTAGTGGGTATGGAGATGAGGTGACCAAACCATGCCTTAAGATGAGCAAAATTAAATCCACAAATGATGTACATATTGTCAATTATTATTTTAGTATAGCTATACTAATCTTTACTATAAAAAGGTAAAGGTAGTCCCATGACATGAATGTCTAGTTGTAACTTTGTAACCCAAAGAGCCAGCATTGTCCGAGGGCTGCTCTGGTGGTCATGTGGCCAGCATGACTGCACCGAACACTGTTACCTTCCCACTGAGAAGTGGTACCTATCTATCTACTTGCATTTGCATGCTTTCAAACTGCTATGTTGGCAGAAGCTGGGACTAGTGACAGGAGCTCACCCCATCATGCAGCACTGCCAATCTTCCGATCTTCTGATGATCAGAACTGTCGTCTTAACCACTAAGCCACTGCATCCCTTATACTATACTATACAGAGGGAGAGATAGCTTTTGTTATCTTGAGCAATGAATTAGGTGAAAGTGAAGAGAGAATCATAGAATTGTAGAGTTGGAAGAGACCATAAGGGGCATCCAGTCCAATCCCCTGCCATGCAGGTACTCTCAATGAAAGCATCCCTGACAGATGGCCATCCACCCTCTGTTTAAAGACCTCCAAGGAGGGAGACTCCACTGCACTCCAAGGGAGTGTGTTCCACTGTCGAACAGCCCTTACTGTCAGGAAATTCCTCCTAATGTTTAGGTGGAATCTCTTTTCCTGTATCTTGCATCCATTTTTCCGCGTACTGAGAGACTACATTAAGTGTGGAAAACCTCAGTCTCACCTAGATGTTGGGCTCAAAATATCATTAGCCTCCCCTGGGCTTAATGAGGGTTGTAATCTAGTAACTTCAGGAAGGCCACACAGGTTTCCTGTCTCTTGACTTAAAAATGTTATTGCATTTGTTAGATCTCTAAATTCCTCATCAGTCATACAATTAGGCTACGTTTAATTAATCTTTACATGCACCCCTACATTCATCCTTTCATTATGTGACAGTCTCAGGTGCCATGTTTTTTCCATTCTGTTCCTTTGACAGCTACCAATACTTCACCTGGCTGTGTGCTCTCATAATGGGGCATGGGAAGTAACACTTATTTAATAAATCCTCTTTTCCAAAGGACTGAAATAGCATAACAGTTTAGGGTGTGTGTTTTTCTCATTCAAACATACTTTTGCCAGTATAGCATGATAGAGTTTTAGCTCTTCCTGTCAAGGAAGAGGAAAATGACATATAGAATGACAGATAGAACTAGCCCCTACATGCATCAATTTTTAGTGTTATATGAGAAGTTGTGGGGGAGAGGTTATGTCTGTTCACTTTCCCTCAAAGGGAGCTTGCTTACTCAGAATTACTTATCTGCAGACTATTTTTGACATGTAATAGATACTTTTATCTGTACTGTTTTACATTTCAGGGAGTCTTAAAAAGAAGAGACCAAATCCAAGCTGACCTGGATGCCAAAATTGATGCCTTATATAATAAAAAGAGAGAAAATGATCTGGTAAGCAGACATGATTGCAAAATGTAATGGGGAATTTGTTGCTGTAATTGAACAGTAGATTCCACCACATCACAAAACATTGTTACATAAGGTGGCTCATGAAGATAGATGACAGAATATATAGGCCAGGACTTGAGTATGTGCTTTGACTTCCTATAACACAAGAGGCTGTCATATACTAACTCAGGGTATTTGTCCATCTGTCCAAGTATTTTTTTTACTCAAGTCCCATTATATAAAATGGTGCCCCTAGTATAAAATCAAGGCTTGCTTTTTTGATTTTGTCTTGTTTTGTTTTGTTGGGGGGAGTATTTTCAAGCTGTGGATGGTTGATCCATGGATGCAGAATCCGTGGATATAGAAGACCAACTGTATTTGGGCTATTTGTCACCATCATATTGTTCAGGAAATGAACACTTAGCCTCTCCATCAGACTTATACACACATATTATTGTAACCATTGCATGTCAAAGGCACACTTGTGTATGATTATAAAAAGGGGTCCAAATGGGTTATAAATTAAGGAGGTAAAGTTATGGGAGCAGCACTAGGCTGAATCAGGGATAGGAAATGAAGCAAGTATAGTTCCCATGTTTCTGGCATGGATACCTTTATAGAGGTCAGGCATTTTTGCATGAGCTGTCCTGGCCTATTTCTGTTCAAGAACTTTGTTTCTAGGTTTCTTCTTTGACAAGATCTTGAGGGTCAGTGATCCATCTGAGTTCTCACCATATATCTGTCAAGTTGCAAGCAAAGGCTCTGCTCTGGGTTTGAATTCTGACACCAGTAAAGGAGCCAAACCTTACCAACTGGTATTTAGTACACTAGTGTCTACTCCATTCCCATATAATAGAAAAATAAGGGGGGGAAACGATGACATTTCTGTGTCAGTTATATTTTTAAGAACTACAGTTGAATGCAAATTAGAAGTACAGCTTCAAACCATTATGCAAACTGCAGCACTGCTGTTTCCTTGGGCCTGGGTATGTAATTTCTCTGAAATGTGAGTGCAGCTGTTCCACTCCTGATCTAAAAATTGTAATCTGCTTAATTTTAGTTTTAAAGTTTTTACATTTATGTGCTCCGCTGACTCCAAAGATAGGAACTGCTGATGTAAAATTAAAAGAGTCCTCTGCAAAACTGAAATAAGCTGCAGCCTTGTGTTACTTACCTGGAATTAGGCCTATTGCACTTAATGGAGTTCACTTCTCATTAAATAGATATAAAATTGCAGTCATGTTTTTTCTTTGTCTTTGACAGCTCTTCTACACTGCAGAAATAAAGCAGTTTGACACCACTTTAACTGTCATGACCGCATCCTGTGGAATTCTGGGATATGTAGAGCTCTGGTGCCTCACCAAATTACAAATCCCAAGATTCTGTAGGATAGAGTCACAGCAGTTAAAGTGGTGTCAAACAACTGCAGTGTGGATACACCTTTACTCTTTTAGTGGCCCCTTAACGTTATCTTAAAGAGAAATTATCAGATTGCAAAGAGGGAAAAAAAGCCAAGTCATTATGAAGAAAAGTCATTATGTTAAAGGTTACAGAGAATATTCATTTATAACTTCATATTCATTCAACTTCTTTCACAAGTCTTCCATAGCTTCTTGGATTTTAGGAGCAAACAAATACTAGCTAGGTTCCTCATCAATGAATTACATTTTAGTATTATACTTAAATATTATCAAAACATAAATACGGGTTTCTTACAGGTTTTTGAAGGAAGTGTGAAGACTTGGCATTTAATAAAACATCACTCATTTTTACATGAAAGAACAATTTTGTCATTTAAAAACAATAAAATATTCCCTCCAGTCACAACCATACCAGTTTAAAAGTTCCCCAACCCAGTCCCAGGATGACCCAACCCCTCGACCTGAGGTGCTGCCCCATCCAGAATGGAGAACAACACTACAGTTTTAAGGGCTGAGCCACTTTCCTCCTCCCTCACCATATCCTTGCCTTGAAGATGAAGGAGGTGTGAAGCCTAGTGTGTGCTCAGAAGGCCCTAAAAAGCAGCAAAAGCTTTGTTAAATTGAACTAAATCATGGGGCCCAAATATATGTGCCAACATTGGGCTTCCTTGACTAAAAAGGAGCTTTGCTCTTATGCTACAACTGAAATCTAGACCCACAAAACTGTGAGTTAGTTAACATCCCTGCCACAAGACTCTGCAACTGTTGACTGGCTATTGACAAGGATACAAAGTGAGCTTGATAACTTGATAGACATTTGAACCCAAGTCTTCCCAATCAGACTCAACACTCTGTTCACTAAACTGTGCTGCTATCATGGGGGGGAAATGATTTGACTGGTGCAGTACACCAGTTCGTTTCAAAAAGTGATGGACTTGTATTTCAAATGTACAAAAAATCAAACATCTTTCTAACTAAGATGCCATTGGTAAATTTTAGAGGTTTCTGCTGGGATAAAACATCTTAAAAATTTTGGGAAAGCAAAATAGTTTAGCTAAAACAAACATTTCTCCATGGGTGTTTCCCATACCTCTAAACCTTGTGAATTTTGTCTCAAGTAGAAAGATTATTGATGGTGCTAAATGCCCAAATAATTGGGAGGGGAAAAGAAGAGTTTTAATCTTATTGGCAGGACACAAGTATGAATAGAGCGCTGGAGCAGTATGAAGCAGACAAATACTTTGCAGTGAGACTTATATACTCACACATAGTATTTCCAGAAACCCATGTTTTTTGGTGCAAAACCCATGAAGAGCCTGCATGGGACACATAACTATGATGATCCAACCCCCTAAACCCCATTGTAAAAGCCACACTGCCATGCCAAGTGAAGAAGTTCTGTGTTGCTGGCAGGTGGGCCCTCCTCCCATCACTGAGTTGTTACTAATGTAATAGGCAAGAGACCTATGAAAAATAAACCAAATCTCTGCAACTCTAAATATGAGGTGTATAATAATTACATGGATGTTTAACGTTGATTTAATGTTTTATAGTGTGTTGAGGTGCCCAAAATATTTAGTAATCATCCCACCAAAATTGGTGGCCATTCTTTATCCACAGCTGGGCAAAGTTAGTATTTTGGACTACAACTCCAAGCTAGCATGGCCACTGTAACTGCTCAACAAATCCAAGCTTTGTCTTTATTACCATATTGTAGGTTGGATTCTATTGCTGAGAGTAACTTTTCTGAGGCCACAAAATACATACAAGGTCAGGTTTCAGTGGGCCATCAGCATGCCAATGGGCTTCTGGGCTGCCAGCTAAGTTTTGATGATGCCCCAATACTGCTGGCAGTGATATTGTGTGCTACCAATCACTCACAGCCTTAGCACATTGCAATTTGGGGCCATCCAACACAGGACGTAGCATGGAGCTAAGCCAATGCTGCCACCCAATGGGTCAAGATGTGGGTTGGGGTAAGCTGACTGTAGCTGGTTCAGCAAGCAGTAGGGAAGCACATGTTTCTTTCTGTATGGGTTTTAGGGTTGAGATTATGAATTTATGTTTAGTTAGGTTGTATGTACTGTTTTTTGTATTATGTGTGAGATGAATGTTGGAATTTTATGTTTTATAAATAAACAAAAACTTTAAAAAAATATGGCCAACGACTGTGCTGACCATGAAATTCTCAGAATTGTAATCTAGAAAAATCACAGTTCAAAAAAAGTAAGATTTCTAAGCACTGAGCTCAGTCTGCTACTGAAATACTTCTTTAGGGATATTTGAGAAGTGCTTTGAAACATACTTTGCATTTGAAAGGTTCTATGAGAAATCCAGAAAATCTACATTTACAACTAGGAAGTCCTTCTCTGTGAAGTCCTGCTGGCAATTCCTTACTTTGTTGCTGTGCAGAATAGAATCTGACTCTGTTTTGCAATATTGCCTTTCCCTCCCTTAGGCAGCCCTTTTGTAGGTCTTAATGAGCTCCACACAATTGTCCATTTGAGCTCCTCTATGAAAATTGATATCCAAAAATGATGTTGACATTGAGTGGCATGAACATGAATATAAGATGAAGAGGATTTCTGACAGAGAAATGGAGTCACAAACATGTCATTAGTGCTGAGAAGAGGCTACAGTATATGGTCTTTAAATGGGACATCAGTTCATCCCTATAGAGAATTCAGCTGTGACACCTGAGAAACAGGCATAAAGAGAGGCTGAGAATATTTTTGTAGCCATTATATCTGCTTTAAAACTGAAAATGGATTTGATTAGAGTTGTCATGGAATAAATTCAATAGCTTTCAAGCTAAAGCTCATAAGTATTGCAAGGCATGAAGTTTTCCTTTTAGGATCCTTTGCTGGTTCACCAACCTTTTTCTAAGAAGCCTGGCAGCGTACTACAGGCAGTAGGGTGTCAGGCTTGGATGAAGAAGATCCAAGTTCAAATTCTACTTTGGTCACAGGAGTGAAGAGATAATTCTGGCTTAACTTGCATCACAAGGATATAATGAGAATGACATTAAAATGGTTCTTTCAGGTAAGAACCTAGGAAGTTGTGTTATGTTAAGCCACAACATCGGCCTGTATAGCAATTTCTGTTATATCATGGCTGGGAGCTGTGAAGCCTTCCAGATGTGATTGGACTGCCAAATCCCAGAAGTCATAGTCAGCAGAGGAATTGGTGAGACATTGTAGTAGTTGCTTTATCTGGAGTATCAGTGCTCCCACCCCCAGTCTACACAGTGCCAGTAGTTACACAGGGCTTCACTAAAAATTCCTTCCCTGTTTTATGTGAAGGTGTATGCGCATGTTGTGTGTCTTCAAGTTGTTTCCAACTTACGGCAACCCTAAGGCAAATCAAAATCATGAGGCTTTCTTGGCATGTTTATTCAGAGGGGATTTGCCATTGCTATCCTCTGAGACTGAGAGAGTGTGACCAAGCAGGGCTCAAACCCAGTGCTCAAACCATTGTCTCTGGGCTTAATCTCAGTCCTTTGGAATAACATAGTGCATGCTCTCCCACTCAAGTGTAAACCTTGTTTTGGAGTTTTCAGGACAGATAAGCTAAAAATGCAATACAGAGAAAAAATTTGTGGTCATCCAAAATGTATGGTAGTCTAATAGGGGTTTGATGTATGTATGTATTTAATATATACCCCACATATTTCCCAAAGCTGAGATGCAAAGTAGTTCACACTAAGGTGAAAGAAGAGATATAAATGTTTGTTTGTTTGATATTCTGCCTTCTCCCGGCATGGGACCCAATGCTGCTTGTAGATAAAATTGGTTAAAAACTTAATAAAAATTCACAATTAAAATCACCTCATTAAAACAGTATATAATTAATTTCAAAAATACAAAACTTAAAAAAATAAATAGAAAGCACACACCCCATATAAAAGCCTCCCTGACAATGTTTCCATATTAAAAGCTTGCTTTAATAAAAAATGTCTTTGCCTGCTGGCAAAAGGAAAGCAGGAGCAAGTTATAATAATACACACCAAATTATAATGTTAAAACACAGTTAAATAAATTATACTATTAATACACAATTGTATTTAAAACACATTGTCATGCCCACCCATTAGAAGCCTAATTTTCATCAGCCATTCTGTTACCAAATCTTTCCTTTGAATGAAAGGTATTTTTCTGTCATTTCAAGAACAACAAGAAGAAGACCAGCATATACTTTCTTAGAAAACAGCTCCATAGCTTGGGAGTAGCCACAGGGATAATAATTCTGGTTTTTGTGCCTACCTGGGATTGCTTTTTATAATTATTTGCAAAATGATTTTGTAAAAAAAATGTTTCATATGCCATGTGGAAAGAACTTTGTTTGTTTTTTAATGAATGTGGAAGAAACTGATTCCAGTCATACCCGGGGCATTTTTTGTTTTTTAAAAATCTGGAGTTAGATCCCTGTGTTGCCGCATCTTCTTTTTCCTGAGAGGCTCTTGAGCATTATCACTTTTATGACAAACAGAGACAATATGGTCCTCCATGCTGGGGATAGCTGTACCTGTTGAATTTGGTGGTGCAAATGGGGGAGAATTTTAGTTTCTTCTTGAAGAATTTGGGATAGAAAGAACTTGCGATGCTAAACTGATGGAATCTCTCATCCCCAGAAAAGTTAAATTTCATATGCCAAATTTTCTATTTCTACATAGCTGTTGAAAGTACACCAAGTAGAAATCAAAAGACAATGGAAACAATACACTGAAGAACTCTGTAAAAGAAATGAAAGGATGATAGAGTCATTCCAGGAAGAATTGTTTGAACAGTTTTATAAAGTGAAGTGGAAGCTGCCCTTGGAGCACTTGGTGAAATAAATCACAAAGAACATATGGCATACCAGTAGAACTGCTTCAAAAGAATGGCCCAAGATTGTGAATGCTCAATAAACATTCCAGTTCCCAAGAAGGACACCAGGGATTGCAATAACCACAAGACCATTGCATTAATTTCCCATGCAAGCAAAGTAGTGCTCAAAATTTGGCAACAAAGAACTTGACCATATGTGGAGCAAGAAATGCCAGATGTCCAAGGTGGGGTCAGGAAAGGAAGAGGCACTAGGGATCGTATTGCAAACATACATTGGATAATGAAACACACCAAGGAATTTCAAAAGAAAACCAGCCTGTGCTTTATAGATTATAGCAAAGCCTTTAATTGTGTAGATCATGAAAAACTATGGATTGCTCTTAAATAAATTGGAGTATTTCAACATTTATTTGTCTGAATGCGTAACTGATACTCAGGACAAGAGGCTACTGTAAGGAAAAAATATAGAGAAACCAAATAGTTTCCAATTGGCAAGGGAGTCATGCAAGACTACACCCTATCAATTTAAATTGTATGCTGAACATATCATATGTAAATCAAGATTAGACTTTGATGAAAGAAGCATAAAAATTGGAGGAAGGAACATCAAGAATGTAAGAAATACAGAAAACACCATACTACTAATAGAAAAGAGCAAAGACTTGGAACAATTACTGAAGAAAGTCAAGGAGGAAAGTGAAAAGGCAGGTTTACAGTTGAAAATTAAGAAGAGAAAATAACCACAGATTATTTATATAACTTTAAAGTAGACTAGGGTCCAAAACACGCTCCAGAAGTAATCCAGTTTGGACTGCTTTAACTGCCCTGGCTCAATGGTAGGGAATTCTGGGAGCTGTAGTTTTGTGAGACATTTAGCCTTCTCTGTCAGAACTCTGGTGCCACAATAAACTACAATTTCCAGGATTCCCTAGCACTGAGCCAGGGCAGTTAAAGCAGTCTCAAATTGGATTATTTCTGCAGTGTATTTTGGACCATTGAAGACATTGGACTTTATCACACAGGAGACAAGCACCCTCCTCCCGTGATTAAATCACCATTAAATCCTGTTAATAGTGTGATCAGGGAGAAGACTATCACACTCCTGCATGCCTCTCCCATTCTAGTCCCGTCTGTAAATGGAGGCATCATTTGGTATTAACAGAATAATCATGGGAGGAGGATGCTTGCTTCCTCCATGTGATAATCTCCATTGAAATAACACAGGTTTTTCTATACCTTGACTCAGTCATTAATCAGAATTGAGACTCCAATTAAGAAATCAGAAGACTAGGATTTGGAAAGGCAGCTATGAAGGAACTAGACAGGATGCTGAAGTGTAAAGGTATATCATTGAATATTAAAGCTAGAAATATCCATGCTATTGTAGTTCCTATTTCCATATATGGTTGTGAAAGCTGGACAGAGAAAGAAGCTGATAGGAAGAAAACCAACTGATTTGGAGTGTGATGCTGGAGAAGAATTCTATAGATACTGAGGAGTCTTAAGAAGACCAATAAATGTGTCCTAGAGCAAATCAATCCTGAACTCTCTCTAGGAGGCAACATGACTAAGATGAGACTGTTATACTTTGGCCATATCATAAGAAGACATGACTCACTAGAAAAGGCAATAATGCTTGGTGAGGTAGAAAGCAGTAGGAAAAGAGAGAGACTGCATTCCAGGTGGATAAACTCTGTCAAGAAACTCTGAGTTGCCTGCAAGCCTTGAGCTAACATTATTTGTTAGTATGATAGGGTGACTTGGAGGTCTCTCATTCAAAGGTTGCCATCCACTTCATGACAGTTAGCAACAGTTAAAAGTATATTTCAGCCCTGTCTTTTTTTATATGTCTGTTCAAATTAAATGGTAGCAAACAAGAATGTGCCAGGATGTAATTGTGGCCTATCTGCAATAAGTGCCCAGAGGTGGTTACTATGGAAACTGTTATAAAGTAAGGCTTGCCAAACTGTGATGTCTGTGAATTTTAGTTGGATAATGATTAGCTTGCAGGATCTGTCATGGAAAGTTGACACCAATGTAAATTGTTGTTGTTTTCTTTGCAGCATGACTTCTTTGCCTTTGCATAGTCAGAAATCTTAGGATGAGTCAGTTCCCTCAATTCTGTCCCCAGTCCTATCTTATAATAGTTCAAATTTCAAAGTGAAGATGGGGTTGATTGCAGTATTCCTGGCCTGCATAAGCCTATGTGTGTCATACATACATGTGTAGTTGCATTATCTCAATTCTTTATCTAGAAAAACTGCTACATTTCATGAAAATAAAGTGAAACTGTAGAAGGAAGTCACTAACTCTAACCCTTCTTTTGCAGCCTCTTAAATTCTGAAAATATAGCTGAATATTAATGAACTTTGGCAGTCTGAGTTTTCTTAACATTATTTGTTTGTTAGCTATCTTTATGTCTTTCCTTTAGTGATCTTACAATGGTTCTTCTACCTACTTTATCCTCACATGAACTCTCTGTAGGTTAGGTTGGAAGAATATGACTGGCCAAATATCACCTGCTAGGATTTATTGGTCAACCTAGATTTTCTAAGTCCCCATAGTTGTTTTTTTAAATGGCTCACTTGACAAATTTATATCTGTCATGTAGCAACTAAAGGCACAGAAAGCCTGTCAGAAGGATAGAAAATATCTGTGGTCTCCCTGTTGCCCATCATGAATTAAAAGCATAAAATAGTCCAAAATTAGCACCTCACTGCAGCTGCTTCAAATAATCTTGTAGCCCATTACCAGAGCTCTTGGAAAGGTTAAATTTTTCAACTGCAATTCTCAACATTGACACGCTATCTGGGCATGAAGGGACTTTTAGCTTGCATATTTGGAGGGCACCAGGTAGGAAAGACTACAATAGTTCATAATGGATATATTTTCCATAAGGTAAGTTTCTCTAAGATAACTTATTAAGATAAATCTCTTAATGTAGTCCAGTTATATATTTGTTTGTTTTACTTAGCTGTCTGAAGAGATTGGAAGACTTGAAGACAAAGTTGAGTGTGCCAGTAACGCTCTACAGGCTGACTGGGATAGATGGAAGCAGAGTATGCGTCTTGATATGAAGATGGCATTTAGCAATGTAGCAGAAAATAATATTCACTATTATGAACAGGTAACATCTGCTACTACAAACATTTTAAATATTCTGTGTGCGTGTGTGTCTTGTATACAGGTGTTTGCTCTTGCTGCACAGCTTGTTTATAAGGGGCTATTATAAGGGGAATAATACCTTCAGAGACTAATGTTGTCTTGAAAAGTTCAAATGCTACTTGTTTTCCAATACAGGATTTAAAATATGTTAAACCCAAACAGTTTCTGAGTTCATAGTCAACAGAGGGCAGTATTGTTTTACAAAGGACAGACGTCCAAGCGTTTTCCCCCTTTCTTTCTACAATCAGTGAGAGCTTTAGTGTTTAAAGATAGCAGAGCATTACCTGCAAGGGCTTTGTAAAAAAGGACTGATACATTTGATCAGTGGGGCAAACATTAATGAATGGATAAAAATGTTTAATTGGAATGTCTCTGGTGCAAGCTAGATGCAAATTCAGTGTAGAGATGTCATCTCTTTTTAATTGATTTTGCTGCTGCTTTGTAGCTGCATGGCAGGGGGTTTCACTGGATGGCCCTTGTGGGTTTTTCTATCTCCGTGGTTCTATGTCTTGGACAGCAATCTGATATGGAGAAATCAAACCAATAAAAGTTCTTCTCTCCTTGGCCAAGAAAGTTCTATGTTAATTGCAGCACAGGAAGAAAGAAAATGAGTTGAAGGATACATTCACATTCTCTCAAAGCTGCTTGGGTTGTGGTGGCTTGGTAGCTGTGCTTGCATTGAATTATTTGAGTGTGTATGCACTGTACAAATAATGCAGTTGGACACCACTTAACTGCTGTGGCTCCATCCTACAGAATGCTGGGATTTGCACTAGCACAATTCAGCAGGGAAGACTAAAAACCTTGCAAAACCACAAATCCCAGGATTCCATAGGATGGAACTACAACACTTAAAGTAGTGTCAAACTGCATCATTTCTACAATGTAGATGCACTGTAGGATAGGATTCCAGACCACATGACCTGTTCATTCTCACTTTGGTCTTTTAAGAGTTTTCTTTTAAATTCTCTCCTCTGATGGGCTTTGACAGCTAATGTGATGACTTTTGTGCCTTTTGGTTTGTCTAAAAAAGATATCACCACAATATTGCCAACACAGCAAGCTGCTGAACAGGGGAATCTTAATCTGGAAAGGATGGACTATATATCATATTTCACTAGAACTTGATTTTCTGAGGGTTCATTCCTTCCAACACAAGGTAAAACAATCTAATTTGGCACCAATTGACATGGTTTGTCTGTTACAACACCTAAATTTATCTTTAGACATATCAGTAAGACAGCTTCCTGAAATGGGCCTCAAACAGGTGGGCAAAAAAAAAAAAAAATGGTGGCAGGGCTGCGCTGGTGTTGTCTTGATCTGGGCCACCACCATGGTTTTGAACCAGGCTGGCAAAATGGGCCATTTTTGTCCACTCCTTTTTGGTCCAGTTCTTTGTAAAAGAAGCCATGGTTTCTGGCTACGCGCAGGGCATCCATCATCTAAACGCTACATCCCAAATGCACCCAGAAACCAGTTTATTTGGCCCGTATGTTTCAGGCCTGTACTCTAGCCACTCACTCAAAACCATAAGGTTGTGAGTTCAATAGCAGCAAAAGGGCTCAAGCTTGACTCAGGCTTGCATCCTTCCGAGGTGGCTAATATGAGTACCAAGATTGTTGGGGGCAATTAGCTTACAGTTGTAAACCGCTTAGACACTGCTACTTCAGTATGAAGCGGTATCTAAATAAAGCTGTTTGTTTGCGATAATGACACTTTTGCTTTCTGAAGTTTCAGCTGTACACAATTTTTCCCCTGCAGAAAATTATTTAAAATATTATATATATTAAATTAACTTCAGGCTATATGTATAAGGTATATGTGAAACAAATTACTTCCATATTTAGACATGGTTCCCATCTCCAATATATCTTGATTGGGATTGATGAAAATATCCCAAAGTCTGAAAAAATTAAAAAATCCAAAGCACTTCTGGTCCCAAACATTTCAGATAAGGGAGACTAAACTCGTACTTTCATTTACTGCTTTTGTTCCTGGTAATTCATGGCCAAGGCCTGGACATTTATTCTGCATAGACTCTCTCACTGTAACATCACAAGCAAAGAAAATGCAGACCTGTGACTCAAAAAATATATTTTAAAAATGGCTTTACATGCTGGAAAAGTGAGTAGGCTTCAAAAACTAGTGTGATAAATGTTGCATCTCCTGATCAAATAAAGGTATCTTTTGGATTTTGGATGTTGTAGTTCTGTGTGTATGTGTGTGAGAGAGAATCTGGACTTGTAGTTTGTGTATTATCATGACTGAAAAAGAAAATAACAGTGAACATTTTTAGCAATTGACAGCTAATTGGCAGTGAAAATCTAAATATTAATGGAATTTCCATTGGCACCTCTTTACCCTGCTATAGTTGTTTGTTGAAAATTTGAAATCCTAAAGCCAAATAGAGTTTGCTTGTTTTCTTGAAACAATGAATGAATGCATCCTTTGAATGAAATAATTTTCCACACTGTACAGTGCATTTTCATCCTGAACAGTGTTTCTTATTGAAAATTTTCCTTATTGGATTTTATGATTGACAATATCTTAGGAACTTGTGTTTTTTAAAATGTAATTTTCATACCTTTCCACGTTTTTCTCTGGTGGAAGTTTGTAGCTTCCATATCACTGGGGCAGTGAATCTGCTCTGAGTTTTAGGCTGAATTTTAAAGAAGCTATGCAAGGTGCTGAAGTTATTTTTTCAATAGGATTCATGATTTTGGATAGCTTCTATAGTTTGGACTAAAATATGGAGCACATTAATGGGGACCCATGGACATGAAAATTACCAACCGCCACAGTTTCCCCTGATATTAGGATTGTTTTCCTCTAGCACCTTTTTGCTGAATTTACCAATCATTACAGTATATTGTAACTGGAAAGACTCTTGATAACAGAGCTACGTAATTAGTCTGAAGGGGGCATGCGGTCATTGACAGTCTACTGTTGTAGATTGAGATCAAAATGTTTTCTGAGATCAGAAGGCTTGATCTTACTTGACATTTCCTTGGTTTTCCCCCCCTATCCTCATGTGGCTTCTGAGGTTTGCATCACATATGTGCCCCAAGCTAGACAGACAAATGTTGTGCTCTAAAAATATTAGATTGTTGTCAGAGAGGCCTTGAGGCATTTTATTTTTCTTTCCCTTATAAGAGAAAAGGAAGGATTTGCAACCCAAGCCTGAGTGTTTGCTTTTCAGTCTCCTCCCTGCATTATTAGAATAACATCCCCAGAATTCTCATCCATTTTCATGTTGTCTGATGCTGTACTAGAACAGTTTTCAGGATTTCTAGCTCACAGCCACAATTGAAATGCTGGCAAAGCCATCCAGAATTCATCAGTTTTCAGAATTGCAACCACTTTGTCAGCCACTTATTGTGTGGCTAATTTTGAAGTACACTTCGCCTTTGTCCTCTTTCACTTCCTAAGTGCAATTATTTTACTACAATTTCTGCTTTAGAGTTACATCATGCAATATAATGCAAAATTAACATTGGGAAATCCTGCTTTAGTATAGTGCAGCATTATTCTTATACAAATCCATTCCCATTTAAATTGTCTAGCATGACATAGTGGTTTGAGTGTTGGACTGTGACTCTGGAGACCAGGGATCAAATACCCACTCAGCCATGGAAACCCACTGAGTGACCTTAGGCAAATCACACACTCTCACCCTCAGAAAACCATATAATAAAGTTGACATGACTCCCAAAAGGCTTGAAGGCACACAACAACAATCAAAGTTTACCAAGCATAATCTTGAAAGCAAACTGTGAGGGACTCATTAAGTATCCTCAATCTAAAGGGAAATTATTCTCAGTTATCAAAACTCAATCCAAGGAGAGATTCTTGGCTTTCCCATCACCAGCAGCCCTTAGATAGGGCTTCTAAAGGTTTTCCATACCCTGACATGGTGACTGCCAATTGAACAGAATGATGGAGATGAGAATGGCAAAGCACACCTTTCTTTAACTTTTTTACACCTTTGTCATAGTTGTCAAAGGAAGAGAACATAGGAGTTACGATAGATCAGACCAAAGCTCTGATCTGGCCTATCTTTCTATTCATACCAGGTTCAACTGTTTTCTTCATGAGCAATGCATGAGTGCAATGGCAACCCCCATCCCCAGCTTGTCCTTCTCAAAAACTGGTGTACAAAGGCATTCTGCCTTCAGTACTGGTGGTAGCATCTCTCTCAGGGATTGTGGCTACTGATAATCTTATTCTTTGTCAGTTTGTTCAGTTTCTGTGTAGCACTGTCCAAATTGATGGCCATCACTACATCAAAGGGAGGAGGAGGTATGTATCTCTGAGCATGAGCTAGGAAAGGAATAGGATGGGTTTTGATAATTCATTCATTGTTTTGGGGGGGAGGAATAGGGGTTTCCTTTTTTATATGTAGCCTTCTCTGTCAGAAAGTTCAGATGCCGCAGCAAACTACAAATTCAAGAATTCTGTAGCATTGGGGCAGGGCAGTTAAAGTGATGTCAAACCACATTTTTTCCACAGTGCAGATTAGACCTAAGTCAGTTTTTAGAGAGCCACAAGAGACTTGTTGGTCTCTAATTCACATATACAATATTTCAGTTACCATATAACAGCTTTGCAGTGTTGGCCAGTGTTTTTAATCTTCATATTTCAGATAAGCAGCTAAGTGCAAAGACAATAACCTATAATTATTTACAAGCCAGTGTATCCAGTGGCTGGAATATTGAACTCATACTTGAGAGATCCAGATTCAAGTTCCTTTATGCTGCTGGAAAATCCTAGCCCAATCACTGTTTCTCTGTTTCAGCCTGTCTTACTTCATGAGGTTGTTGTGAAGGTAAAGAGAGAAAAAAAAAAAGGGGGGGTGTGCCTTTCATCTCATTGGAGAAAAGGCAGCATATATGAAAGTAAGAATTAAATGAATAAAATGATGAGGCCATTTCTTTCTTGAACTGAAGAAATAAGTTTATAACTTGTAGCTCACTTTTCTAACCACTACACTACATTTCCACTAATGTGTTGAACTGAATGTGTGCAGAATAGTTTAATTTGTTCTGGGCACTGATATTTGGGTGTCCTTGTGTGCTCAGTACATATCTAGCCAACAGATGTACTGAGGGACCAGGTGATCCTCTTGTGTCGTCTCCAGTTACTTTTATTGCCTTGGGTTCTTTTGTATCACAAGCTCCTTATCAAGACATACAAGTACTTCTAAAATGTCATTTCTCCTTTGTTAGGAGTGGGGTAAAGATGTGACCTTAGAGTTGTTCGCCTCCTTTCTTAGGTACCATTGCCTGCGGATTTTTGCTGTCAATCTGTCGAGCCCCATTTAGCTAGAATGTAAGAACAGGTCTTATCCTCCTTAAGCCAGATTAATGCTGTCACTATGTGAAGTATTTCTTCAGAGCGCACCTGTGAATTGATCTACACTGAGCAGAATGGTTTCAAATGAGCTGCAGTGCTTTATGTGGCTTGCTGTCTTTTCTGTTGCCGATGGTAGCTACAATTTCTTTCAGCCCTAAACCAGTGAGATACTATCCAAGGTACTGTTTCAATTGTGCCCTCAATTTTGTCTCAAGGGCCCTGCTGAAACAGAAAGCTGCCTTCCTCCCATTGAGCCCTATATTTTTAAATAGAGCCATCAACCAGTTTAGGAATTTAATATTATTTTACACTGTATTCCTATGAAGGGTGAATCCATTTAGGTCAGTGTGTCTCACTCCAGACCTAAGTAAGTATGCAGAGAATTACAATTCTAAGCATCTTCTTTGCAGCTCTGACCAGCATGGCATAGTGGTTTGAGTGTTGAGTTTGACTCAGGAGACCAGTGTTCAATTCCCAGCTCGATCATAAAACCCACTCGGTGACTTTGGGCAAATCACATGCTCTCAACATTAGAGAAGGCAATGGCAAACCTCCTCTAAACAAATCTTGCCAAGAAAATTCCATTTTTATGCAGGCAAATCAGAATAACTATAATGTTAGCACTGCTAGTGAAGTAAATGATTTAGCACCTTGGATAACTCCTTTAACGTCAGACTGAAACCTATAGTACTGTAGTTTCTTTGCCTCTGTGAAATGGAAGCCACCATCCTTCACTGACAGCAGGTTCAAAAAGCTTCCATAGAGAGCTTCCCTAAAATTACTTAAAGAGAATAAAGTAGAGAAGGTCTAGTAAAATGGGACACTCCTTGGTATCAAAGAACTGTAACTTCCATTATTCAATAATTTTCACAGGAGTAGCTATGCTAGTCTATACTATACAAACAAGAGACTTGCGGTAGCTTAAAGACTTACAGATTTATTATAGTCTGAGATTTTGTGGACAATAACTTACTTTATCAGTTAAAATGGACATGGAAAGCCATTCAGAATTTCTGGTAGATACACAGTGGCCATGTTTGGGAGTAGATTGTAAACATTGAGATCAGGTAAAAATTAAATATCAATTCACAGAACGCTTGGTGATAGCATCCTAATGCTAAAATTCTAGTAAGGTTGAGTCTCCCTTATCAAGAATGCTTGGAACCAAAACTATTTTGGATTTTGGATATTTTTGGATGTTTGAATACTTGTATTTGCATATATAATGAGCTATCTTGGAGATGGGACCCAAGTCTAAACACAGAATTCATTTATGTTTCATATAGCCCCTATACACATAGCTTGAAGGTAATTTTAGACAATATTTGAAGTAGTTTTGTGCACGAAACCAAGTCTGTGTACACTGAACCATCAGAAAGAAAAGGTGTCATTATCTCAGCCACCCACAAGAAAGGTAAGGAGTTTTGGAGTATTTCAGATTTCAGAATTCTGGATAAGGGAGAATCAACCTGTAGCTTGTTCATGATTTTAAAAAAATGATTAAAGCCAATAATCTGAAGACTTCTGCATTCCAAACGCTTCCCTGCCCTATTCCTGGTGTGAGAAGTACCTGCAAGTACCCACTTTGCTGCCAATGCAATGCCACTCTGCAGTGATGGCCATGTCATAATGGCAACCATATCTTGTATGAAGTGAGTCTTTGTTTGCCATAATTTTATCACTTTTATCTGCCCTTTGTATTATATACACAAATGATATTATTTGAAATTCTGTTTTCCTTGCTCTGCTTTTTAGGTTTTTCTAAAATTTCACTCACTCTACCATAACAAAACACAGTGGGAAAGACCACAAGCCTACTGAGACTTTGCTGGTACAGTGAAGAATGTATCTAGGAGTGTTGTTATCCTACTATATAATGAATTTTGTCTTAAATGAGAGCAGTTCCTTTTTGCCATAACATTAGACTGATAACCAATTTTTCATAACCAATTTTTCATTATCTCTCTGGCAGTTTTTGAGGAATAAGCTTTCCCCCTGCGTTGGCATGAATGAGCCTTTATTATAAAATAGTTCTGTCACTCATGTCATTTGCAAATGTCCCAGTGGTCCATTTATATCTGAGTAAACAGTTCAGGTTAAACCAACCCTCATCTGTCTAGTTCTTTTCTTAGATCCTTAGCACGTACTATACATTGCTTGGGAGAAGAGGACATGTGAAATCATGACTTGATTCAGGGAACCTTCAAATCTTATGATGTTGTTGAATGCCAGTCACATTTCACAACTGATCTGGTGTCCTTTCACACTAAACAATTGTAGTGCTATGATGCCACTTTAACTTTGATGGCTGCATACTGTGGAAGCATGGTTTGTAGTTTGGTGAAGTGTTAGAGTTCTCTGGCAGATAATTCTAAGTACTCCACCAAGCTCAAAATCCTAGGATTCCATAGGATATTATGGTAGTTAAAGTGGAATCATACCACTGTAACTGTCTCATATGAAAATGCCCCTGTCTAATTCAGACAGATGGGAAAGGGAGTTCAACAATATCTTGAGGTCCACAGTTTTTCAGCCCTGTTAAACAGAATGCATTTGCAGAAGAGAGCCCTAACTAAAATGTTGTTGCTGATCACTGCCTGTTGCATATGTAACAATGGCCAATGACATACTTGTCAGTCATGGAAATCACGTTGCCTTTCTGGTACAATGAATTAGGCAGGTTGGAATGAGTTGTCAGATGTTCATGACATAACTGTGTGTTTCCTTTGTAAATGCACTTCCACAGACAGCACTGCCATATCATCTCAAAACAAAATGCCTTTCAATATTTGCTATCATATATTTGCATGCCAGTTACCAAGGACTAAATATCCACATGATGAGAAGGAAAGTGCTGCATCCATCCTTCAGAGGCTTTGTGCCAGGTGCTCATTTCTTTTCACTGAGCCCTGAAAAAATATAATATATAATAAAAACCAAGGAAAAAGGAAACTATAGTGGGAATTGCAACAACATGGACACATAAATACAGCATGCTTGACAATCAGAAAAGAGCACACTGCTCCCAAAACAGCAGGTAGCCAGCACTATTGTGTTTGTATCGCATTATCAGCAAGACCTCCCTTGTGAGGAGAACAGATGAGTTTTATGTTCTTCTCCATAGCACTTCACATCTATAATGTTTAATTCATCATTTCCCTGGATGACTTCATTAGCAATCACATCATGTTGCTGGAAGGGGTTTGCATCCAAATAGAGCTAAGCAGTTTAAATCTAGATGGAAACAGTAACATTCATAAACACTTACCTTTATATAGTCCTCCTTTCATTGGGAGATGGTGTCACTGGGGGAGTGTACTAATATGGGAGTTGGCACTGCAGGAAATGCACAGTCCCTTGAAATGAAGCTTAGCAGAAGGATTGTATCTCACAGTGGCCTGTGCTAGTGAAAAGCACTTTCCTTGCTAAGACACGGCACCCAATGTTTGTCATTCTGTGTTCCTCTCACATGGCCCTTTGTCACATACTTTTTCTGTTCCAAGAAAACATGATTCCACCTAAACATTAGAAATAACTTTTTTTAAAACTTTGAGAGCTGTTCCACAGTGCGATGGACTGCCTTGAAGGATGGTGGGCTTTCCATCTTTGGAGGTATTTAAATAGAAGTCAGATAGGCATCTTTCAGTGGTGCTTTGGTTGTTTATTCCTGCATGGTATGGGGTGCATTAGATGAACCTTAAGGTTTCATCCAGCTCTATGATTCTATGAAAATAATCTACTGATGCCCTGAACTCAAGTGGGCACCTTTTACAAGGAGGAAAGCCTATGATATAACACTGAGCTACTGAACATCGCAAACATAATTGTCATGTGGCACTGCAAACTGAACAGCTAGTGGTAGTATCCTAATTGTCATAACATAGCTATCTGGACATAATGCTTTAGAAACTGACAGTCATATGTGAAACAGTCACAATAATCTGACATAACAGCTTAAGAACCGGCAGTCTCCAAAATGAGCAAAATATGAAGTGGCATTGGGTGGAAAAACAATGTTAAAATGATTCATATATCAGTGACAAAACAATGGTTTTAAAATTAAAATCTGAGTAAGTGGCTTATCTTTGAAGCAACTGTATGGTGCATCCTTTTACAGGGAACATTTAAAGCCTCTTTTCCCTTATATAAGTTATTCAATTTTTAAAGCTTATCCTCATTTATGTAACCAAATGTGTGTTCCAAAATTCAGATGCTTCAGTAGCTTATTTTGTTGTCTGTGATCAGAGTGCTGCTCCAGCTGACAAGATATATAATTAACCACACCAATACAAAAAGTAGGTCTCTGTGCCTCGGGCTCCAGGCCTTTCTTCTACAGAACATCAGCTGCAGAAGTGACATTACTTTTGAGGCATGCATTTGAGCGGCCCTGAAATTGTTTTATTCCAGTCCCTTAACATGAAAAGAAAGGGAGTTTAGGGGTTCATTCCAGCTAAAAATGGTTCATTAAAGCAAACTAACTAAGAGAGCAAATTGCAGAGATTTTATTTTAAAAAATGTAAGATTGGATATGTAATTTTGTATCTAATTGCACTTTTATACTGTAGTAGTGGGTCACAAGAAAAAAGATAACTACACAACAATGACAAGGCAGGAGTTTGCTTGAAATGGTACATTATCCTATTTGTAATATTGCTACAATATATTAAGTACATAATCAGGTTAAGGGGTGGGGGAAAATTTGGACAGTGTTTCAGTGTTGCAGACAGCTGCATGGTTCAGTTCATTAGCATCTGTGATAACTACCCCATAAGCCTGTTGGGATCATAAGCAAAGTCCATAAAGTATTTAAGAATGTGAAGTACTGTAATTTCTGATCCTGTGTACTGAATATCAGATATGCTACACTGAGCTAAGATCAAGAAAACATTATCTTGGCTTGTGATATGTAAAGGAGAACATTGCAGCTGCATCTTTCATTGCAGTTGTGTTTACTGTAGAAACATCAAATTCAGTGATCCTTTATGGCTTAATTGATGGAAGTTTTTGCAGGACCTGAGAAAAGCAGTGGAGCATAGGGAGCCTTGGAGCTCTCTCATCTACAGGGCCACCATGTGTCGAGATCAACTTGAGGGTTGATAACAACAACAATATGATGGAGACTTCTGCTATGCAATCTCTTTTTCCTTTTCCTTTTTTACAGGAACACTAAAATCCACTTATTAAAGGCAGGAATTAAAAAAAAATAACAAAACATGTTTATACTTTTGTTTTGAGTACTAGAACTGAATGGAGCTCTCAGCCTTTCCACTGAGAAGTCTACTCCACATTGTTCCACCAATGATGATGATAACAGTGATGGTGCTAGCAGTGATGATGGTGATTTACCTAATGATTTGAATTTACTTCATCATTTAATTAATGACTTTGTAATTTACATACTTGCTAACCATGGGCATGAGAGATAGGGAAAGTTTATTGTTGTTGTTAACTGGGATCTTGGCTCATGGATGGTCATATTATCCCCAACTCTGACATATAGTTTTCCAAAGATAAGACATCTCCAAGATGCTCTGTTCTCTACCGCTCTGCTTAGTTCCTGCAAATTCATACCTGTGACCTGCTTAATAGAGTCCATCCATTTAGCATGCTGCGTTCTTCTCTTTCTACTTCTCTCCACCTTTCCTAGCATTATTGTTGTTTTTTTCAATTAATTGTGCCTTCTCATGATGTGACCAAAGTACAATAGACTCAGTTTAGTCATCTTAGCTTCCAGGGAGATTTCTGATTTTATCTGTTCTAAGACCCATTTATTTGTCCCTTTGGTTGTCCATGGAATACTTAGCACTCTTCTCCAGCACTACGAGTATCTCAAATGAATTTATTTTCTTCCTATCCACTTTCTTAACTGTCCAGCTATGGCATGATTTTACCAAAAATATTGGTTGGATAGCAACTCCCAGCTGCCATCATCATTTGGCTGTGCTGTGCTGTGCTGATGGGTACATTATGAGAATGATCACATTATCCGTAACTCAGACATAAAGGCCCATTACAGACGGGCATAAAAGTACGTGCTCTGCGCGTACTAGGGTTACAAAGGGGTGTCCTTTCCGGATGCCCCCAACCCTAGCACGCGCTGAGCACACACAAAATGGCAGCGCCCTATGCACACGGATGCCGCCATTACGATGTCACAAACACACTGCCATCACGCCGTGCGAGGGTGCCTAGAGCACCCTTTCCATGGCGTGAAAAGAAGCTCCGAAACGGAGCTCCTTTTGCAGTTTGTGTCACTGGCGCAGCCTTCAGACAGCTGTACCAGCGACGCAGAGGAGAAAGGGGCCGAGCGGGCCCTTTCTCCTCCTCCCTGCCGCCATCGGGCGTCCTTGGGGCTTGAAGCCTGGAAAGCGACAGATCGGGGCCTCGGAGACTGCCATTCTGGCAGCTGAGGCCCCGATACAGCGGGGAAAGGGGCGGGTGCAGGCCGCCCCAAACGGGCGGTCTGTAACCTGCCAAAGTTTTCCAAAGATAAGACCTGAAAGTACCATTGCTAAATAAAACCCAGTGGAAGTAATGGGAATGGAGACAGAGCTAGACTGAAAAAACTGTTATTATTTAAGCTAGAAGGGGAAAGCCAAATAAAATAATGTGAAGTCAAAGGCTTTCATGGCTGGAATCCACATTTTTGTGGGGTTTTCAGGCTATGTGGTTGTGTTGTCGAAGAGTTTATTCCTGATGTTTCACCAGCATCTGTGGCTGGCATCTTCAGAGAATGCTGGCATGGGAGTGAGTAGGGTATATTTATACTGTGTGGCCCTTGATGGAGAAGAAGTGATTACATGTTAATCTCTGTGTTGATCTGTTGTTGAATGGCAACCACCCTCACCCTGGGTGGTTTTCCTCTGTATGGGTTGGGTCTTGATTTTGGTGTTTTTCAGGACTTTTTTTTACCTTAAGGGTTTCTTCTTTCCTGTTGAAATTGTCCAAGTGTTTATGGATTTTAGTGGCTTCCCAGTGCATTCTGACCTGATAGTTGTTGGCATGGTCCAGAATTTCAGTGTTTTCAAATAGCATTTTATGCCCCGGATGGTTTATTATGTGTTCTGCTACTGCTGATTTTGTTTGCTGACCCAGTCTGCAGTATCTCTCATGTTCCTTGATTTGTGTTTGGATGTTGCATGGTCCCTATGTAGACTTGACTGCAGTTGCATAGTATATAGGTCTGTGAACCCCACTTCCTGAAAGATGAATTGAAGCACCAGGACTGAGCTCCACAGACACTCAGAGCACTCCACTCTCTTCCATGCCTGGAAGCATTCTCTGAAGATGCCAGCCACAGATGCTGGCGAAACACCAGGAATAAACTCTTCCAGAACATGGTCACATAGCCCAAAAACCCCACAAAAAACTATCATATAGAATAATGCCTGCATATTGAGTAGTCTTCAGTATGTGCCTTTAAATCCACAATTTTCAGGAATGTAGGTAATCATCTAGTTTAGCACATATCTATTCAGAAGTAACTCCTACTAGGTTCACAAGGGGTTACTCCCTATTTAAGTATGCAACATAGCGTAGTCTAAACCAGAAGTCCTATGTTTCAGTTTTTAACCTGTAGATGATAGAGAGTTGAGGTTCAGTATACCTGGTGATGCCAGGTTTGGGAATATTGCTGGAGACATCGGGGGTAAGACCCACTAAACTCTATAGGGCTGATATTACACAATTGATAGGATTTAATAAATCTATTAAAACTCAAATACACTTGTAGAATTTGCTTCCGACTAGTTACATGGATTCACCATGAAACTACCTTTCTGCCTTGTTGAGATAGTGTTGATGGTCCTCCCTATTGTGAAGCCTTGTCCTCCTTTTCCTTTAAGAGGGTAGGAATGTGGCCAGAGCCACCTCAGGGAAGTTTAAGGGCTCCTCCTCCTCCTCCTCCTCCTCTTCTTCTTCCCATCATTGCTGCCATGGGTCTTCCGCCAGCCAACATCACCGCCCTTCTCACTTCAGCCTGCTTCAGGGAGGGAGGGCGGGAGGAGAGAAGCCAGGGAGAGACCCCCCGGCCCTGATTCTCCGAGGCGGCCACTCCTCCAGAAGTCCCCCTCCCCTCTGCCATGCCTGCATCGAGCGATCCAGGAATGGCATTAGGCTCTATGGGACCCACAGGGTCCCTGTCCCCTCTACCATGCCTGGATCAAGCGATCCAGGTATGGCATTGATCTCTAAGGGAGCCATGGAGGTCCCCCTCCCCTCTGCCATGCCTGTGTCCTCCCTGGCCCTCTCTCTGAGCCTCACACACTCTCAGCCTCCAAACACCCCCCCCCCCCAATTTCCAAGCCTGGCAGCAGCTTATGTGATTGACAAGGGATTCTGAAGCAGCGCTCCCAGTGGGGACGACAAAAAAGGATTCCACTCCAGTAAGGAAAAAAATCCCCTTTCATGGTGGGGACAGGGGACCTTTTAGAATCACTTTCCATACTGGGGCAAGATCGAATCAGGAAGCAATGCCTCCTGCCAGTGGGAATGACCCCTATATTAGTTTTGGCTTTTTTGTTTTGTTGTTTGTTTATTTTTTACATTCATCTTCCTGGATGAATGTACGTATTTATCGTACAGTTCATTATGTGTGTACTCAAAGTTAAGACTCATGGACTCCAGTGGGGCTCACTTCTAGGTGATTGATGACATCCATGGGCTGAAATTTTGTACTTCACTTCACCAGCATAGATGGTACTGGCAGAAGAAAAAACCTATGGAAGCAGGGGCCATGTAGGAAGGAAGACATGAGAGAAATAGAATGCTTGGAGCCTACAGATTTTGTCGGCTGTTCCTCACCACCAGTGAACAGCCCTTGAAAAATGCAAAGGCTAGCCTAGCACACCAAAGGGATTCCTGCTATATTTAGCATTTGCTGGGTTTTGTGATTTCTTGTTTATTTTGCTTGTTGCCCTTTTCTGGAAAAGACTGCCAGATGATGGAATAAATCAAACTGACTATGGCTATGGGAAAAACGGCTTCTTTCTCTCTCCTGGAGGAATTTGATATGCGCCATCTCTCATTACCAGAAAGCCCAACCTTGTTTGTCTTGGCATGAAAGAACTGACAGAACTCAGAGCTCTCCCTGGGGGAAATTTCACACATTATGTATCAGCAAATTTAAGCTTGTTTTGTCCCTGTCAGTGGCTGTGCCAAGATCTGGAATTTCCTTCTAAAGAAAGCTTGTCTCACCTTCGCCTTCAGAACACCCCTCTCTCTCTTTCCCTTCAATCTTTAAACACGCTCTAGTTTCCCCAATTCTGAAAAACCTCTCGACCCCTCTTCCCTGTCTAGCTATTGTCCTATTTCTCTTCTTCCTTTTCTTTCCAAGGTTTTGGAACAGGTCGTTTATTTTCGTTGTCTTGAGTTTCTTGAAGCCAACTCCAAGGCAGCTCTCACAAAGATCTCAGATGATCTTTTGTCAACCAAGGCTAATGGCCTTCTGTTCTTGTTCTTCTCTATTTGTCTGCGGCCTTTGACACTGTTGATCACTGTCTTTTAGTTGAATAGTTTCTGACCTGGATGGATGCAAGCTGCAGGAAAAGAGATTCCACCTGAACATTAGGAGGAACCTCCTGACAGTTAGGGCTGTTCGACAATGGAATGCACTCCCTCGGAGGGTGATAGAGTCTCCTTCCTTGGAGGTCTTTAAACAGAGGCTGGATGGCCATCTGTCAGGGATGCTTTGATTTGGATTTCCTGCATGGCAGGGGGTTGGACTGGATGGCCCTAGTGGTCTTTTCCAACTCTATGATTCTATGATTCTATGACCTTGGGATCTCAGACTCTGTCCTTGATTGGTTTAAATCTTATCTGTCAGATAGATCTTTTGCAGTGGTCACAGGTGGTCAGGCTTTGTCTTCTGTTCCATTATCTGTTGGAGTTCTCCAAGGATCTGTTTTGGGTCCCCTACTGTTTTCTCTGTACATGTTGTCCTTAGGAAAACTCATCAGTTCTTTTGGCTTCTCCTATCATCTGTATGCTGATGACACTCAGCTGTATCTTTTGACCCCTGACCTTTTTCCAGTCTTGAACAGCAAGTTTCATCTTGTCTTACAGCTGTCTCTCAGTGGATGTGCTATTGGCGTTTGAAGCTCAATATGTACAAAACGGAGCTTCTTGTTTTTCCACCAATGCCTACTTTTCAGTACTCCTTTTCTGTTTCTGTTGCCGACATTTCTATTCGACCTGTCCAGGAATCCCACAGTCATGGTTTCATTTTTTTATTCTTCTCTGTTGTGTATCCCTCAGATTCAGGCCACAGCCAAGGCGTGTAGATTCTTTTTGTATAATATTGCTAAAATCTGACCATTTCTCCCAGCCTATACTGCCAATATTTTGATCCATTCTCTAGTAGTCTCACGACTAGATTTTTGTAACCTCTTTCTGACAGGGGTTTCTCTTTCCCACCTCTGTCCTTTAATTTCAGTCCAGCATTCAGCTACACACATTATCACATCTGTTCACCATTTCGACCATATCTCTCCATATTTGTCATCCCTTCACTAGCTCCCCTCCCTTTCCAAACTCAATATAAGCTTCTCTTGTTGACTTTTAAAGCCCTGTATGGGATGGCCCCTCCTTATTTATCAGAGCTTCTTTCCCCTCACTGTCCCATTTGTGCCCTCCATTTGGGTAGTTAAGGTCTGCTGTTTCAACCTAGGATTTTTACTGCTCTGTCCCGGATCTGTCTCTTTTCACTTGCTGCCCCTCATTCCTGGAACCTCCTTCCCCCTTGAGCACAGGTCATCACTTCTTTAACCAACTTCAAAGCTGAGCTAAAGATTATAATGCTCAAGGAAGTGTTCCCAGGCATTTCATAATTATTATTTGATGTTTTTAATTTGTTGTCTCCTTTGTGTTAATATGTATTATTTTATTATTTTGTAGAATGCATGCCATAGGCCGGCTTATTTTTATCTATTTTTATCTATTTTATTGATAGTATATACAGCACTGTGTAAATCTACAGCTCTATATAAATAAAGTGTAATAATACTACTACTAATAATAATAAGACTTTACTTTTCAGGAGAGTTTTTAGGGTTGCATCCAAACATTGTCATACATTGAGGAGATCCATTGGGCCTCATTCAGCATTGGACTTCCACTAGAACAAAGCAGAAGCCAGGAAAAAAATGGAGAGGGCTGTTCCCCTCCCAATTACAGTCCTCCATATCTCCAATACCTATTGCAGAGATGGTTTGTGAGGGAGCATGAAAAACTGGGGGGGAACAAGGGGCAGTTTCAGCACAACATTGTTAGCATGATTACTCTAAATCTGTATCCAGCTTTTAGTATATAATTTTGATTCATTTATTTGACTCATCTTTCTTTTTTAATATTTTGAAATTTTGACAGTTGTCACATTATGGTTTTCTGCTGCTGTTTTTAGGCAGTTTAAAACTGAAATAATTTTTCTCACTTATTTATAAGTTGCCTAGCAAGCATTGGAGATAAGGTAGAACAGAATTTAGAAAACAAAACTATATTGTACATCCAGAAGGTAGCCACAGCTAATTAGAGCATATCTGTACAGTACATGAGTATGATTACAAATGCATCTGTGGAATTCCCATTTTAACTCTGAGATGTGCCCTTAAAATAACTTTCATGTAAATCAGAAAATCTACATAGAAAGCGTTCAATCCAGGCTGATCATCTAAACAGGTCTAGAAAAATTTCCAAGCCCTTAGGAATTTAATGCAGACATATATAGAAAGACACTGTTAGTGGACATGATGATCTTTGTAACCATTCATGATTCATCAGAATGCCTTAAAGGTGAGATAATGAAGGCACAGTTGCAAACAATTTTGTTGTTAACTCCCTCCCTAACTAAGAAATTGTAAAGTATTTAAAGAAACCATGGTGGATATACAGGGAATTTTCAGGTGAACTGAAATTTAAACGAGGCATCTATAGAAAATGGAAGGAGGAGGAAATCACCAAACAGGAGTAGCCTTGGGGTTTTATCCAGGGCCTGGTACTGTTCAGGGTCTTTTTAAATGACTTAGATGATATAATAGAATGCATCTCAAATTTGCAGAGGACACCATATTAGGCTTCCCCAGAAGACAAACCATGTAATTTAAAAAGTGTATAAATGGCTTCTGAAAGTAGGGACAGAAAATGATCCTGTAAAAAAAATACGTGCTAAGGTGGTCCCAAAAATGTGGGCATAAAGTGTGGTTCAAACATATAAAATTTATTTCATGGAGTAATTTAAAAGAAAGTTGGCATATTATGGATAGATGGTATCTAACCCTAAATAAGCTGTCAAAAATGTCCCAAGATGTTTCAAATCATTGTTGGGGTTGTCAAAGTAAGGAGGGCTTCATTTTTATTCATTTGTTTTATGTGGTAGACTTGGAAGAAAGCAAAAAGTTACTCATCTAAAATGTATGTGTTAATTTCTAAAGGTAGTTTTTGTAATGTTAGTAGAAATGTTTCTGTTGGGCATTGTGAACAAACAACTGGAGAGTAAATGTGGTTTATATCTTTGATACATAACAACAGCACCAAGAATATTGTTTGCTCAAACTTACAAATGGACTGAAGCACTGACAATGGAAGAATGGATTCTTAAGTTTGCTGTATTAGCTCAAATGGCCAAATGAACATGGGTTTTAAAGGTTAAACCAAATGAAGAATATTTGAAAGTTTGAAAACCATTTATGGATTTTTTTTAATTTTAATTTTTTTGAGCAGTAAGAAATTTGACTATAGGTGTGTATTGGTTGCATGTCTTTTTTCCTTTTCTTATTTTTCCTTTTCCCCCCTTTCCATTTCTGTATCTTTGATTGTATATTACCTTGATCACAAACAAGTTGTTCATGCTCAAAAATTAATCTTAAAAAAAAAAGATCCCCCAGAGGACACAATCTGTAGTAATGTCATTATATTCTCCTTTTGGAGAGAGCGCCTCTGGAATAATGTCCAGTTCTGTGCACCACAGCTCAAAGAGAGCATATTGACAAACCAGAATGTGTCCAGAAAAGGGCAACCAAGGTGACCAAAGTTCTGGAAGCCAAGCCCTGTGAGGAATAGGGAGGTGGATATGTTTAGTCTAGAGAAGAGAAGCTGAAGGGGTTATATGACAGCCATCTTTAAAAACCTGAAGGGATATCATTTAAAAGATAGAGCGAGCTTGTTTTCTTCTGCTCTAAAGACTAAAACATGAACTCATTGATTCAAATTATAAGAGATTCCACCTAAAGCTTAGGGAGAATTTCTTTAACAGTGGAACAGATTGCTTCAGAGCATTGTGGATTCTCCTTCTTTGGAGGTCCTTGAACAGAGTTTAAATGGTCATATTTCATGGGTGCCTGAATTGTACAGTGAGCCTGCACTATATGTGTGCTCGCTATAGGCAGCTTTCAGCTTATGCTGAAGCTGCTCGCCAAAAGAGAGAATTGCACACACACCCCACGCTGCATGCGCACGGCCACAGCGCGAGCACGAGCCCCATTATATTCAACGGGGCTCAAACATGTACGCTTTTTGCCTTATACCGGGGGGAGGAGGGGTCTGGAACAGATCCCCCATGTAAGGCAAGGGCCCACTGTATATTTCTACATGGCAGGAGGTCTGTCCAAATGGCCCTTGGAAGCCTTTCGAATTCTAAGGTTTTATAATGCTATGATTCTAGTCAAAGGCAGTGGAGGGTTATTCTGACCATGTGTTGCCTAGAGCCCTGAGGTAAAGTCAAGAGTTTAATACCCAATGAAGTTATGTCAGTAGGCATAAAATATGTGTTTGTGTGAAAGGGAAGGTCAGAGAGGGGAACAGACTAGCTTTTAAATATTCTTTCACTAAGGAGTTTTCTTTCCAAGAAGCTTTTTTAAAATAGAAATATAACAAAAAAAAAAAAAAAGAATAGCCAAATTACAAATCACAGTATCAAAAAAGAAAATACCAAACCACAAACAAAACACATACAAAAATATAAACATTCATATACAATGAAAAACACTTCATTCTTACTTATTTATTCTAATTCCCTTTCTTCTAACCAACTTTCTTCCTTCTTCTTCCTCCAGTAAGCTGTTGTAACTGACCTTTTATTTTAATGTGTTAATATCAATTCTCATGGTAACAACCAACATAGGATTTGAAAGGTAATGAAAACACTCGGCCTATTTATAAAATTTTCTAAAGACAATATTTTAATGGATTTTTGAAATATGAGTACAACAAAAGGAAAAAGGGGGGGGGGGGG
>NC_056525.1:106892243-106909916 GCF_019175285.1 Sceloporus undulatus | reverse complement strand
AAAAAGCAACAGCATATCATAAATTACATTTAGTTAGAATAGGCTGAGGAGACCTGGATGAGTTTTTAATATCAAGCCCATTCTGCAAATTAAGCACAGGGGTCCTCGGTATCCTCAGGGGTTTGGTTCCAGGACCCCCTGTGAATACCAAAATCCATGGATACTCAAGTCCCTTTATATACAGTGGTATATAATTAGTAAAATTTAGTAAAATGGTGTCCCTTATATAAAATGGCAAAATCAAGGTTTGCTTTTTGGAATTTTTTTTTTTTGGGGGGGGGGACATTTTCACCCATAGATGGTGGAATCTTGGATGCAGATTCATGAATAAGAGAGCCAGCTGTATTAGTGATCATGCTCCCTTTCCTCCAAGAACTCAAGGGGTAATTACACTACAATTTAACTGAGTGTGGAAACCAGGGTTAAAGGGGAGGTCATTCGACTCGTCCCAATTCCCTGGTGCATTTGGGAGAATGGTGTAGTCCACTAACCGGTTCTTTTGGATGTGGGGGCTTCTTTTTAAAAGAAATGGTTTTTTGAAGAGCGTAAATGGGAACATGATGTCAATCCCATTCAGAACACTGAGGAAGGAGGGCTTATGTGCTGAGGGGCAAACATACCCATCCCACAGGTCTTGGCTTTCCTGCAAAGCACCATTATGGGTGCCATTATGCGGGGTGAATAAGCCAGCTCCATAAATGTGGTTGGTATGTTCCCCTGCATCATTTCCCTCAGTGAGCATCAGAAGTTGTTCAGGTTCAAATTTCACGTGCCTCGGACGTAGTCCCTTAAAGCACCACCCAGCTTTTTTTCTCTTTGCCAATAAATTTGTCCCTTTACACCACCAGGGAGGGGGGGAAGTAGAATGCCAGTGGAGAAAACTGATAAAATATCATTAGGAGGCAGGGAAGGAAGAGACAATTCCAGGTCTAAAAGCTTTCTATTGTCAGACAACCCTTCAGATTCCCCATTGTGTTGGCTCCCCATCAATGAGATGCCAAATGTGATAGATATTTTTTTTCTCTTAATCTCATATTAGCAAGGTGCAAACAGACAGGGCAGAGTTGAAGGGGGAGGGAAAAACACTGTGAAATGCTAGAAAATGGGAAATATATGTTTTGGGGAAACCCTTCTTCACGATTTAATGCTAGAAACTCTGGCTCCAACAACAGAGAAGAGAGAAACAGAGAGATCGCTCTGTGAGGAGGATTTTCCCAAAATGCGTCAGCTGGACAATAAAAGCCTCTTTTTTTTTTTACTTAACATTTTGTTCCACAAACACACAGAGTGTACTCCCCATTTTCCAGCCAAAGGACAGGGACAGCTTCTTTGAAGGCCTATGGTGCGATGACTTCTCTGAAGAAATGGTTGTGTCAAAGAAAAGCAGCTATGGCTTCAGTGCAAACAGTGGTACTCCAGAGCAAGTCTGATTGAGCAGGTGGGTTTACTTATGAAGATGTAGGGCTAAAATTGCACTCGATGCACAGGGACCTGAAGAGTCTTTTCAACCTAGATGGAGCAAAGGCCTGCTTTAAAATAAAAAACATAGAAAACTTCACCACTTCTGTTTGGTGGGGAGAAAAGATAAACTGCAAGGAGTGATGGTAGAAGCAGGGGGTGGGGCAGTGGCATTACTAGGGGGATACAGGGATGTGGGCCGCACCAGTGGACACCTAAGGTGGTTGGTGACCCACCAGTGCGTCTCAAAATCTGGTCTTTTGTGAAATGTGCTGTGGTGTAACCTGTGTCCCTTTAAAATGCTGAAAAGATGGGGTGAGGCTCAGTAGAAGGTGAAAGGAGGGCCCCCAGATTTTAATATTTTAATTAAAAAATATTTAAAAACACACATTTACCAAATTTCACTTCGCCACTGCAGCATGATATGTAAATGCATTTGGCTGTGTATATGATTTGTATTTAAAGGTATAATTTGATTTTTCTAGCTGTTTATGTCACAACCATTACCATTACATTCATACAGGATTAGATAAGGAGTAAGATTCATGCAAAAAAAAAACATTGCTAAGGATTCTGTATGGTGTGTATGGGGGAAGTCCGTGGAGAGTGACATAATGAGTTACCACAATGGATGATGCCAACCCTAGTGATGTCACTGGAATAGTTAATGTCCACATGTGAGGCTTCTACTTTGAAGAAGTTTACAAGATGATCTATCATAAGGATTTTTTACTGCAGATAGGAAATCCTTGTAATTCTTCATATAAATTGTTTGCCCAGTCTTTTCTTCACATGACTTATTTTACCCAGGTAATCAGCTTGGGAGGATGGGGTGTGGTGGTGTGTGCCTTCAAGTCATTTCTGACTTATGGCAACATAAGTGAACCTGTCATGGGGTTTTCTTGGCAGGATTTGTTCAGAAGAGATTTCCATTGTATTCCTCCTGGAGCTGAGAGCATGTGACTCGCCTAGGGTCCCTAGTGTGTTTCACAGCCAAGCTGGGAATTGAATCCTGTTCTCCAGAATTGTAGGTAACATCACCAACCCAAGGTCAGAATTACATTCTGTATATTTTCACCAACATGGTGAAATGGCATGAAAGAAAGTGTTAACCCATTCCCTCTCCTTGTCCGCAGGAGATTTGAACGTGGCTCTCTGACATCTTGTATGACCCTTAAAGATCATAGAATAGAACACAGATTAAAAATAAGCTCCATTTTAAAATGAATAAATAAAAATATTGATGGAGAGAAGGTGAAATCACACATCTATTAACCTCCATGCCATGCTTCGCCTTTCATTTGGGAGTTCCAATCTCTCTCTCTCCTCTCTTCTCTTTTTCTCTCCAAAGTGGAAAGATGGCTAATACAAATGCCACCCATGGGATCAAAGTGACAAAGCATGACCATCAAAATGATTGAATTAACAGAGTATTGTTTTTAGTGCACATTTAAAATGCGGAGTTGGCAGATGCCAAAGCAATAACTTGATTGACAACCACAGCTTTTCCCAGCAGATGGCTTCTAATGATTAATGAGGTAAAAGTCACATTTCCAGGTCATGGATAGAATATTTAGCCTCATACCCTCCAGCACAGAGAAGATCACCATACTTTTGATAGGATAGGACTGCCATCAAAAACTTTTTTAAGTATTACTGCCAGTTATGGCTTTAAAAAGCAGATGCATACAGAGGCTGAGTGCTCATATCAAATGAGATGTACTGTCTACTTACCAGCACAGCTTATCTAAGCACTCTGAACCATGGCCTCTCCACACCACACACCACACACACACTCTTTTACTAAAGGATGTGGTTTATTGGCTGTTGTTTGATTCTGCTGGCCATTTTTACATGAGATGTTGGTCTAGAGATGGACCAATATCTCACAACCTTCATCTGGTCTCTGGGGATATAAGATTATCTTCTTCTTCTGCAAAGCTTGCGTTCTTCTCCGCCTGCTGACCTGCTTGTGCATGTGATGCTTTTTCTCTCTCACACAAGGAGAATGGACTTACTTTAGGATATTGATGGTACAGTCGGCCCTTCTTATACACGATTTTTATACACGGATTTACAGCTACACGTTTGAAAATGTTCCAAAAAGTTAAATTTACCTTGATGTTCCTTTTTATTAGGGACACCATTTTGCTATGTCATTATACTTCAATGGGACTTGAGCATAACACGGATTTTGTTTACCACGGGATCTTGGAACCAAACCCCAGTCTAACAAGGATCCACTGTACTACAAAACTCATTAGTTTGGCATTTATCTCTTAGAACCACAGAGGGCAAGGGAGCGAAGGCCTATTGTGCTGAAGTATAGGATTGCCCAAACACCCAGGTCCTCCAAGGATTCAATGTCACAATTCATAAAATAGTCACATGATGCAGAAAAAGTAAAAAATATTAATTGTTCTGCATTAGATATGTTTTTCCCCAGTGTTGATGTTTTCTTCACCTTTTAAACTCAGTATTTTCATGGTACCTTATATCTCTTACTTGCAGTGGTTTGCAACTCACAGTTTAAACCTCTGTTGTCGCTTATAAATTATATTACAGGTAGTCAATGTGGGATATGAATATCTCTATTACATTTTGACTAGTGCTAATACAATTCTCTTTTTATCTCTTTTGTTATTTGTGCTTTGTTGGAGCAAGGGTGTGCCCACAACACATTAATCCTGGTGCAGAAAACATTATAGTATCTGAGGCCCTGAAACCTACAAGGGCGTGAGTTACATATTAATTAATGCAATGTAACTGACTCCCTTGCACACAAGTCCATTCCTGATTGCCCAAGTTTTTTCCCCAGTTCATTATTAATTTAAGTGCATGAGTATTTCATCCTACCACTGTTGTTCATCAAATGAAGCCAGTATTCTTTCCAGTGTAATTTGAGGTTGATGCAGAAGCTGGTACAGGTGCTCAACCAAGCCAACATAGTATAGTTATCTAGGGACTGAAAGATGTCTATACAAAGCAATTAATTCAATGTAACACCAATAACATGGGGCTAATGCATTGAAGTCACCAGATCCCTCTGATCAAGGAAGCTAACCTGAATCAGACCTGATCAGTACTTCAATAGGAGACCGCTAAAGAGTACTAGTATTATAGCAATATTCAGAGGAAGGCAATGGCAGATGTTTCTTGAGTACTCCTAAATAAGAAACCCTGTTAATCAACAGGTGACTTGGAGATGTTGGGAAATTCCAGCATTCTCCTCCCCCATTCACTGTTAGAGTAATTGGGATTTAGATAGGAAAGTGTTCCCTGCACATAGATACTTCTGTTTCTTTCTCCCTGTTTGCTCTTTCTAGACTTTGAAATGCATGTTTATAAATCCCTTTGTGTGTCAAGTAACTAGTCAATGTGACGCGAACTTCCTAAAGTCACATGTAAAGACTCCTCCTTCTCAGTCTTTCTTCCACTTTTTACCATTCTTCCCTTTTACAACTCTCTCCTTCACTTCTCATCACCATGCTGGTGAAGTGAAGCTCTTTCTTTTACCTAATTTGTCATTAACTAGTTGGAGTGTAGGCTCTCCACATGCATATGTAAATGTAAAGACATTAGTAAACTTTCCTAAGTTTAACAGAAACTGCCTGCCTTGTTGTTTCTGAGTTCTCAGTTTAGTTCTCAGGGAAGCATCATCAGATTGTGGCACACTATCTGCTACTCTGCTAAAAGGCTGATTCTAACAGTTTTAGCTTTGATATTTTTAATATCTTTTTCTCAAACAAGGGCTGACACTTTGGGAACTTAAATTTCATATAACAAGCATATGTATACATACTGTACATCTAGTTCGGTATGACAGAGACAACCCGAGCCCCATGCCTGCACTAGCTTCTCCAGAAACAAGTCACCATAAGTAGTGCTTCTGGGTAGTAAGGATACAGTCCAGTTCATGCTCTGTTCCTGATTAATCACATAAGAGTCTTTGTGTTTCATAATGTAAGAACTACTGCACACCACAGAAACTATAATAAGACTTCAGTCACACAGGCTACTGAAGCCAAGCATTTCTGGTTGCAAAGCTGTGTAATCAATCCCTCCTTCTAATGCTGTAGGCAAGGGAAAAAAAATCTTTTAAATCCCCATGGATGAACATTTTCACTCCCTTTCAGGTCATGTCATTCAGAAAACATGTTAGCCAACACACCCTTACACACACACCTTTTCTATTTAGCCTTCAACTCGGATACCATTTAACTTCAGATTCATGGGTTCTGACTGTGCCATCGTACAGGCCAAAAACTGCCACAAGCTCACAAACAACCATGTCTATCTTTGCTATAATCTACATGGGACACATCCAAGAAGTGTCATGTAAATTTCCACCAGAACGCATTACATATGGCACTGAATTCCTCACTATGTTGCAATATTCAACGTGGCCTTGAACTGAAACGCTGTCTCTCCTGGTGACATTGGGCCTATTCAAACTTATTGCCTTTATGGCAATATTATATCACCAGTTACCAAAAGGAACATGACATTTTAACAATCACTTCCACTGACACAGTTTCCCTGACATTCCGACCAATTCCCAATTAATTTGATGCTCAACACAGCAAAGAAAGGGTGTGCATGCCCTCTAGCACTTCATTTTATACAAAAAAGGGACTTGTTGAGAAATTACTCTTATTCTCTCACACCAGTATTATTCCCATAGCCTTACTTCTGTTATTGAGCACCATCTGTGTCTTTTGATTTAGTTACAATAGGCTGTCCTGCTCCATTTTAAAGAGAAAATTGGGTTTTCTTACATTAATGCATCCTGTGCCACAGTAAGTTTCAAATAGAATTTCTTTCTCTACAAACCAGGGATCTATGCATTGGGGTTGTACCTTAATTTTAATTCCACCCAGTGACCTCTAATGGGCGATGGAGGTGCTCTATCCTAGGTGCAGCAGAAAAAAGAAGGGGTGCACTGGTGGCTCCTCACTTCCTGCTCCCTTATAGAGATGCCAGAAAGGGAAGAAGAGATTAGCCTTGAGAACACAAGCTGGCAAGGAGACATTCACAACCTGACTCAAGGAAAGCCTTGCTCCTATTCTCCCATCCTTCCTTCATAATGCCCTTGAGTAGGCAGAAGAAAGGGAAAAGTCGGGTTGGGCAATGGGAGGTGCAGTTTCCTTTGGAAAAATAAAACCCTTTGCTCCACAAAGAAGTATTCCTGCTAGTTTGTTGCGTGAAGGAAAAATGGAGGGAGAGAAGACGGAATCTAGAGCAGCACCATTAAGAGTAAGTGGCTTATATTTTAGCATTTAGCATGATCTCTTGCAGAAATCATCCACTTCCTTAGATGCCTCGAGATGTCTTACTACTTTATGTGAGAGTAACAAATAATATTATTATTATTTATATTCCGCTTAATCTCAAGGAATCCAAGAATCCAGCATAAAACAAGATACAGTGAGGTACTGTAGCCACCAGATTCACCAGATACACAAGACTAGGGAGTATGCCACAAGCCACAAAAATTCCACAGCAAACTACCTTTTTGTACTCATTCCAAGCAAACATCCAAAAAATGGCCAAGGATTCCAATGTTTCAGGAAGCCATAACACTAGATCCATCATATGCACAAGATTAGGTGGGCGTGATGCCACAAGTCACAGAATTGCTCTGGAATCACTTTTACTACCCATTCCAGACAAAACATCTGTGTTCTATAAAATAATCCCAATACAAACAGTTCAGGCAGCCATGCTTACCATTCACCAGTTACAGGGAAAAAACTGGAGGAATGCAACAAGTCAGAAAAAAGTATATAATAGGAATCGGGCCAGACTCTAGAGCATGGCCCAAAATGCCAACTTTGCGGAATCATGTCCAGATGAGCACAAGGAGTGGTTTCTAGGATTTTTCTAGCTTTGGCATCACTATCATCTGAAGTTTTGTGTGGTTGCTGAACACATTGTGTGTGGGTTTTACATCTCTCCTGCCTTTACAGAATGCATGCTGAGTATAAATTAAACTATTATTGAGGTAATGAAATGCAAAGATTCAAAAATTAGAATAGATTCCATAACTGGAAGCAGAAGATAGAGAAGCTCAATTCTTTGTGAAAGAAACAAGACCAGGAGCAGATTGTGACACAGTCCATGAACTGTTGATATCAAAAATTGGAGTAAAGTTAATGAGGAACACTAAATCAGTCGCTGTGCTAAAATGCAACCTGAAGAGCATCCCTGTAGAATTTATAAAGATAATGTACAAACAAGGACAGAAAAGAACCAAAAGAAGATGATGACAGTAATAGGATCAGAAACCTGAATGCAATTGTTAAGCAACTTGTGCTCAGGGACAAAGAAGTATTATAATAATCAATGGCCTGAAACAGATGGGCCAAAAGAAGTGGCTTCTGGTTGCTTAAAGGGCATGGCATGCACATGCCCAGAGAGGCCAGAAGCAGCTCTGAGGTCGCTTAAGGTAGCCCGAAGCCACCAGCAAAAGGAGCATTGAAATTCAGTTCCTTGCCAGTGGCCTGGTCAGGACTGTAGTAGTAGCCCTCTTTGAGAGGGGGCCATGCAGTTACCTTGGTCTCGGGTGATCATGGGGTTATTCCAGGCAGAGCAGCCAGAGGCCACTCTTTCATGCCCTTCTACTTTGCCCCAATGTAGCAAAAAAGAAGATGAGAACAAAAAAGTATCACTCCTCTGCAAGATCTGAGAAATCAAAGGGAAATTTAAACCAAGAGTAGGGCTGTTATATTATCAGCAAGAGGATACACATGATCAAGAAGGGTTTTTTTTTTTAAAAAAGATGAAAACAATAAACAGAAGAACTACACAAAAAGATGAAAGGATAACAGATTCATTAAAGGAAGAACCATTTGAAGATGAACCCACAATTTTAGAAAGTGAAGTGGAAGCTGTGCTTAAGGTACTTGCCAGGAACAGATGGTATACCAATAGAGCTATTTCAAGCTACAGAGATAGAAGCTACTCAAATTTTAACTAAAATCTGCCAACAAATATGGAAAACAAAACAATGCCCTATAGACTAGAAACAGACAATATACATTCCAGTCCCATGAAACAGGACATCGGGGATTTCTATAACCATTGGACCCTTGGATTAATCTTCCATGCAAACAAATTTCACATCAAAGTATTTCACCATATATGGAACTAGAAATTTCAGATATTCAGTCTGGATTTAGAAAAAGAAGAGGCACTAGGGAATCATACTGCAAACATACATTGGATAACTTTTCTTTTTTTTTACAAAAAATATATTAATGTAGTTTAAATTATTTTCTTCATTGTTATTTCTTTTTTTCTAGTGACTGTAATATTTTATTTATTTGTTTTATTATTGTAGTGGTGGTGGTGGTTGTACCAACAAGCTTATAGATACAAAGTTCAATAAGAGAGGATTTTCACTGTGTTTCTTTTCAGACCATTAATATCATTCATTTCATTTCATGATTGTTGTTGTTGTTGCTGTTGTTGTGTGCCTTCATCATTTCTTAGGGTGACCCTATCATGGGGTTTTCTTGCATATATTTGTTCAGAGGAGGTGATTATTGACATCAAATAATTTTGTTAGGAGGATGTGTTTGTATGTTTTTAAAATGAATTATACCAGCTGTCAAATATGCTAAATACACTGCTGTGACTACCACACACCATTTGAAAGGGCACTACATGCAATGGAGACAAGATATATCCACGCTTATTGAGACTCACTTCTAGAGGCTCCTGAACATAAGATCTCACATTAACAGTGTTTTTAAAAGGCATGTCCAACATTTGACCTCCAAAAAGGAAAACCATGATTTCCTAAAGACTAAGACTAGAAACCGGGGGGGGGGGGGGGTAGCTTGTAGTGCATAGGAATGCTGTGGCCTGTGGCACTCAGTCCCAGCCTGAAATATCATACTGGATGTGACTGAGCAGCAGTCTCACTCCTCTGTCAAACCCATTGTGTACAATAGCTAAGGCCAATCAATAGCTAAGGCCTCTTGCCTGAGGGTGTTGCCTCAACCTGCCTAATGGTAAGACAGGCACTGTATTAAATGGATCAGGAATATTCTCCCATTGAAACAGGACTCTAATAGGACTCTTATGAAAGTGCTTAGATTGTACCATTGTGCCATTGTGAACATAAACAGAGGATTTGTATTTAGAAGTGTTTGCATTTAGCTACTCTGATTATTAAACTTTTACGGGTAGTTCCTTTTATTCACCCTGAGTGTACATTTTTCATGACCAAGAGTAAATGCAGCATAGATTATCGTCTCTGAAAAGCACTAAGCCCAATGGCAGGAGGATAAAATCAGAAATATTAATATTAATACCTTTCATGTAAATATTTAATATCACAACTGAAGATTAACCCTTCTTTTCATTATCTGTTGCCTGCAGTTATGTCTTTCTCTCCACTGTCCTTTGCAAACCATGGAATGCAGATGAAACAAACCCAGTCAAGCTGTTTTCTTTCAGTGAAATCCTGCAAAACTTTCCAATGAAGAGGAAGGAATGGCCATGGTAATACATTGGCCACTTGGGAAATAAACACAGACAACAGAACTATGCTAAATGAGTGAGAATGCAGAATATATGCCATTGCCAGGGCCATGAAACATAACAGCCTATCAAAATCATTGCCCACGTGAGAATATTCCTCACACCACAATACATGGGTAGTCAAATGGAATCTCTGCTAGCAAATTATTTTTAAAGAAAGGGTCAGGGTGAGTCAAGACAAATAGCTAGGGTATAAAAAGCCTTCAACAAGCACTAGTGCTGTGTGTGTGTGTGTTTATGTGTAGCAAAAAGCCCTTGAGGTCATGTCACCAGTAAGGAGAATTGCAGAAATGAGAGATCTGGAGTCATCAAGTACACACGGTTCTGCCTATGGCAGCATATCAAATCCCACTTGCCAAACCTCAGATGAGGCAGCCTTTGTGGTGAGCTACATTAATAGGGCAAAGCCCTGCCCAATCATGCAATCATTTCCTCACGACACTCAGCCATTCCTGAGAACCCTGGAGCTGCAATTGTGGAGCTAAACCAGGCTCCTAATTTTCTAAAGAGCTAGCAGCAATGAAATGGGTGAGGCAGAGACCAGAGTGACTGAGACTAGAGGAACAGTGGCAAAAAATCCAAAGTGAAATCTATCTAAAGCCCTATGGTGGGGTAAAAAGGATAGCAAAAAGGGTTTTCTGGGTAACACTATTGCTTCCGCTCAGAACCATTCAGCAGAGATATTTCGAGTGATCAGGGATCTGTTACAATCTTGCCCAAAGGAAAATGTAACCCACTGTGTCACCAAATGTGAAAAATTTGTCTATCATTTCACAGATACAATTGCTCAGGTTCATTCTGACATGCATGCCAGAATTGGTACAGCTCTGGCAGAGGCAAGCATGGCCTCTGCTTTTCCAATGTTGATGGATACTTTTCAGTTTGTGAAGCCTGAAAATGTGAACAGGGTTCTTGGATAGGTGAGAGCCAACACACGTTGCTGGCTAGTTAAACAGACCAGAAGAAAGCTGGCTGAGTGGGTAAGGGAAGTGACTGATGCTTCTTTGTAATAAGGCAGGATCCCAACATACCTGAAGGTGGAGATGATAAGACCTCTTCTGAAAAAGCCTTCCTTGTATCCTACCATACAAGATAGCTACAAGCCAGGCTCCAACATTCCATTTTGGAGCAAGGTACATATGGTAGCCTTTCAATGCCAAGGGTTCTTGGATGAGGTGGATTATCTAGACCCATTTCCATCTGGTTTCAGGCTTGAAGACAACTTTGGTCAATTTGGTGGATGACCTATGCAGGGAATTGGACAGGGAGAGTGTGTCCCTGTTGGTTCTACTGGACTTCTCAGTGGCTTTTGATACCATCAACCATGGTATCTTTCTGAGTCACAGCCCCACAAATGTCATAGGGTTTTCTTAGGCAAGGAATACTCAGATGTGGTTTTGCCAGTTCCTTCCTCTGAAACATAGCCTATAGCACCTGGTATTCATCGGCAGCCTCCCATCCAAGTACTAAGCAGGGCTAACCCTGCTTAGCTTCCAAGATCAGACAGGACAGGATACAAACCCCCTATTGCAAATGTATCACTGTTTCCATGTTCATTTTGAGGCACAATTCAAAGTGATATGACCTATAAAGTTCTATATAGCTTGAGTTCTACAAAATATGCCATATAAAGTTCTATACAACTCGAATCTGGCTGTCTGAAGAACCATATCTTCAAAAAAGGGTTTGCAAACATTGGGGGGGGGGGGGCATTTCTGTCAATCCCACCAGTTTCACAAGCACGCTTGGTAAGAAGTTGGGAAAAGGCCTTCTTGGTGACTGTTCGTAGACTTTGGAATCCCCCCCCCCCCCCGGGGGGGGGTCAAAACGTTTTTATTTAATTATATTTTAATAATACTTTTACTTATTTAACTTCCCTTGTTGTAACTATTTATAATTGTATTTGTTTTAACTTTTATAAGCTGGCTTGGGTCCCACAATTGGGGATCATCATCATCACCACATAGGTAATTTCCTCTGTTTAAGGTTTTTACTTTCCTTAGGACTAACAACAGGGTTCAGTGACCTGGAACATTACTTGTTGCTGAATGAGTGAAAAGCAAACAGATAGGAGGAGTGGAATGGAGGATGCAGGAAGAGGGCCTGGTTGAATAAGAGCACTTGGCTGCACAATATTTTATTGCATGTTCCATTTATTCCACTCCATTCCCATTGTGGAGGATGAAGAAAAGACTGTTGGCCTTGCAGCACAGCTGTGGTTTAAATTGGTTTGAATGAGGCACATTAAATAGGTTTTAATGCTGAACTTTCCCCCGCCTGAATAAATCTAATTAACAAATTTTGCTTCTTTCACTCTCTCCACCCCCCGTGCCATTTTTTTTTCTAGGTCCTTCCACTCGAATGAAAGTCAGCTTCAGTCAAAGAAGTTCCCATTTGTTGTCAGCAGCTCTGTCTTAAATAGGCTGAGAACATATTGTAGTTCTACATATCCATACTCTGCGTCCCCTGAAGGCATGATAAATAATTTCCATGGAAACATGTCTGAGGAGAATTGCTGGGAAACTAAGAGAGAGCTATATGGCATGCCTTGTATGACTTTTGCCCTCCCTCTTTAATAATTTTCCTGAGGTAAACTCATAGTAAATGTGTTTATTTTCCAAATCACTATCCAATGGAGTTACAGCTGGGGGTAGAAATAAATACTGTAGCTCATAATGCTGGGCTCACACTCCTCTTAGAAGTTTACAGAATGGATGCCTGCCTCCTTGGGTATCTGTATTTACTACAACATGTCAGACATGTGAACATTGCTTGACTCAAGACCAGCCTTCTCATTACCAGAGAGAGATAATCAGAAGATTTTGAGTGTTATTAATGCTTAGTTATTTGAATTTTTTGTTATTCTATTTTTCCTGCCAGAAATGGTAAAAAGATTTCCTGCTTTTAGATGTTAAAATAATTTGGTTAATAACAAGAAACTATTCACCCAGATTTATGTAAAGATGGTACAGCAGATTTCTTTTCCTGCTATTTCTTGGGTTGGCCTCAGTCCCAACAACCTGCAGATTCACACCAAGCACATCTGTTATTAGCGACCCTAAGGCAAACCTGTCATGGGGGTTTCTTGGCAAGATTTGTTCAGAGGGCACTTGTCTTTGCCGCCTCTGTGGCTGAGAAAGTGTGACTTATCCAAGGTCACCCAGCGGGATTCCATGGCTGAATGAGGAGTCGTAGTCCAACACTCAAATCACTACACCATGGTGGCTCTGCTTTATACCAGGATTCCATATGTGATAATCCAGAGAGAAGTATTGTCTAGATCCCCTTTTATCACTTTTCCCTACCCCTTTCATAGGCAAACAAGGGTCCCATATTTTCTTTCTATGGCCTGGAACATATGGGCCTTTGCGGCGCCCTCGTCACATATGAGGGCTGTCTAGTGGGCAGAGTGCCCACATGCCTGGCAGCCCTCGCACGTGATGAGGACGCCACAGCTGCAGCGCACCCACCAGACATGGCACGTACTGGTGACATCACCACTGTGACATCACCACACCATCGCTGGCACTTTGGGGTGGTGGAAAGGCGCCACAAAAAGGAGCCGCTTCCTGATGCTCCTTTTTTGCTGCACAGGAGTGCCACGCAATTTGGTGCTGCAGTGCTCCTGCGGAGCAAAGAGGCACCAGGGATGCGCCTCTTTCTGGCGGTCTGTACCCCGCCTATGTAATCTTGTATTTCTTTCCATTGACTAGAAGAACGCTGTTGCCTTTACAAAGGACACTCTACCCAATTAAGTGTGCACAGGAGGATGTACAGAAGCCTAGTCCCTATATAATTCTGTAATAAAGTATTCAAAGCCATAGCCACATTAATCTGGAAAATCAGTATGCAAAGGGATTTTGTAGCACCTTTGAGACCAGCTGAAAAAAAGAAGCTGGCAGCATGAACTTTGGCTCAAGTCTATGAAAGATAATGCTACCAGCTTCTTTCTTTCATTTGGTCTCAAAGGTGCTACAAGATCCCATTGCGTACTGTGCTAAAATATGTTGCTGTAAGCTGTAGTATGCCCATGGACTGAGAAGCCAGTGTGGCCTAATGGTTAAGGTGTTGGCCTAGGGCTCAGGAGATCCAGATTAAATTCCCTCCCAAGCCATGAAACTCAGTTTGTGATTCTGATCTACTCATTCTCAGTGTTCTTTCACCCTCCACAATTATAACAGAATGATTTCACTTTAACTGCCATGGCTATGGAATCTTTGGATGTGCAGTTTGGTGAGGCACTAGAACTCCCTGGCTAAAAATTCCAAACGGCCCTTTCTAAATTGTAAATCCCATGATTCCATAGGAGAGAACCATGGCAGTTAAAGTGGAATCATAGTGTCATAACTGTGCAGTGTAAAAGGACCCCCAGACTGACCTATTTTATGGGGTTGCTCTGAGGGTTAAGTAGAGAGAACCATGGTCAGGATCTTGAGCTCCTAGTGGGAAAGCAGAATGTCTGAATTAGTCTAGCTAGCCTCATTTTCAAATCTTGAAATCACTTTTCACAAAATGAGGCAGGTAATAATGTCTGACGAATTGTTCTTGGTCAGGAGGGCTCTGTTTGCACAGTCAGGCAGGGCTGGTTTTTCTACCATTAAAATGTAACCAATCTTGTGCAAAGTGCCTTTTGTTTCTTGATGAATGTAATGCTTCCTCACAGACTTGCATACATATTTCAAAAGAAAAGAGGAGAGAGCAGGAATGGAAATGACTAATTAAAAAAGTATTATTATAGTTGCTAAGATGTGGCTTCACAAGATAGTTAGATTCAAAGGAGAAGTGCCCAAATAGCTAAGAATTATTTCCACATATAATGTTGGAACAAAATAACATTTAATTAGAGGGGGAAATTGTGGCCTATTATGGCATGAAGACAAGCTGGTCAAAATAGCTGATTTTACCACCAAGCTGGATCCGTAATTAATATACAAATCAAACACTTCACTGAAGGTTAAGAAAAATATAGAGAACCAGAATGGACTAGTGATCTGAGTGTTGGACTACAACTCTGGAGACCAGAGTTCAATTCCCCACTAGGCCATGAAACCCACTAGGGGGCCCTTTGACAAGTCACACTCTCTCAGCCTCAGGAGAAGCAATGGCAAATCCTGAACAAATCTTACCAAGAAAATTCCATGATAGGTACATCTTAGGGTCATCATGAGTCAGAAATAACTTGAAGGCACACAACAACAACATCCCAATTACATAGGCAGATTAAATCCAAAGTAGATAGTTCAATCCATCCATTTTCAATTAGCATCAGATGAAAGAGATCTTTTAAATGATCCTTCATCATTTTCAATGGTCCAGGCTTCAGCCCAAATTTTGCAAACATGCATCTCCTTTTTGCTGTTTTTTCACTCCTGAAGATGACCGCCATAACAGAACATTTGTCTGATGCTGCCCTCTGGTGGGTGCATAAAGCTTTACTTGAAATTCGTTGTTTTTAGAAAGATAACACGTGGGAAAATGCAGTCACGAACCAACTAAAAATACCTAGTACATTACATCTGTAGCTTAAAAATCAGCTCAGGAGAAGCACTGAATGAAATAAATAATCATCTGTGTCAGTGTATGACATAAGAGTGTGTGATACGCTTCACAATGTGTGTGTGTTTAATAATGGCTCGTTTTCATCTGAAAAATCAAATTGAAATATTGGATCCAACATCCAGAACATTTACTGTTAGGGTAAAGAGAGATGCGTCAGTTTGAGAGCAATAGAAAGAGCATCGTTACTTCATAAACTCATGCACTTTTCCCACTTTTTTCATCAGCAAATAAATTTTCCAATTTTCTTTTTAAAACATGGTTTTGACATGTTTGGATTGAAGTAGTGAACATCTACTTATGCAGGGCACTCATGGCATATCACCAAGATGCCATATAGCACTTCCTCCCCATGTCCCCAGAACAGTTTTAAATTTCTTTTAAATATTTTTTTTCAAGGCTGAATAATAATGGTAAACAATAAACTGATGAAGTGATCCACATACATGCATGAGTAGGGTACCTGAAGAATGGGACAGAAACCAAGACTGACAGCTACACCAGATATCAATTTGCTGGGATGCCTATCTGTCACATAAATTTTAAAATGAGGAAGAGGATGTGCTGTCTGTTTGTGGATTAGAAAAGTAAAGGTAGATTTTACCTATTTGCTTGGCCTTATATGATAAAAGGATATGCTGAAGGTTAAATTAATGTTGAAGGTTAAGTTCCAATTTTCTGAGAAGAAAATTTTTATTGTGTTTATTGTCAATATATTTATGGTGTGTATGTTAGCATGTGTTTATTAATGTCTGTAGGTATAAGTGATGATTGGATTTTTAATCCCCCCCCCTTTTTTTTTTTTTTTTTTTGTCTTGGTGGGTATCTATCTTTTGTTTTATAGTTTCATTTAGAAGAAGAAGAAGAAGAAGAGAAGAAGAAGAAGAGAAGAAGAAGTAGGTGCTGTGAGTAAGACCACACAAGAAACTCAGTCCAGTGCTGCACTAGCAGATTTCTACTACCACAACAGGACTTGTTCAATCCCTGTGTCCTCTAGACTACAGCTATTCAAAATGGTGCCCCCCCCCCCGACTGGTGTCAGTCCTGTGACCTCTAGGCCCACAGGGCTCTCCTCTATTCTTACAATATAATCTGAGGCTTTTCTTTTCTCAGAACTATCTCTTTAACCCTTGTTTCTTTTCTGGACCTACCGTATTCCAGTGTATAAGACGACTGGGCGTAAAGACAACCCCCAACTTTTTAAATGAAAATATAGAGTTTAGCATATACTCACCATAAAAGGCTAGCCTCCTCTCTGAGTAGCGCAGCTTGACATGGGTTAAAATGTCAGTCTTATACACTGGAAAATATGGTAATTCTTTCCTAGTCTACCACTGAATAAGTGACTTAGCAGCTGTCACTTGGTCCCTGTGCCACCCCTTCCTCGCTGCTGGATCAGGGCTGTGGCCACCGCATGCCATGGCCCTAATCTGGCATTTCCGTAGTGCAAAAAGAATCCACAAAAAGTGGCTCCATTTCGGCCATGTACAGGGCATCCTAGCCACACAGTGGCAGCCTTCATTCTCCTTTGCGCAGCACTTTTAAACACTCTCTCAACAGAGCACTGTGACACCCCCACTATGTGGTTTGGTGCATGGCATGACACCAGCATGGCAGCAATAGGGGGACAGCCACCATGCATATGCCACCCCTCAACTGGTGATAATGCCGATCTTTAGAGGCTCTATGAAATAGGCTCCCAGTATCCTTTCTATTAAGTGCTTTATTATTTTGATAGTGTGCTTTTGATGTTTTTAGTTGTAAATTACCTCAAGCCACCCTTCATAAGCAAGAAGATTATAAACCTTATTTACAGTTATAACTTAAGTGTTACTTTTTACAGCTGGTTTCAAATCTTGTTGCTAACAATGTGTATAGCACTTCACTTGATCAAAGTTCCTTAGCCAGTTCCTCACTGACTTGTTCCCACTTCAAACTATATTCTAAATAAAAAATAATAAAACAATGTTTTATCTCTCTAACACAAGTCCTAATAACACCCTTCATCAGGACTATGAATCCTGTGAGAGACTGATAATTCCCAATTACATTCCCGCAGGACAAGGCTGATCTGACCTTCACTTTGGACAAAAACACACTCATAATCCC
>NC_056525.1:106885727-106890563 GCF_019175285.1 Sceloporus undulatus | reverse complement strand
CAAAAAAGGAACTTTCACAAGCTCTGGAAATCAGTCACTTCCATTGAGTGAAGCAGTTTTATTCATGCAACAACGACATTGGTCCTTGCCCTCTGTTTGTTTTCTTCAACATGAATGGACCAAAAAAAAAAGGTTTAAGGCCCACATACAGAGGATGAACAGCAACTGAACAGCATTCTTAGTTCCCAGGCATAATGCAAAGAGAAATGTTATCAGGTATTGTTATTGTATGCCTTCAAATCATTTCCAACTTATGGTAACCCAAGGTGAACCTATCATGGGGTTTGCAGATATAGCTTCCTCTATACATTACATAAGTTCTCCCAACCATTTGAGAGAATAAGATTTTTTTTCTTTGTTGTATATAAAATTAACCTTCGTAGGAAAGAAGAGAAATGGAGAAATGCTATGCACTTGGTGACAGAAAGAGTAATTTAATCCTCAAACTGGGATCCATGATTTTGCAAATGCTTTTGAAATCTGCTCAGGTTTTTCATCCGGCATTTTGATTCATGCTGTTATTGGTGAGAGTGAGTTGTTGTTGTTTTTTAATGAATCAAGCTATTAATATGTGTGCATGTCTCTGTGTGTGCACACATGTTCATATATGCCTGAGCATGTGTGTGTGTGTGCGCGCATATCCCCTTTATAAAAATAATGAGGCACTTCAAACTAATCCAGATCCAAGTCTTTAATCTTTCAGCTTCCCTCTGAGAACCCTTGGGGTAACTAGATATAAAGAAGGACAAGACTCAAGCAGCTTTAATAGATATGAAAAAGATGGACTTTTGCAGGTGTGCTAAAAGAAGCACAATTCTTCCTATTGAAATTCCTCTCCTCTGTACAAGAATTTAAAAATGTAAGAGTCTTGTCATCCTTTGCATCTGGAGACCATGGGACTTACAGTGTGGCATCATCTCAAAAAGATGTGCCATGCACTTACCCAGCTGGCAACACTCTTCTCATAGCAAAGCCATATGCTGTGTTTTACAGTCATTCTCTTTGAAGATGTTCTGTGTATAAAGGGCTTTCCAGTCTAAGTGTTGGTTTAAAAAGAAAGTACTATGAGAAAGGAAAGTGGGTCTGGAAGTTGAATCTTACATCTATCTAGCTTGTCTATCAGTTGATAACTTGGGCAATCAACATAAATAGACCTCAATTCAATATGCTCTTAGCATAGCGTAAAGAACTGCATGCAGACATATGCCATCTCAGCACTACACAATCCTCATGCAGAACAGCAACACTGGGCAACACACATGGCCATACACTTGAGTTATCCAACAGCCAAAGTATAATATGCAATGACCACAGAGCCAAAAGGGCAGTGGCAACTGGCAGGAGAACAAACCACAAGATGCACACCACAAGATGAACAAATGGACATGTTTAATAAGGTGCATTCAAAATGGGGAAAGCAGGATAGATAGAAACACCAAAAACCACACTAGCTTCTGAATGTGCAACATTGGCGATTATTTCCACTGTGACCTCTTGAATATGACATTGTGCAACAGTGTGCTCTTCAGTCTTCACTTCCACAATTGCCTGCTGAATTCATCAATTGTGCAGTGGTGAGCTCTTCTGCCCACATATACAGTACCTACTCCATCTTCCTGACGGCTAGCATCCTGTTCAATATATATGAGATCATAAGATAAACTTACAATCTCCTAACTTTTGGGATTCACATTTGTGGTCTCAAGCTGCCTGTCTCAACACACCACATGACAGGGAGACCACCTTTTTGTCAGGGGGGAGGATTACATTGGCAGTAGTAGCTATAATAACAGAGCTCCATCATCACGCCTACATCTGCCATAGCTATATCTGCCAATGAAGTTCCCAGACATATTGCTCTGCACTGCCCACATTCCGAAGGAATGAGAGCATCAGGGACAAGGCTTTGGATTGAGTTTCTTTGGAAAGAGACTGATAGGAAATATACAAGCAAAGCATCACTCACACCAAACAGGCTCACCTACATGACAAAATGTCCAGAAGTACAACCTTCATATCCACATATTTGATATCCATAGTTTCAGTTACCCACATCTGATATGTTCTCTCTAGGCATTTCTATGACTTCCCATGTGTTTCTATGGTCAACTTCCAGCCTAAGCATACCATAGAAACACACTGGAGGACCTAGAAATGCCTACACACTATCCTAGGTGTATTATTGTATATCTGCAATGGTTCCACCTGCAGAACGACACTCCTGCAACCATCAGCTGGATATATCCATTCTGCTTGTTTGAAAAAAGTCACTCTGAATGCATAGCATAACTTGCACCATAGTGTCACAGTATCCTGTGACTTCAACTAAAGGACTGATCATTCTACAACATGACACATAGCCACCCCATCTGTTGAGTTGCAGCAAGTCAAAATAAATGATACTGAGTTCAAAGGCAGGATCAGCAAAATGATCTGGTCACCTCAGGCAGCACATGTTGTGAGGCAACAGAACAGTGTTGGAGGACAATACAGCATGTCGCATTCATATAGCCTGTTCTGCACCACCTAAACTTAGATGGACCAGTGTAGGATACTGTCTTATTGGCAATGTTGAGGAAAGATACCACACTACACAATTATACCACTTTGATACTACTTTAACTGCCATGCCTCCATCCTATGGAAGCCTGGAGTTTGTAACTTTACAAGATACTCAAGTGCTTCACTACGTTACAAACTGAAGGATTCCATAGGATGGAGCCATGGCAGTTTGTATGTTATCAAACTGCTGGAATTGTACAGTGTGGATATATCCATTGCTTCCAGTTGCATGGAATAGACTATGGTTTCATCATGTTCTTTGCCTTTGGCAGCCAAATGTTTTGGGACAGCCCTACTCAATGAGTAAATAGTATGACCAAATATCTGGGCTCAGAAAAGTTATTTTTTTAGACTGTGTTTGTATGTGCCTGCCAGTGGCCTATCGACCTATGGCAATCCCATGAATGCCATAGGGCTTTATTAGGCAAGGGCGTTTATTAGGCAAGGACATCTTGCCAGTTCCTTCCTCTAAAATATAGCCTGCTACACATGGTATTCATACATGATCTCCCATTTAAGTACCAACCAGAGCTGACCCTGCTTAGCTTCCAAGATGAGATGGGTTCTGGTGCCTTAGGATATTTAGGCCTACAACCCTCATAATCTCCCTAGTTAGCAAGGCCAGTGGCCATGCTGTCTTGATAAATTCTGAGAATAGTAGTCTAGAAATGTTACTTTTTGAAGCTTTACCTAGTATAAGGAGGTTTCTTGTCTTTCTAATACAATTTACAACTCATGAATGTGTATATGTATTCTGTCTAAGGAAGGGAACAAACCCCTGTTTGTCTACAAGCTTTAGTTCACAATAATTTTAAGTATCTATTGGGAATGTCTGCCCTACACAGCTGTATTTCAAGGGATCCAGCAGAACAAATGGCACAACATGCTGTTCAAAATGTAATAAAAATATTTTTTTTCTCTGCCTTGAATAGCAATGCAGCATGGTTAATTATATATTATGCTGGCTCTGGAGAAAGAAAACAGGAAGAAAATATGCCTCAGGGGCTATTTGGGCTCAGATCAGTGACCAGAGATTGACGGCTTAAAAAGACCTGCCAGGAATGTCACACACAATGTTTATTTCTCTCAGTTTATTATAGGCCTCCTGGTCTGGGATCTTTCTTTCCCTAGATATTTCTATCCTCACTGCCAGAAGATAATACAATCTGGCAGGGATATTATTCAAATGGCATGTTGGTTTAGTTTCCTTTCCTTTTATATGGCATGGAACCACTGAGCTGATTCTGTGAACTGCCTTGAGCAGTTAGGAAAAGTGAGTGATAAATATATAAATAATAAAACCTGGGGATTTAAAATCTGGGGAAGAGAAATCTTTCCCTTGAACCTCCCTTGAAGCTCAGGATGCTGAGTGGAAAATGTGAGCAAAAACGCAAAAAAGTTGGCGGCTGAGATCTCCAGGTATCTGCATCTGATAGTGGCATCCTACTCCCAGAGCGATAGCTCAGCTGCTGAACACAGCACCATGGAATCCGACAATTGGTAAATAGGTGAGCTATTTAGAAGACACCAAGGAACAAAGAAAAGAGAGGGACTGAAGATTAAACCAGTTTAATTCTATACTGTAGATAGGCTCTCAGAGTGCCTTGGGGATTTTAGTTTAGGGTGTGAACTAGCATTCTGTGGCAAAGAATACCAAATCTTTGTCCATAGTACAAACCTTAAGAGTCCATAGGATGAAGCCATAGAAGTTAAAGTGCTACCAGCTGCTGTGATTGTTCAGGGAAAGGAGGGCATCACTCTGAGAAAGTGGGAAACAATCCATAGAAGTGGAACTTGCTTTATGAAGAATTAATGGAAGCCAGATCATCATCCATGGCTTCAGTATGTTATATGTGTTATTATGAAGCACTTTCCAAGTGCTGCTTAGAAGAGGTGCATTCATTGAGGAAGTGGTGCAAAGATGTTTTTATGCTGTAAGGATATATGCCTTTGGAGGATAGGGCCTTGTCATTGTTACGAGGTTGAGTCAGAAACTGGGCAAACATGTAGACCATATCAATGGTGTGGAGTCGAAGGCTTTCATGGCCGGCATCCATCGTTTTTGTGGGTTTTTCAGGCTATGTGGCCATGTTCTAGAAGAGTTTATTCCTGACGTTTCACCTGCATCTGTGGCTGGCATTCTATGAAGATGCCGGCCACAGATGCTGGTGAAACATCAGGAATAAACTCTTCTAGAACATGGCCATATAGCCCGAAAAACCTACAAAAAACATATCAACAGTCTACTTGGTACCAAGGATGTAGATATCATGT
>NC_056525.1:106882584-106885702 GCF_019175285.1 Sceloporus undulatus | reverse complement strand
CTTAGCATGAACATATTTGTGGGTCTCTTGCAAGATATGTCCTCTGTTGTTTTACCAGGGGGAGTTATCAAACCGAGGATGGGAAATCAGTTACCCAAAATATATGTTGGATTACAACTCCAGTATTCTTAATCTAGCTACAGCTGCGTGAGCTGGAGTCCAACAACATCTGGAGATAATATGATTCCTACTCCTGTTCAGACAGTACCAGTAACAACTTCAATACCAGCTGAAGAAGGAGGACTGTGTAATCTATGACTCTTCACATGTTGCTGGAATACAATCCCCATTAGGTCTAATCAACATGGCCAATATCGAGGAATTATGGGAGCTGCATCCCAACTTCTGGAGGGCCATAGGTTTCCCACCCTTATTTTAATAAAGGAGCCTACAACCCTGAGTTTGGGGTCAGCCAGGCTACACACACACACACAAAACAACCTTCCTTCAGCCTGTTGAGTCCCTACAAAAATGGTCAGCTATAGTCTTTTAAATATGAGTACAAGTTGTAGCCAGCATGGTGTAGTGTCTGAGAGATGGAGAGTATGACTTTGCAGATCTGGGTTCGATCCCTGCCAGCCATGGAAAAACATGAGTGATGTTGGGCGAGTCACATACTTTCAGTGCCAGAAAACATGGTGATAGAGTTAACTTAGGGTCAACATAAGTTGGAAATGACTTGAAGGCAACACAACAGCAATAATGATGGTCACAAATTCTCACAATATAGTCTGTGAGGCTTTTGATGTTTTCATGGTGAGCCGGCAGGATTGGAGAAGCTAAGGCTACCCCCACCTCCAACCTCCCTAACTAGACACACTATGATGATATCTGTGAGGGTCTTAGCACTTCTATAATCACTGTGTGCCTGACATTGAGGAGTTGCCAGATGCTTCTCCAACCCTGGCTTCTTGCTGGGAAGCACAGAATTGCTGTGTAAGGTTGGTTTGGGGCTTTTGCTTCTGCACAGAGAGGAAGGGGATATCTAGAACCACCATGCCCCAAATAGCACATCTACACATGTAAGGGACATATATGTGTGTAGATATCTCTAACTGAATTCCCACCAATATAAATTATACAATTAATCTGTGTTGTGGATCAGTTGAGAACTATGGACACTGACTATGTACCTCCCATTTGTTTACTCCAATAGTCAGATCCTAGATATCAGCAGTCACCTATGCAGCCATAACAACAATCTCATGCCACTGTTGGCAAATCACATCATAAGCATATAGACCAGCAAGAAAAAAAGCCTTAGAAATGAACTATAACAAAGAATAAAATTGCTGGACATTATAATCTATGGTTCTCATTTTGCATAAATTATGGTGACTAGAATGCTGAACCTATGCACAGTATGGGAAATAGTAAGTCCAACTGAAATCTGAAATAACAGAAATAGTATACTGTACAGCATAAAATGATTAATATAACAGTGGAATGGCACATGCTTGTATTTCACTCATAAAATATCTATCAATTTGCAAACAAATGTACACACTCTCTATTGAAAACCACTGTTGGTGAAGTATGCAGAAAACGAGAAGACTATCTGTAGTATTTGCCCTATGATCACGTTTTCTAATATATGTCATGATAATTCTGAAATGTTAGGCATCATAGTTTAGTTATACATGCACTAACACTAAATATGGTTAATACTATCTAGGAATTCCCTCATCAGTAAGAGTTTGAACAGCCAATTTGATATACAGTCACCCCTTTGAACTCGCAGGGGATCCATTCCAGCCCCCACCCCCCGCGCAAGTTCAAAATCTCACACATATTCAAGTCCATAGGCTTGAATGGGGTGCGTGCGTGCGGGGCTTGTGCAATGGGCACATGTCCCATTACATTTAATAGCGGTTGCCCCCTTTGTGGATTTCCAGGCCCGCGCATTTCAAATCCGTGGACTTGGAGGGGCGACTGTTGTTTTTCAAACCACAGTTACAAGCAAGCCTTACATTTGCAGCAAGATTAATGATTAATGTTTATTTTGGTCCTCTCACCATCTAGACTTTGAAAACATGGTTTGACACAGTTTTGCTGAATACGAATTACAAACAAACCTAAGCACTATTTGCCACTGTGGTGGTACATTTGCAATTCTTTCTCAATCCTATGGCTTCCAAATGTATTGAAAGATATCTCCCATAGTTGCGTCCCACTAACTCTGCTTGCTGAAGCTGATGAAGGAGGAGATACCAAATATCACAAGGATATCAGGTTATAAAAGATTGCTCTGAACCATGATTAATACTAGCAAATGAATATGTGGAATAATTCTCTTGATACAAATAAAAGGAGAAAGAGAAAATGCCACAGCCCAGTGAAAGGCTGTGATTTGCAACGGCATGTATAAATAATAGGTTTCAGACATTATGTCACCACTAGGGATGTAAATATTTGACTCTTTCATCCTCACAAGTGAGGATAAATAATTTTTACAATTTCTGCTCCCTTCAGTGTAAAGAAAATGAATATTTCTGAGCAGATCTTGCCTGGTATGTGCACATCCTGAAATGTTTCAGAAAATTATTCTGTGCACAAGTACAGAATTTTTAATGCACAAGAATATGGGGTTTCACTCATTAACCATTGTTTTCAGGTAGATACATGTACAGTCACCCCTCCCAACACGCGGATCTGGGATCCGCAGTCTTGAATTCTCATGGAGGGGCGACCTCTGTTGTTTCCAATGGGGCACGCACCACATTCAAGCCTATGGGGCTTGGATATGCTCAAGCCTCTGTTTTTGTGAGGGAAGGGTGTCCAGAACAGATCCCTTGGGAAAATGGAGAGCCAACTGTATTTTTCTTCTGCAAGATTGCTGTTTTCTACACAGAAAAAAAAATCTTGCCCCCCCCCCCCCAAAAAAATGGCTAAATTTTTGTGCTGATTTTCTCCTTTTGTATAAGATTGTTCTTGTTCAAAATTGCAGGTATTTTACACAAAAGCCATGATCATTGTGCAAAGAACCCACATGTGTTTCTGGAAAGAATAATTGGATGAAAAACATTAGGATGTACAAATACTGAGCAAAAGCTGCACACAATACTCACTACTTTGATATTCTTCCCAGACAGGTTTCCCACCTACTGAGGAGCACAAT
>NC_056525.1:106844918-106882484 GCF_019175285.1 Sceloporus undulatus | reverse complement strand
GGGGGGGGGGGGGAGAGGTGGGAAAGAAATAACATACAGTATATATGGCACATAAATGTGAGCTAAGCCTGTATATTAACATGACCTAACCATAGTTATAAAAGATATTTGTTTAGATTTCTATGAATGTGTATTAGAATGTCTGTAGAATACATTAATTTGTGGATAAAACTGTAGGGTCTTCTGATCAATGAACAATGAATGGTGAAACTTTATCTTTACAGCCTTAGTTAGCTATATCATTTTTATAAGATGTATGTTTGCAATCCAGTTTATAGGAGTTTATGAACACAAGATGGGATGGGCAACACAGCTACTTGCCAGTATAAAACTTGTAGCCTTCTTCACTATGCTTTAGTTGTTAAATGAACATAAATCCATGCTGTTGTTAGAAAAATAAGTAAGTCTTAAAATTTCATTTTATTGATTAATTTATGATATGCACATTGAAGTTACAAAATCTAAACTTAATTATTTCCATTTTTGTTAAGTGCCTAGCTACCTGGGAGTCCTTCTTGACATCTCAAGCAACAGCAGACGCTTGCTCGGAAGAACCACCTGAAGATCAAACTTGACTTCCTCTTTTAAGGATCCGTCATTCTTTCTTGGTATTGTCACTGGCCAAAGAAGTGATCTGTATAGGAGATCAAATTCAAATATTCAATATAACTGTTAAGGTACATTGGCATGTGGAAAACAAATGTATTAAAATCTCAGGTGTTCTGCTGTATTGGATTGTATTTGAATCATGGAAAGGAGGAAGACACCAAGTTTGGATGTAACACAGATAAGGAAATCTTACTTTCCTCAGAGGTCTTCAGTGTTGGAGTATATCCAGCCCCTTTTTGATGTGAACCATCTGGTGGAATAAAGCAAGAAGTGGAGGTTGGAGTGTTTTTATTCTTCAGGGCTGGACTAAATTTCCCCTGGTACTGGTGGGCACACTGCAGCCAAAGCTTGGTAGTAGATCCAAAGTTTTTCTCATTCACCCATCCACTCCCATTCTTTTTGCCTGTCTTAATGTTGGAGTACTGATATTAGGATCTAAATGTTGCAGAATTTTCTGCAGGAACTAGGCAAGGGCTTCTAAGATGATTCTATGAAGGTGCCTCTCTCTCTGCACCCTCCGAGGAGAAAACCTGGTACCACAACTTTTGGTTTAGCATGATAAGGATGAGCTTGAAGTTTACACACACTCACTCCATCCCTATTTCCAGCTTTTCTCTTCTCCATGAAAAGTATGTCAGTCGTCTTTGCATATTAATTTAGCCTGAGTTCAAAATTATGTCCAGATCCTATGTTATGGTTAATATTCATTACTGTTTCTTAGAACAAGCCATCTTCTTAAATTATAGCCTAAACTTGGCTTCTTTTAACAAACCGTAGTTGAAATTAACCAGAGTTTGCCATGGATTCAGATTGCAAGAAAAGATATTCTAACTAAATATAATGAAGAACTTTCTGACAATAAAAGCTATTTTCCAAGGAAATAAACTGACACAGGGGCACACTGTCCTGCATTGGAGATCTTTAAATGGAGGTTCAGTGTCCATCTCTCAGGTGTACTTCCATTGTGTATTGGTGCAAGATGGGGTTGGAAAGACTGTCCCATCTAGCTCTGTGATTTTGTGACCCTATGTTTGGACAACATGGCATGACATTTATCAGACATAAACAGAAGCTTCTAAACCCCTTATAGCCACACTAGAAAGGAAAGGCAGTGAGTGTGTGTGTGGCTGATCTGTGTTTTTTCTTGTAATTTTACACTACGGTACTATTATGTTCAGACTGGACAATGAGTAGCAGAGAGAGAGAGAGAGACTCTTATCATTTTTATGCATATATTTGATGTGTGTTTTTTAAATACTCTGTAATTTGAATATAAAATATTTTAAATATGTAAAAATATCTCCATTTTAATAATAAAAAATTTAACAGAATTTTTCCACTTCAAGTTATTTTTTTGTAGTCAATGATGCAGGCTAATTTAATTTTGAGATTTATAAAAACTTTATAATAACACTGAAGAGGAAGTATTTTCTAGCAAATGTTTCATAATGACAGATTTACACTAGAGAGGATATATTGCTAGCTGTAGATTCTATGCCAATTAGTCTGACCCTATCTGACCCTAGTGCTGCATCTGCACTGCTGATATAATCTAGTTTCACACCACTTTAACTGCCATGGCTCAGTACTATGGAATTTTGAGAATTGTATATATTTCTTAGATATTTAGCCTTCTCTGTCAAAAAGCTCTAGTACCACAACAAGCTACAGTTCACAGAACTCCATAGTATCGAGCCATGGCAGTTAAAGTGATGTGAAACTGGATTATTTCTAAAGTTTAGGTGCAGTCTAGGAGATGAAATTCCATAGTTTTATGATTGGAAATTAGAAGTCTTCCTGGCAAACATTATTCAAACTATTTCTTCATTGTCCACATGTGTGTGCATGTGTACATGCATGCACACATATGCATACAAAGGCTGGATTTCTGTTGGTCAATCTGAGTAGATGAGGAGACCCATTTAATCAATTGTGTCAACACATAAGCAAATCTATTTAATTTAATAGTTCCATTGTAGTTTGGGCAAACAATGGTATTTAAGCCAGAATGTGTTGTTCTGAGAGGAATATCCTTCTTTCCTCTTTCAAATAATGCTAAACTGTTAGAAACAAGCATTACAAGCTTTCACTGATTTATCAGTACATTAGTCAATTAAAGATTTGACTGGTAAATTTTAAGGGGAGGTGCCCACTTTTGGCTTCTTGTTCTGTTTTTTAAATTGCCAACTTTTATAAATAAATAAATAAATAAATATTGCTTTTAAAAATGGGTGGCAATTTTAGTGATTAAGTTGTAGGATCAGTTACATGGCTTTTAAGATCTCAAAAACATGCCTATATAAATTAGTTTTTGTAGTATTTTGCTGAATTTCTAATCTGCCTTTTCTCCAATTAACAATCAAGTCCCATAGGTGGAAAAAAGAGAAGCAACAATGGAGAATTTGCAAGAGTGAAAGTGCTGTCAAACTCACCAAAGCAGGATGAAAAACAGTGAGGAGCAGTGTTTCATATGGAGGCTTTTCTCAATTTGGGACCTATTCTCCCCCTAAATCTGGAGCACTGATTCCAGTGGGAAGGAATCAACCGGTGCCAGTTCTAGAACTGGCATAGGATTGCTGTTGGTTTAAGAAAGTATGCTGGGAAAAGCTAGAAATAATTTGAGAAGTTTGAGTCCAGACCTTCCCCAAAATCTGTAAAATGACTAGTTTTTAACCTAGTTTGATGAGATATGACAGTAGAGGTTTCCACAGCATCTGAAAAGAGATTTTTGTCATGTGATTTCCCCTTCCAATCTTCTCTCCAACCTGGGACATCCATAGTATCTTATGGTCCCTCAAAAGTCTTCCCTGGGACCATAGAATTGCACTCTAATCAATCACTAAAATAACATAATATTTTGACAACTCCTCTAAATGGTGCAATCCTGCAAGTAATGACATATGCTTAAGATGGTTTGACATCAACCAGATCTTTGCACATTGAATTAGCTGGAGTCTTACTAAGGCTAAAGCATCAGTAGTCATGGGCTGATGACCTGACAGATAAGTTTACCTGTCAGAAAGCAGACTCCTTCAGGGCTAGGTCAGAATCTCATTGGGGCTTTACATTAGTAGATCTGCTTTTAACAATACTGTGTAAGGAATTAAGGCTCATTATACAAGAATATTGCTTGTCAGTGCAGCAGCTACCAGGTAGTGCCCAAGCAAACCTCTGTATCCTTCAAAAGAAAATGGGTGCAGTCTAATTGGCACTGCAGAAATAATGCAGTTTGACACTGCTTTAAGTGCTATAGTTCCTTGAAGGCGGGGATTTGTAGTTTTACAAGGTCTTTCACCTTCATTGCCAAACAGTACTGGTGCCTCACAAAACTACCAGTCCCAGGATTCTGTAGAATGGAAGCATGGCAGTTAAAGTGGTGTCAAACTGTATTATTCCTACAGCATTGGATTATGGCTCTGGAGATCAGGGTTCAGTTTCCCACTCAGGCATAGAAATCCACTGGGTGACTTTGGGCAAGTCACACTCTCTCATCCTCAGAGGATGGCAATAACTGAAGGAACTCACAAAGAAAATCCTATGACAGGTTCACCTTAGGTTGCCACAAGTCGACTTGGAGGCAAACAACAACAACAACAGAGATGCACCCACTGTTTGGCTAGAGCATGTGCTAGAAAATCTCCCTTTTCTCACTGCTAGTCTGGCCACTTCCCTCAGCAACCTGGATCCAGGCAAGTACACATCACACTTTGCAGCCTTTATATAGTGTGAGGAGTTCTCATTGCTTAAATCCAATTCAGGCTTCAAGCCAAAAAATAAGCAACCTTGATAAAAATGCATAATGTTTGTAACATTCATTTCTTTCAAGTTCAAGGTTTGCTGTGGAAAATTCTTTTCCTACACTGTTGTTTCTTTGAAAAATGTGTGTCTTCTTATCTTCTTCTAATTCACATTTCTGTTTTCATTTATTCAAGAAAGCCATAAATTAGGGAAAGGAGAATCTCATTAGCAACCCACAAACATGAAGCTCTTCCACATCACAACACTGTCTGTTCTATAACCTTCCTTCCTTCTAATACTTGTGCATAAATTATACCAGTCAGTTCTTGTTCTCTTGATTCATTTATAGCGGTTATTATATGGTATGGAGAAGGTTTTTGTCACCAAACTGCCACTAACATTTCTTTTTAATATGGCGTGTTTATATTTATGGCTTTTCTGGAGTACTTTTTCTGTCAATTTATTACTCATTCTGGAGATTTATTTCCTTTATGTATTTTTGGGTGTCAACATTTGTTTTGTTTTTTTCTTAGTCCACAGCTCACACATTTCAAATGGCCTTTTAACACCCTAGCTGCCAACTTATTTCCATGGAAATGTCCTTATGTTCTACCTGTTTTATTTTGGTAACAGCAGACTGATGACTTTAATTCTTTTAAAAAGAAAATATCTGTTGCATACTAAAAGCAGAGAGCAAGCATTTTGTAGCGGTTTGAGTGGTAGACTAGAAGTCTGGGAGACCAAGGTTCGAATCCGCATTCAGAACAGAAATCCAGTGGGTGCCTTGAGCAAGTCACACTCTCTCAGCCTCACAACCCCCCACTTAACAAATTTTGTCAAGAAAACCTCTTTCTGTTTGTTGAGATAATGAAATACTTTCCTTCTCTTAAATTTGGAGTTCAGTCCATTAACATTTCATGATATAATTTTATTTGATATTTTGTTTGGTGGTTAAGTTTGTTGTTTTATTTGCATCTTAAAATGAATTCTTTTCCCTTTCCCTGTTCTTTTAGTTACTTGTATATACTTTTTTATTTTTCTATTTTCCCCTCTGAATTTTTTTTCTCTATAAGTTTTTCTTTGTTTCCTTCCTCTTCTCGTTCTTCTGATTCCTCCTCATCAGATTCCTCCTCTGTTTCTTTTCCTGTTTCTTTCTCTGTTTCTCCGTTATCGATAAGTTGTTCTTCTGATTCTTTCAGGTCTTTTTGCTATCTCTGTTCTTACCTTGTGTCTTTTCTGTATTTATACTCGGATCTAATTTCAAAGAAGAAATACAGAAAGAAAGACCCTTTCCTGTTGTTCACATACCAACAAATATTAGAGGATTATAATAAAGATCTGGAGACACAAGGAATAGAATATGAAATGAGGGCATTCCATCAAATAATAAATGCAGGAGAAAAACATATGATAAAGAAGATCTACAGTTTTTTGTTAAGCATGGAATTAAGTGAAGAAACAAAACCAACAAAACCAATTCTCCTATATTGCAGAATATAGGAGAAGCAATACCCTTAGCAAGTTGGAAGAAAGTATGGGAAAACAAGTTAAAATTTAAAATATGCAAAAGCTTAAAAACTACTACAAGGTTTTCTTCAGCTGGTACATGACGCCATCCATATTAACAAAGATTCAGAAAGGAAATAAAATCAATTGTTGGAAATGTAATAACCAACCAGGCACATTATTTCATCAATGGTGGCAGTGTAGCAATGTTAAAAATTTCAGGAAAGAAATACATAAAACCATGGAAGAATTATTACAGAAGAACATTCCATTAAAACCAGAACTCTTATTAAATATCACTGATGTGATCAAAGATAAATTAACTAAGGAAGAAATAAGTATTATACTGTATATGATCACAGCTGCATGTTTGATTTATGCAAAATGGTGGAAAAGCAATATAATACCTTCTAAAGAAGAGTGGATAATTAATTTAAATGATTTAGCAATAAGAGACACACTATCCATGTACATTAATGTTAAGACCAAATGAAGAGAAATGGAAGAATATATTGAAAATATGGAAGTAAGAAAACACAAATATTTAATATCCTAATATATTGTAAATAATGCACAGAGAATATATATAAAAGATATAAATAGATAATTGGAATATAATAATAGCAAATCAGCTTAAGTAAGTCATTAGTTAACACTTCCTATTTTTGTAATAAAAAATGTCAGTTATATAGAATAACTGTTTATATACCTTAAGGAAACTAAGTGTGAAGTAATTTTAAGAAGCAGTTAAGTTGTGGAATGATATATGTAAAATAGAAATTCACAATTCATGCTCTTAATTTTTTTTACCTTCTTTCCTCCCCCCCCCCCCCCCTTATATTTTTTCCTCTCCCTCTTTTCCCCTTTTCACTCACTTCCTCTTAGTTTTTATGTATATAGTGTAATTTTAAAGTTAAAACAAATATTTAAAAAATAAAATTTCATGATAGGGACATCTTAGGGTTGCCATAAACTTCCATGAATTCAAGATCATACTTGAAGGCTCTTCTGCTTTACATGTACTAGATCATGTCTACAGACTATTCCAGAATTGCTCCTGAGACATAAGATACACAAAAGACCGTGTCACGAATTGAGTTTTTGAGTACTATACAGTTCCCTTTTATCAGCCTATTATTATGACAAGCTAATGTGTTCTTGTTTGGGCTCAAGTTTGTATTTGCATACGCAACCCAAAAAGGAATTGCTGCAGTTACTTATTAGTGCCTCCTTTTTTGTTTGTACTCCCTTTCAGTTTTGATCTGTGTATATATGTGCCTCCAAGTCACCTGTCAACCTGCAGAAGCAGCATGAATTTAGTGTATATTTATACCTCATAACTATACATGATTTTCCAGATCCAGCCCCCTCCAAGAGAAACCTGATCCAGAAAGGAAACACTGAAAAATTCTGCAACAATTAAGGCCCGAACAGACAGGCCAAAATAAAGCAGTTTCGGGTCACTCTGGAGGTATGTTGTTTAAATGACGCATGTATCTTAGGACTGGAGCATGGCTTTGGTGCAGCTTCCAGCCTCTTAGGATGCATGCATCATTTAAACAGCATACCTCCATAGTGACCCGAAGCAGCTTTATTTCGCCCTGTCTCTTCGGGCCCTTATTCATGTTCTATATTATCTGATCCTTAAGAGTGATATAGAAAGAAAAGGAACTGGTTTGGCACAGACTACCATAACTGTTGTAATAGAAAGACATTATGAGAACCAGCATGGTGTAGAGGTTTTAGTGCTAGGGTACAACTCTGAAGACCAGGGTGTGAAAGCCCTGCTTGGCTACAGAAACCTACTGTGTGACCTAAGGCAAGTCACACTCAGCTTCAGAGGGAGCAAATCTTGCCAAGAAACTCCTGTGATAGGGTGAAGTTTGATAATGGAACTAGTTAGCTAACGAATTAGAGGGTTTTGTTTTGTTTCTTTTGCCTAGAGGCTTTGAAAGAAAGGCTGAGCAGCAATTGATCTTCCAACTCCAGGTTTCTTATCTCAAGCAAGGGGCTGAACTATACAGTCTATATGAAATTGCTTTTGACTGGTTGGGATATAGTTCTGGAACTTCCTCAACAAGTTGAAAGCTTTGGAATTTCATATTCACAAATGATTATTCAAACAAGCTAAAAACGGGACATTTTCACCTCTTTCTTTTGAAAACGGGGGCATGAAGTCTGCTTCATAGTGGCAGTCTGCATGCCAGAATAGATCAGGCCAAGGCACAGATGGGAAAGCTTGGCAGTGAAATTCCACCTCCACACACTTCTTTATAAAAAGAAAGCAAATAAATCTGAGTTACAAAATGACCCAAAAACACATTTTTCCAATGGCTTCATTTATTACCATAATGAACAAACAGAGTTAAATTTATATATGAAATACTCTTAACATTATGTCCACTTTCAATAGTATTTTTGTTATCATTTCTATTTTGGTAATGTCTAGTTATTTCCTAATGAGACAGTGTGGTTGTAGTGGTTGAGGAATCTGAAGAGGAGGGTTCAGTTCCCAGCTCATCCATGAAATCACTGCATGACCTTGAGCAAGTCACATGCTCTCAGCCTCAGAGGAAGGCAATGGCAAACCTCATCTGAACAAATCTTGCCAAGAAAACCCCATCATAGGCTCACCTTAGGGCCACCATAAGTTGGAAATTACTTGAAGACATACAACAATAATTATGTCTTCATGCATTTTGTAACTGAGGGCAGTAGCTGTGTTCTGTTTGCAGTTTTTAAAAATGTGCATCTTTATCCAGTGAGCTGTTGTCTAATGCATATTTTCTTAAGACAAATGAAGTCTCACCTCCTGACAGATTAACCAATAGAGATAGATGTCTTCTACTACTAGAGATATTGAAGTTAGAAGGTAATAATAAACCAGGAAAGTTTTAATGAAAGGTAAGAAAGTTAGCTTTAGGTGGAGCATGTAATTCTGACAAAAATCAATGGGCTTATATTTTGGGGTTCACCATCTTTATATACAAAGGCACTCCAAAAGCTAATCATAAAACATGGACAGAAAATAGATACGATACAATAAAAGATAATATGGTGTGATCTAACTATTATGATATATGATACAATATAACAACTATGATAGAAAGACTGGAATGAGAGATTAAGAGGTTCATGGGGTTTGCTAGGGAATGAGAATAATTGCTCAGTCTAGCTGCTGAATTTTACGCTAGTCATCTTCAAGGGCGGCTCAATGTAGAGTGTATTGCAGTAATCCATGCAGGAAGTTACCAGTGGACGGACTACTGTTAAGTTATCCCTGTACAAGAAAGGGAATAGCTCACAGATCTGTCAAAACTGGCCTCAAACACTCAGAGCCACCAAGTCTATCTGGGCCTCCAGTGACAAATAATCTAGAATTGGTCCCAGACTGCTCACCAGCTTCTTCAAGGGGAGTGCAGCCCCATCCAGGGCAGGTAACCTACTCAGTTCCAATTCTGGCACCCAACCCCAAAACTTGACATCTCCCAGCAGAGCAACCTCATACAGCCGTTAAATAGCATGGGAGACAAGACTGAACCCTATGGCACCCCCATAGCACAATGGCCATAGGACTGAGCAGCGGTCCCCCAGTGACACTCTCTGGAAACAATCTTGCAGATAAGAGTGGAACCATTGTAAAACAATGCCTCCTACTCCCATCTGCCACAGCTAGTCCAGATATCATGATCAGTGGTATCAAAAACTGCTGAGAGATCCAGGAGAATCAACAAGGTAGCTCTCCTTGTATCTTTCTCCCAGAATAGGTCATCAGTCAGAGTAACCAAGACTATTGTATTACGACCTGGCCTGAAACCATATTGAAATGAGCCCAAATAATCTGTTTCCTCCTAAACATCTGAAGCTGCACAGCCACCACATGTTCAAGCACTCTTGTATTTGGGCAAGATGCTTGAACATGTGGTGGCTTCCGATGTTTAGGAGGGTGGTAGTTCAACATGGAATGGCTGGCATCTCATCCTTTGCTTCAAGCAGCAAAATGTCTTAGAATGTCTCTTAATATTGAGTTATGTTTACTTATATGAGTGCCTGAGGTAAGGGAAGAAGAAAGACATTTACCCTCTCGCTTCCAGTTCTAGTAGTGCAAATCTGAGATGCTTCCATAGGGATATCCCATTAAAAATGCATGTTAAGCAGCAGTACGATGAAGCACTCAAAAAGAAGAACCCTCAGGGAATGAGCTTTTCATGGTACATTTTGAGCACCCTCTCCATAGAAACATTGAAAGAGCACCTCTATTCCTTGGCCTTGCTGGTTCTGACACCTACGTCACAGACCCACACAGTCCCACTTCCTTCCTTTTCCGATTTATCACTCCCTGGGCTTGGGACCAGAATTAGTTGCTGCAGCTGAACCATCTGTCTGTATTTGCTAGTTACACTATTGGAGAGGATGAGAGGAGGTGAGGGGTGGGAAATAGTGGCCAGAAATCACCAGTTAAAAACAACCAGCTCAGATTTTTGAGACACAAAGAACTCTGCAGCTTCAGAAGAGATATAATAAAACATTACATCAGAAGATGGGAGGGAGGAAAAACGAAGGAAGGAAAGAGCGAGCCACTATGATAATATCTATATATTACCATTAAGGAACTTTTCATTTTAGAATTACTATTTGTTTTCAAGTTGAATGTTCATGTGCAGAGCTCTTATTTCTTAACCACTCGGGAGCTGGTCCTCATTTTTTCTGAGTTGCTTCATGGAAGGAAATTGGGTTGTTGCTTTATCTGGAAGAGTTAAGGTTGCTAAGGGGAATTCACAGGTTCTGTTTCTTGAGAGCCAGTGCTTTTAGTTGGCAGAGACAATAAAAATGATTGGTATGTACATCCAGCTTAGTACTATGACCTTTTGGAATGTGGTAAAACCAAGAGAAGCTCATTTCCCCTTATTTTATAACTCAAGTCCATTCAAACATGTCCTTCTCAATACTGATCTAACAATCAGCAGCAGTAAATTTGCTTGTTATATGTATGTAAATTTTGAGTGCATGAGTGTTAGGCTCCAAAGCGTGTCTATAAAAGATAGGTTTGTGTTGCACACACAAATCCTAAAAAAGAGGGAACCAAGGAGAGAGACTTAACCTTTTGAGGTTTCTATGTCAAACAAAGATAAAACTTTTTTACTATAATTGGCTGAGTTCTTTTTTATATAACTAATTTTTATTAAAAACAACAACAAACCCAAATACAGTTCATATATACGACTAAAATACAAAAAAGTACGATCCTCCCCCACACAATTCTAACCCAAAAAACTAAAAAACAATTTGACATTGCTGACTCAATGCTAGGGAATTCTGGGAACTGTCATTTTTGTGGGACATTTACCTTTCTCTGTCAGAGAGCTCTGGTGCCACAATAAACTACAATTCCCAGGATTCCCTAACACTGAGCCAGGGCAGTTAAAGAGGTCTCAAACTGGATTATTGCTGCAGTGTATTTTGGACCTTAGATGGCTCTCCTTCTCTTTCTCCAGTAGCCCTCTGGTAAGCACACAAGCCATTTTCTCCATGCTCAGAATATGGAATCCCCTTCATCAACAGGCATTAAGGGAAATATGACATTAAGGGGAAGGTATTCAACAATGAGAGGTGCCTCGACAATCAGACTTGCAAATTAAGAAATAGGGGTGGACAAATTAAGAAATTAGGAACTTAATCCAATTATGTCTATTTATTGATGATCAGTCATAAAATAGTGCCTGCTAAATGCAAGACAAGTAGGTGAAGAAAATAATGTGCCATAATAATAATAAATAATAAATAAAAATTTATTTATATACTGCCCTTCCTATGATCAGGGCGGTGCACAACAGATCAAAACAATACAAATACATACATCAATAATACAAATACAATAAGACTATTAAAACCAATATTAAAACCCCATCAACCAGCTACCACTGCTGTCAGAGGGGGGGAAGACTAGGTGGAGCTTGTGTCAGGGAATGCTAGTCGGAACAGGAAGGTTTTTACTTCCTTCCTGAACTGGGCCAGGGAGGTGGCCGAGCGGAGCTCTATGGGCAGTGTATTCCAGAGGGTCGGGGCGATGATGGTATATGACCTCCTTACTGTGGAGGCTAGTCTAGCCCCTGGGACCCTCAGTAGTTGCTGCCCAGATGTTCTGAGGGTGCGGGGCGGAATGTATGGGGAGAGGCAGTCCTCAAGGTATCCTGGGCCCAAGCCATGTAGGGCTTTATAGGTTATAACCAACACCTTGTATTGTGCCCGGAAGCGAATGGGCAGCCAATGCAGATCTTTAAGTACAGGTGTAATATGACTGGCCCTGGAAGTACCAGTGACCAGTCTGGCTGCCATATTCTGTACCATCTGTAGCTTCTGGGTGTGGTACAAGGGTTGCCCCATGTAGAGCGCATTGCAGAAGTCCAATCGAGAGGTTACCAGAGCATGTACTACCGTTTCAAGGTCCCTCTGGGCCAGGTATGGGCGCAGCTGGCGAATAAGCCGAAGCTGATAACAGGTGCTCTTGACCGTCGCATCCACCTGAGCTGTAAGGTGAAGCGACGAATCAAGAAGCACCCCCAGACTGCGCACAGAGTCCTTCACAGGAAGCGTGATCCCGTTCAGGACAGGTGGAACCACCGCCATTCCTGGACCAGGGGAACCTATCACAAGTACCTCCGTTTTCTCTGGATTCAGACTGAGTCGGTTTTCCCTCATCCAGCCCGTTACCGACTCCAGACAGGCCACGAGAGGAGAGACGCCATCCTCAGTCACTGCATCAGTTGGAGACATAGAGAAGACTATTTGGGTGTCATCAGCGTACTGATAACCCCGCGCCCCATGTCTCCGGATGATCTCTCCCAGTGGTTTCATGTAAATGTTGAAAAGCATGGGAGACAGAATGGCTCCTTGAGGGACCCCAGTTGTGAGAGCCCTCTTATCGGAGCATACGTCTCCCAGCTGCACCATCTGGAACCTCCCAGAGAGGTAGGACCAGAACCACTGGAGCGCAGTGCCCCCGATTCCCACCTCTGCCAGGCGCTCCAGAAGGATACCATGGTCTATGGTATCGAAAGCTACTGAGATGTCCAAGAGCACCAACAGGGACACACTTCCCCTGTCGATGCCCAGATGGAGATCATCGACCAAGGCGACCATGGCCGTCTCAACCCCGTAACCCACCCGAAAGCCGGTTTGAAATGGGTCCAGATAATCCGTTTCATCCAAGATCTATCAAAGCTGGATTGCAACCACCCTCTCGATCACCTTCCCCAGAAATGGCAGCAGCGAGACTGGCCGATAATTACTATGTATCAGGGGGTCGAGGGAGGGCTTTTTTAACAGCGGTTTTATAGTGGCCAATTTCAAGCTGGATGGAAATTGCCCATCCCTCAGAGATGTATTAATAATCCGGTGTAACATCGAAGTTACCACCGGTCCCCCCTGAGCCGCTAGCCATGAGGGACAGGGATCGAGGGAGCAGGTTGTCTTCCGAACGCTTCCAAGGATCTTGTCCACATCATCGGTACTAACCGACTCAAACCGATCCAGTTTAATGGAGTCCATGGAGGCTCTGGATACCTCTACCCTAGGTTCTGCCCTAATGCCGGCGTTAAGACCTTTGCTTATCCGAGAGGTTTTATCCGCGAAGAAGTTGTTAAATTGGTCACAGCAGGCCTTAGAAGGTTCAAGGATCTGGTTCAGGGTGGGAGGGATGACAATCACATGTCTTCCACCATTTTAAGGGCTATCTCTGGCAAAAGTCTCTAGTTTAATCCTGAGAGAGGTGGAATAGGGAGGCTTTGGAAACAGACCTCCACCTAGGAATTTACAGTCCAGATGAGGAAGCCTGCAATTAATGTGTCCCATTGGCCAGATGTTACTCAGCTGTGGTCAGCAGTTGCCAATTTGAACAGAGGTCTTCACTGAGTAGTTAAAGTTGCCAATTAAAAATCTATGCTTGGCCAGTATGGATTCTAAGGATGTTAGTTTCATTTTCTAGCTGGTGATGTCTGTTAAAAAGGCGTTGTGTTGTTGTGGTTAAAATAAATATCTCAGTTGTTCTACCTCCCATAGCAACACGCACAGAAAGGAAGTAGCAATGTTTTAATTACAGGGCAGCTTAACATCTACAAATGCATGTTCTATGTCTAGATGTTTCCCCAGGAGATGTAAGGAATTCACACTTTTTTAAATGACATTGTAGATGGTGATCTTGTAAAAAGAACTTCCATTTGATAAAGAAAGACCAATTGCTATAATTAAAGAGATTGGCTCATTCATCATTGCCCCCCTCCCTCAGTCAAACCTAGAAGGGAAATTGGGGAGGTACAGTGGCTTCAGCTCAGCCCTCCTACTGGAAGGAGAAAATGTTAGCAATTTTAAAGTATGCCAGAAAAGAGCATAGTTATTAAACTTTGACATCCAGGCACTGGCAACGAGAGATGAAATGAAAATGACATTTCTGAATGAATGCTGAATTTCTCCACATTCAGTGGATAAGCATACCTAATGTAGCTCACTCATTTTTTTCACTTAGTGGAGTTTTTCACCGCTGCCCTATGGCTGATCTGGATACTACAGAAAGCATAATTCTCATGAGGATTCATTTGACATGTTCTGTGGCTATTAGCTTGATGGAGCATAGTGAAGACATGACTGCAAAATGACTGCAATGTCCCAACTATTCCTAGCCTGATGTCTCACTTGTAGCTGTTGTTACTCAACTGTAGAATGTGGCATTGTGTAATAACCAAGATGTCATTTAGTTGTCATCCCAGATCCCACTATTTTGGACAGTCTCTTCGGTGCAGAGGATCATTGAAAAAGACTAAAGCATAACAGGGGGGCAAAGATGGATCTGGATTGTTCCAAAGAGGACTCACTTTATTAATACTCTTGTATGTAATCAATCAATCAATCAATACCTGTAATACACAATATTCCCCTCTCCCCCTCATGTTACTTAGTGCTGCATACAGGTGAAAGCCCAAATGGACTTACTCTATGGAGAAAATTGGAAAAGTGAGGGTAAGATTTCATAAATAGATAATGTTTGGCTTCCACCTTCTTCAGTTGTTAAAAATGAAACTGAGCTGCATCTCAAGTGGCAATTCAGAAAATTCAATTTTCAGCCTTCTTCAATGGATCATGGTAGTGTCCTCTAGTCTAGACTGAGATCTTATGGTGTTAAGAGTCTTAAATCTATAAATCCAGAAATTCAACCTTTTGTCCAAGATGCCAGAAGAAGATAGTACCTCCAGGACCAACCTGGGAGAAGTGCTATTGGTTTGCTTTTTAATCACACACACACACACACACACACACACACACACACACACACACATTAAAGAAGAATAAATGTGTTTCTGTTCTCATGTTCTTTCTTGAAACTGTATTTTTGCCTTGGTAAGGAAAAGATACATTAAATTGTTCCCGCCCACAGATAATAAAATATAAAAATAGTTAAGAGAAAAGGAAAGAAAAACAAGTAATCACTAAGGGCCCTTTCACACTACACAGTTACAGGACTGTGACTCCACTTTAACTGCCATGGCTGCATCCTATAGTTTGTAGTCTGTTGAAGCACTAGAGCTCTCTTGCTGAGAATTTGAAATACCCCTTCCTACACTGCAAATCCCAGAATTCCATAGGATGATGTCATGGCGGTAAAAGTGGAATCATAGTGTTATAATTGTATAATGTGAAATGCCCTGAAACTGAATTAGTGTGCTGATATCCCATCTAATGAAATTTCATACATTCACCCTCAGTGAAGCAGTCTTGCTTAATGTGGATTATGTTTTGAGTAATACTTTAGCCATTGGATAGGCTGGTTTCAATTAAATTTCTTATTAAAAGGCTAATAATATGCTGCTCCTAGTCTCCCAATTTAGCTCAGAAACAACTACCAAGTGGTATGATTGCTATCTAGCCCAACCATGACAGATCTGGAAAATGGTAGAGGGCAGGAATGATAACATTTGACAGCTGGTTTTGTACATAAATATATAACGGGATTCAAAAGACATTATCCAAGGATAGTTGCATGATTGCAGCTAAGATTATCACACATATCGTGATTAGAGAGGGCTTATCCCAGGAATAGCCAGCAACAAATCATTCACAGGATTTCCCCATGAATGATTTGTTGCTGGTTATTCCTGGGATAAACCCTGTCTAATCGCAACGTCATGTGATAATCTTAGCTGGGATCATGTGACATTCCCTGGATAATGCCTTTTGAATCCCCCAGTTTCCCCCATGCGATAAAGTCTATACTTTAGGATTTCAGAATGCTCTCTGAAGGATTTCAATGTCTGTTTTTATTTCAAAAAGTGAAATTGCATCTATCTGTGGATGTGTTTCCTTCTTTTTTTGATCACCATATTGAATTAGAGATGATGCCAGGAACAACAACAACATACAACAACATAGTTCAACAATGTACTGAGACAGCCCAGTGACTATCATGGCAGCCATAAAGTCCTGGGCCCCATCAAGACAGCCTCGGTGTGTATGTTGAATTCACTCAGGATGACAGTCCTAGGGTCTCAGGCACCTCAGACAGCTCAGGTAAAAAGAGTGCTGGACAGTAGGATGGGCAGTACAACAGTGGTACCCTTGTTCTGTATCTGGCCCAACACAAACAATATACAAACTCTATTGTCTTTGTGGATAGGCTCCCTCATGAGAAGAATGAAATACTTATGGATGATGGCAAATCTTTACCTTTAGTCCTCCAACCCAGGCTGGTGATGCACTATCTATGGAGATTATTGCACCACCAATTCCTGCCAGGATAGACACAGGTTGTAATCATAACAGCCCTGAGCCCAGGCAGTAGGCAACCCATATCCAATCCAGGCTTCTCCTGCAGCTTTTCAAGCATCGGATTTTCTGTGAGAGAAGCCCAGATTGGATATGGGCTGCCTACTGCCAGCCATGAGGCTGTCTCATAAGATCCATCTGTTACAGTTATAACCCATATCTATCCAGGCAGGAATTGGAGGTACATTGACAAAGCTGGGAGAAAGCAACTCTTCCAAGCTCTTCCATACAGGTCCCTGTGACACACATAGCATGCACTCTTGGTGAGGAAACAGGAGAGAGGCTTCAAAGTCACTTCTGTTGTCCCCTTCCCTCTCTTTTCTTTTGTCAGCAAAGACCTCTTTGTGCTGGTAGGCTTTGGGCTTATAATTTAGCAATTTTTAATGGAGTTGTGTTTTGATCTTTTTAATTATGTCTTGCTTGCATTTTATATTGTTTTAATCTTCTGCTTTTAACTGAACTGTCATTTAATTTTTTTAAAAAATTGTATAAATACTGTTTTAGTCGCACTCTGTTTGTTTCCAGAATGCTTGTAAGCCATCTTGATCCTGTACAAGGGGAAAGATGGGGTATAAATTAAATAATTAAGTAAATAATAACTCATGTTGCAGCCAGGATTTAAGTTGATGATTTTTTTTCCCATTTGAAGTTCAGTACATCATACACAGCATCCCATTGATTCTTTTCCTTCCTTCCTTCCTTCCTTCCTTCCTTCCTTTTCTTTCTTTCATTCTTTCTTTCAGGAGGAGGTATTATGGAAAGTCAACTTCATCACTTTACAGTCAATGAATTTCTTTTTTTAGAAGGGAGGTATTATGGAAAATCAACTTCATCAGTTTGAGCAAGAAAACAGTCATTGGATTATTATTATTTTAATTAAATTGGATTAGAGATCAGCTTGGCAAGAATGAGTCATCTCAATGTTAAGATTTTCACGATTGCATCTTCATGGCATGCTCTCTGCCTGTACCCATAAAACCTCATTACAGTGTGAAAATTAATACTTATCTGTTTCCAATTTTGACCCATGGAAATGATCTTGAAATGGTATAAACTGTCGCCTGTCAGAATCAGAACGTTTCACAGCATTGATGGCAATGAGATAGATTGTAAGAATTCACTTTAACAAATACAGATAATAAAATGAAATGTCACATTTTATTAGACACTTCTGTCCCATCTGTCTAAGTGATTTTAAATGCCAGTGTATAAAAAAGAATAGAAATGGGCAAGGAAGCACTGGCTGGCCACATCTTTTGGAGGTGGTTTTTCAGTGCTATGCTGTCTTTTAACATTTGGTTTCCATTAGTGGGATAATTGGTCAACATTATAAACTACTATAAGTAGGGGGAGGGAAAAGCAAGCAGTACATTATAGCAAGGAACTATTCTCCATCTATGTTCTTTTCCTTACAAGGATAGATCCAGTGATTTTTGTAATATTCCACCTTGGATGCTCAGAAAGTGCTCCAGAAAGGTAATTGAAGGAGGGCTCTTGGGGGTTGCTAGGCTTTCTTGTTGATGGCTAACAATAATCTCTTATTTAGTGTGATTGTGTGTCCCTTGGAGTTTGAAAATGTTCCTTTTTTTGAACTACAACTCCCAGAATCCCAGCATTCCTCACCCTTGGCTATGCTAGCTAGGGTTGAATGGAAGTGCAGTTCAACAACATCAGTTGGCCCCTATGATTCCCACTCCTCCTTATGCAGATGAGGGCAGTAATCATTACACAGAAGGGTTACAACAGTGTACAAAGCACAGCAATATTCTAAACCAACAATGTACAAGCAAAACAGCAGGGGATCAATAAAGGAAAACAGCTGTGCATGCATTATAAGGATTAATCCAATTTTGTAAAATCAACTTTGTTATTTGGATGGAGGATAGAGGGAGTTCATGCATGTATTCCCGGACTTTTCCATTCTCTTTGAAATCCCATCATTATTATCAGGTTTGCACTTGTTAGTTCCTAATTATTAGATACACAATGCATTAAAAACTCTGGTATGATTATGATCCACGGCTTTACTCTGTTGAGTAAATAAGAGTGGCACAATATTATATCTAAATTATAATTAGACCTTTTGGGATAGTGGCATAATTCGATCACTGACTGCACAGGGATAAACACATTGACTTATAAGGTAGAATGCAAAACTAACAGCAGCCTAGACATCCCACAATATGAACCAGCAAAAAGTCCACAATTGTGCTTTTATTTGGTACATCTGTATCCAACTGATTGTTCCATTAAACTTCCAATCTGGTAGAAAGTTGTAACAACAATATGCATTGGCATAAAACAATTAGCAGCACTTTGACTCTTATTTATCCATGTGTATATTTAGAACTGATTTGCTGGATGGCATTGTGGTTTTGTTGCACAGTTCCTAAGTTCTAACAAAATTGCTTACATTTGAGTGTTTTGGATAAGAGAGTGGTCAGCAAAGTACAAGTCCTCTCTCTCTCTCTCTCTCTCTCTCTCTCTCTCTCTCACACACACACACACACACAGACTTCCACACATAGCCCACATTGTTGTGTTTTGTCATGTACACGCAAACACACCATACTGCAGTAATTGCTCACCAAGATGCTTTGGTATAGTAAACTGTTAGGTAAACAGTGCATTCTACCCACTCATCCTTCAGGGACCAACTCTAGCTAGGATTTTTCAGCTTCATTTCACTATTGGCACTCTTCCCCTGGGCTTCCTTCATAGTTACAAGCCTTGCATAACTCTCCAATTCACACTCCTCACCCTGTAGTGCCATCTGATTGACTCAGACATGTGGAGAGGCAGCAGAAATGCCAATACTTATTTTTAGTGCAGTAAACAGAAGACTATAATCTCTTTCCTCTGAGTGACTCCAAATGGGGTGAATGTGATATTAAGTATGCCTGACAGTATACTGGTGTTACTACATTTAAATTATCTATTCACATAATGCACAGATACATCTGAAGTAATGAGTAGCTACTTCTATACACTCACACCATTGCCTGCAGATTTTTCTTAGCACTGTAAATGTGTTGGAGTTACTTCTTCAGGGCATGTATTTTACTGTAGTGCAAACCTAGGCCTTCCCTGCATGGACCAAAAATATCATCCTTCCCTGTCCTCTCAGTGAGGAGTCCAGATGATGTGTGATCCAAACCCTGGTTCCAATGTGTACAGTCCATAAATGTCTGTCCAGTTCGGTACCAGAACCAGGGTATACCCCCTTATAATGGATTTTAAAAGTTTACCTTTTGCTCCATATCTTCCTGGAAGATCCAGAGCTTTCCATTGAGATGCTGGGCAGCTGTTCATGTATGCATGTGGTAGCCCCCAGGCACTACTATGGTTAGTAGTACCTAGTTTGAGGTAAGAACAAGGCACCCAACCATGCTGGATGTGTTGTTCTGACCCAAGAGTAAAAGACTTACTATGGCAGCAGCCATGGAGTGGAACAGCAGGCCACATACCTGAATGACTGCCTGGTGGTGCAAAGGCGAGCCTCATAATGAAAGGACATCTCTGGGCCCAGAATATTCCAGTCTGGTCCCAGAGTATTCTGGCCATTGTAAACACTATCCTGAGCTGTTTTGGATTGAATTCAATTTTTTTACCCAGACTTTCTACTGAGCAACAATGTCTTTCTCTTGTCATGTTTGAACTTTGTCCCCTCTTATTCAACATCAACCAGCATTCAGGGTTATTGACTATTTCCTTGGTCTTAGATGACAAGAAGAAATAAAATTGGGTATTGTTACCATTTTGGTGACACTTCACTTCATATTGTGATACTTCACGAGACTTAATGTGACCAATTCCTTTGGCTACATATAGATATTGGAAAAATAAGGAACAGAATAGAATGAGACCTCAAACTTCCAAGAGGGACTGCACTCCAGCAGTGCTTTCTGGATATGACCCAATGGTAAGGATCAGGGCCACTGACAAAATTCATTAAACATCTGTGTTAATACAATAAAAATTCCATGCTCCAGATACTTCACCAGCAGAACTAAGGGTACATTGAAACATGGTGTAGGGGTTGTCTTCCCAAAGCCAGTGAAACCTTTTTTTTAATTGCTCTTAAAGTTTTCGGTGTTCTCTGTGTTGGAATAACTGAGAAAATGAACAGAGGCATAAGATGCTATGGGTCAAAATGACTGTTTAATTTTCTACTTAATCTGTAGAATGCTTAAAGCAATTTTTTTCTTTCCCTTTCCAGCGAGAAACTATGACAATACATTATTTTGTTATGGCCATATTAGACAAATCGTTGTTGTTGTTGTTGTTGTCGTTGTTGTGTCCTGTCAACTAATTTCCTATTTATGGTGATCCAAAGGCAAGCCTACTGTAAGGGTTTCTTAGCAAGATTTTTTTCAGAGGGGTTTGTCTTTGTCTTCCTCTGATGCCAAGACAGTGCAACTTGTCCAAGGTCACCTAGTGGGTTTCCTTGGCCAAGCAGGGATTCAAGCCCTGGTCTCCAGAGTTGCAGCCCAATGCTCAAGCCACTACAATACACTGGGTCAAATTACTCATGTGAATTAATATAATTGTAAACCATTTTAGAATCAATAGTACCCCACAGATATGCAGCCCTTTTTACAAACCCATATTAATTTTACCTTATTCCCTGGGTTCCTTGTGACTAAGCAAAATTGGTTTTTATCATCATAGTAATTTTCAGAATGCATGCAGCTGTTTCACCTTTACCTCAGCAGGTGGCAAAACTTAATGGCTTTCTTCCATCAAGGACTTTTTGACAAACTCTCCCTGCTGCTTACAGAAAGAACATTTCAAAAAATGTTTTTGAGTAGTCCTCAGGCAGCTCTGTAACCAACCCAGAGTAATACAAATACTAATTTATGTAATAAAAATTGATGAACTGTTAGTGCCATTCAGAAATTGCAAAATAAGGTAGTATGTATGATCTAACTGGCAATGATGGTGTAAGATCCCAGCAGTTGTGATTCCAAAATCATATTTTTATGAAGCAGACACATATGAAAGAAGAAAGAAATATCCAAGCTCAAAACTCAGAACAGGGAATGGTTGATAAACTAACACATTTGCAGAGTTCTGGAGAGAAAACAATAACTGATCATTTAGAATTTAGAAATGTTCACGTTAATGTGTTACCTGTTGTTATTGTTGTTGTTATTGTTGTTGTTGTTGTTGTATGCCTTCAAGTTGTTTCCAGTTTACAGTGACCCTAAGGCAACCCTACCACAGGGTTTTCTTGACAAGTTTCTTCAGAAGGGGTTTGCCTTTCCTAGCCTCAGAGACTGAGAAACTTATCTTAGTTCAAAAATAGATGTGTTGATCATTAATGTTTTAATCATTAGTAATGCATTCATGTGTTCTTGTTGTTGTTGTGTGCCTTCGAGTTGTTTCCAACATATGATGATTCCAAAGTGAATCTATTGTCGGGTTTTCTTGGCAAGAGTTGTTGCCATTGCCTTCCCCTGAGGCTGAGAGATGTGACTTGCATACATTAAAGGACACGGTGGCTCAGCAGTTAAGAAGCTGACTCTGATGACTGCAAGATCAGCAGATCGGCGGTTTGAGACCCAAGTGTTGTATGACAGAGTGAGTCCAGCTTCTGCCTACCTAGCAGTTTGAAAGCATGCAAAAGTACAAGTGGGTAAATAGGTACCATTTCAGTGGGAAGGTAACAGCATTCTGTACAGTCACGCTAGCCACATGATCACAGAGTTGTCTTTTGCTCTTCAGCTTAGTAACAGAGATGAGCAACACCCCTGCAATCAGACACAACTTGACAACTTTGTCAAAGGGGAAACTTTACCTTTTTTACATTTATATTATGGAACAATATAGTTGTTTAAGCTTTAATAACTCTGAGGTTAATTCAACAATGAATACATCATTTATGTTTTGGGGTATTATTAACCTTGATGGCATTGTAGTGAAGAAGGAAAGTTCTGTGGTGCCATGCTTAATACCATCCTCTGAGTTTTTTATTGCTATGGTTTCTTGGGGTGGATTGACCTCAACCTCAGTTAATCATTTAATAGAAATCATTTTATTTAACCAAGAGTTAAGTTTAAAAAAATGTTTTTGCATTAACTATTTACAGGCTCTTGCCAGTAAAACACATTTTGACTGTTAGTCATTGATACACAGAACAGGGAGAGGTGTCAGAAAGAGTTGGGAATCAAATGCAACCTTTATCCATGAGCATGTTGGAATATTTTGATCTGGCATTTTGCTACAACTGAATGAAACTGTACATAGCAAATGAAATCTCAGCATTTAATCTAAACCTTTAAAAATACATGAGTCTACAACCCGACAACATTTGAAACAGAAATGCACTTAATTAAAACATTAAACAAAACAGACACGATTAAACTTTAGAAAAACTACACACACACACACAATTGTATAAGGAACCTAGCATCAATGAGAAAATAGCTGTCATAGTCCATGTAGTAAAGACAGCTGGAATAAAAGTCAAGCACAGAATTTTACTTTAAAAAGCACATGATAATTAGGAAAAATCAGTTGTATAGCAATCATATATATACTTCTAACCATTTCAGGCAGGAAATGACTGCATTACCCAAATTCATTCTCCAGCATTAATCATGGATGGTCTAGGCTGTAATTAACTTAATACAAAACATTATCTGCCAAAATCTGTCAGCTCAGCCATAAAGTGGAGTATGATGTGCTATATGATAAAGTGATGTTACTCTAAAAAACTGTAAATTACAAGGCATACATGTTTAATCAGTTGCTTCTTGCAAGAATCTTCTGAGGGACTTGACAGGCTGTAAATTGCTTATAAACACACCCCCAAACTGTAGGGCAAGAAATGTATCATGCAGTTCCACCAGACAGAAGAAGACTGCATCAATGCATCCATATTCATCTTTCTGAGAGTCAATGGGTTTCCTTGAATTCACCTGTGCAACTGGGATGAGATATTACAAGAGTCGCATGGCTGCCACAAAGGAGAAGACTGTCATTATGGCATGCTTATCTGGATCACAAACAACCCAGAGGATATATTTCTTTCTTATGGATAGCACTCTTAATCTAAATCACCTCTAAGTCTCTGCCATTGCTTGAAGATTCTTCATGTGGCAGGAAGGTCAGGATCTTATAGGGATATTATGCCAGTGTAATGCCAGACTAGGCTAGTCATTGTGATTTTACATGCTTGCATAAGGAAGTATCCAATACCTCCTCTCATAAATACTTTCATCCCTACAGTGCAACAAGCAATTCAAAGGCCAGACAGGGCATTGGCACAGATCCAGCACCAATCCATGAATGTGAACACACACCAAAATGATCTGAAACAGCCGCCAGAACATTGTTGCTGCCTCTGCCATTCTGTGTCCTTCAGGTAAGTACAGCAGTTCAACCTCGCATTTTGCCAGCACCGAACAGGATCTTGGTCACTGATTTTAGGTTTATTCCACACTTCCTCCAAAGAGAGACGGAGAAGGAGGAGACAGCTTAGTCTAATGCTTTTGCCTTGCAAAAAGAAGGTTGGCATATCAGGGCACTTTGCGGTTGATGATGTGTGCCTTCAAGTAGTTTCAGACTTATGGCAGCCCAGTCATGAGGTTTTCTTGGCAGGTTTTTTCAGAAGGGGCTTGCCATTGCCATCCTCTGAGGCTGAGAAAGTGTGTCTTGCTTTACATGGCTGAGCCAGGATTCAAACCGTAGTCTCCATAGTTGAAAACTCAAACCACCACACTACACCACACTGGCTCTCAGCACTAGAATTCAGGTTTTTTGGCATCTTGGGTTTTTATTTGCAGGGAGTAAATTCATTGTTTGGGCATGGATGACCATTCAGTTTGGTTTTTCCCCAGCTGGACTTCAAAAAGGAGTTCTGAAATACATCTTGTTCCTAAGCTGTTCTATTTCTGAAACAGGCTTTAATATTTGGCTATAAGTGTCTTAGATGCTTTGTAGACCAGAGCAATACTGCAGAGTTAGAAGATTTCTTTAAAAAACACTCATTATTAAAAATGCCTTCTTCCAAACAGCTCAATTTGTCAACTCTGTTATGACAGAAAAGGTAAGCAGCTAAGTGATTGATACTAACTGGGCTAAAGGATAGCTCCAAACTCAAAATGGAATATTGAAACTGAGAAATAAGCAAGGAGCTGATGTATATCCAGAGATCTGGAGAACTATAATGCCTGGGGATTACTTAAATTGTAGTGAAGCATTCTAGTTTGGAAAAAGTGGTTAAGAATGAAAACTAGACAGGACTTTCTATCAGAAGAGACCTAGAATTTGGAGTCTTAACTGTGCCAGAAACTGAAATTAGTTAAAATACCACTTTGTTGTCAGAAAATAAAGAAATTCTTATAGAAGTATATTCACTGGTACCAACTGTATTTTAATAATTGCTCAAACTGGACTCTTGTATTGTAAAAATCCAGGATGAAACTTTATGTGCTCCAAGAAACATTAGCTTGTATGAAGGGATGGATGTAAGAAAATAAGCTAGTAAGATACAAGTTGAGTGTCCCTTAACTGAAATGCATTGGACCAGGAGTGTTTTGGATTTTGGATTTTTTTTTTTTTTTTGGAGTATTTGCATAGACATCATGAGATATCTTAGACTTGGGACACAAGTCTAAACATGAAACTCATTGATGTTTCATAACCATCTTATAAACATAGCCCGAGGTTAAATGTATACATGCTATTTTAAATAATTTTGTGCATGAAATAAAGTTTATGTACACTGAACCACCAGAAAGCAAAAGTGTCATTGTGTCCACCACTCATGTAGACAATTTTGGATTTTGAAGGAATTTGGATTTTGATGTTCCACATAAGGGAAACTCAACCTGCATGTGTCCTGCTAACATAGTCAAGGTTACAGGCATCCAAGCCACTTCTCTGCATGAGATAGAGAACAAAATCACTCTCTTCTGTTCTATGACCAAAAGTTAACTTGATAGGCCACTGAACCTTTCTTGGTGATGGTGTAAGGTTGACTCCTATACCTGAGAAGGGAACAGGTAGGCTATTTAGGGGGATGTAAGACAAGTTGTAAGGCAAATTTAGGGCTGTCTTTCTAAAGCAGAGAAGAATCTAGAGGCTGAAGAGAAAAAACAGAGTAGCTGTGAATGTTGTCCCATGCACCTTCCACATCAGGGAGTTGCCCAATTCTGTTTAATGGAAACTAGAGGTGACCCCAATCAAACATCAGATTGCCACAGACATTCATAAATGGTTTTTAGAGGGGTGTTTATGATCAACCTGTTGACCAGCACCCAGAAACAGTTTGTCAACTACTTGTCCTTATCCACATACCTCCTTCTCATGGCTAGCTGAGGTAAACCCATCACCATCTTGAACAGGAAATCAGAAACTACCTCAAGGATGTCACCTGTCCAATAGTTGCTTGTTCATTTGCAAGCAGTCCTCTTCATATTACATTATGTTTGTTGTTGGTGGTAGTGGTGGTGGTGGTGCTGTGTGCCTTTAAGTCATTTTTTGACTTATGGTGACCCCATCATGTTTTTTTCTTAGAAAGTTTGTTCTGCGGGGATTTGCCATGACCATCCTCTGAGACTGAGAGAGTGTGACTTGCCCAAGGTCACCCAGTGGGGTTCCACAGCTGAGCAGGAATTTGAACCCTGGTCTCCAGAGTCTAAAACTCAAACCACTATGCTACGCTGGTCCCTGTTATATTATGTACTGAGACTTAATATAATTAATAGCCAGCAATTCATTTTTTTGCAAACAAGAGGCTACTGCTAGCAATCCTTATCAAAGATGGCATCAATGACATCAATATACAATGTAGGTGCTGGAGATCTATTTGCCAGTGTCGGAAGGTGGAAATTGGTAACCACAAAATTTCTGAGCAATCTATTACTATAAAAGTCAATCAGAATAGAAGACTAAATACACTCTTGTTTGGCACAGTTAAAAGCTGAAATAAATCCAAACAGATGACGAGCATAATTTCCCCCCAAAAAATGGTTTATTCAAATCAGGTCAAAGCTGGTTTGAAGTTGATAAAAGTGCACAAATCTGCACTCTCACCTGCTATCTTGAGGCATATTTATTGACTACAGACAAGACTTTAGTCAGTGGTGGATCTTTCTGCCCCAGGGCAGCTTGCTCATTTTCTAAGGTATTTTCTTGTTCCAATCAATCCAATAATTTCTCATAGAAATGATTAACATATAATCTGTTAATAATGCCTAGTGAACTAATTGTATGATAGCTGTCAGGATCTGATCCATTTCCATTTTTAAACATTGGAATAATAATAGCAAACCCTGCCCCCATCCTCTAAACTGCACACTGAACAGACAATGCAAGTGAACAGGAATGCTAGAATTGGGGCCAGCACTCAGCATTAAATGCAAGGCAGGATGTGATCAGCAGTTCATGCTCTACTAGAGTTAAGTTTAGAAATAATAATCTCCAAGATGGAAAAGGAAGGCTGCCCAGGAGCACTATTTATATTAGCTAACAGTAGATATGGATGGCATTAAACCAACATATAAATACTTTGAAAATGCAATTCCCAGGAATTAACTGGGGTATAATAAACCAAAATAACTGCTGTAACATGCCAGACCCTAGAGAAAACACTGCAGAAGGTGGCTGAATCATTTGCTCTTGATACTTTTATTAGGTATTGCCATGCCTCTCAGTGGACCTGGGTCCTCTCTACCCTTTACTTAACTAGGGCTTTATCTCTTCTTCGCTTGAGCAGGGAGAGAAAAAAATTCAGTATTTTATTTTTATTATCCACATTTTTGTTATCTTCATTATCTGAAAAATCTGATTTTTTTTAGAAGCTCATTGTAAATACAAGTTGAATATTCCCTTAGCCAGAATTCTGAAATCCAAAACTGTCCAAAAACCAAAACCTTTTTAATGGTTGGCTGAGATAGTGACACCTTTGCTTTCTGATGGTTCAGTGTAGACAGACTTTGCTTCATACACAAAATTATTAAAAACATGATGTATAAAATTATCTTCAGGCTATGTGTATAAGATGGACATTATATGACATATACATGAATTATGTGTTTACAACTGGGCCCCAGTCTCTAAGATATCTCATTATGTGTGTATATATATATATGTGTGTGTGTGTGTGTGTGTGTGTGTGTGTGTGTGTGTGTGTAAATACAGGTATTCCAAAATCCAATAAAATCCAAAACACCTCTTCTCCCAAGTATTGTGGATAAGGGAAACTCAACCTGTAAAAGTATTTTAGATGATTCAGCAAAGTTCAACTGTAAGAGAAATTTGATGACTTACTTTGTTTGTATGAGGCAAGAAAATCAAGAATATTTTGGGTTAGTTCCTATAATACAGTACTTATCTGAATGTGCTCTATGCTCATACACTCCCCCCAGCTCCTCCTTGTCTCCTGCACTGCTCTGCTTTCTTCTCTCTTTTGATTTAGTGGCAGACCATAGTTTACTGTTTACCGTCACATCGGTGTGTGCAACTATAACTGAAGGAAGACACAAATTTGCTCATTAATCAGGATTATAACCACAATTTAAACTGCCAGCTTTCCATAACTTGGCAACTTCCACATGCATTGGACTACATCACCCACTGCCAAACAGCATCTCCGATTGATCATTTGGCTGGGGATAATAAGTGTTGTAATACAACACATTTGGATTATACCGTGTTGTGGATTTCTGACATGAACTGTAACTTTCTTTCCATCATATTAGCAAACTAGGCAGTATGGGAGGAGAATGAATAAAAACAGGGATTATACAACCATAGGAGTCCTTCACACAGTTTAAAGCTATATCTTGTTTCATGGTAGGTTTTTCCAGCATAGTAGGATATTGTTTCATAGTTGCCTGTTCCATCATGGTAGGATAAATAAAGTCTTATGGACGTCTTAATAATCTTGCCCATCTTAATACAACTTATACTCAGGATCCCTTTTGTATATGTCTTACCAAATTCCTAATTTACAACACAATTATAAAAGGAAAGAGCACTGAAGGAAAGCTCACAAATACATTTTTAAAAAACACAGGGAAAAAATCCTCAATCTATAAATTATTCATTTCAAATTAGATTCACTCAGTTCTATTAAAATGTTCCTCAATTGTATTATTGCTGACACAGAACTTCATTTCATCTTCCCAATACAGAGTTTATTTGTGCTATTAATAAGCAAGATTGCCATAGGGATTTCGGCAGCAGTAATATATTGTCTCTGTTTTCCTCTTTTCTTTCCCCTTCCACTTGATATATAAAGGTGCATTTATTTCAAAGAGAAACACTCCAATTGCCCATCACTTGAAGAAACAAGTAGGCATCTTAATGAAAGCAATATTTTAAGACTGACATGTTTGTTGATCAACCACATTTGTCAAAAGGCAAAAGCAACACTTCAGATGTAGAACAGCTAGGAAAGAAACACTAATGACATTACATGGGAATGATAAGGAATCTCCAGATATGACATATAGGTCTGAATCCTACTGGAGTCCAACTAGAGCAGAGCCCTTGGATAACACTGTTAAATGGTCAGTAAAGCTGCAGGTAAATTCCATTAATGTGGCTACTCTAGTTGGGACTGGTGATGTGATCCAATTGGAAGATTTGCTTTATAAGAAAGCCACATTTGCCTCATTCCAGATTTAAACTGCAAATCAAATCATGTTCATTAGGGATAAATATGCAGTCAGCTCTTTGCATCCATGGATTCTGCATCCATAGATCCAACCATTTCTGGCTCAACATTTTGTTTTTGGTTTTTTTTTAATCCAAAAAAATAAAGCTTGATTTTACCATTTTATATAAAGAGCACCATTTTACTATGCCATTGCATAGATTGAGACTTGAACATCCACGGATTTTGTTCCTGGAACCAAACTACAGCAGATACCAAAGGCCCACTGTATTTGGGGAGAAGGACGTCCATTCACACTCAGCAACCCTACCGCGCACTCTGGCCGCCATCATTCCATGTACCTGTCCATTTGGGGAGTACGATGATGACATCTGCACGGCACAGCGCCCCAACAGCACTGTGCCATGTAGAGGCCATCATCTCGTGCGAGTGCACCAATGGCGCACTGCCTAAAAAGAATCTGCCAGGAGCAGGTTCTTTTTTGGCCTCTCGGAGGCTGTGGCATTTGGTTGCCACGGTCTCCATCTGAGGCAGAAAGGGGCAGTTTCAGAAAGGGGCTGGACAGATGAGTGCTTTGCGGGGGCTGAGCGTTTACATGCTCAGCAACCCTACTGCGCATCTTGGATGCCATCATTGCATGTGCCCATTTGTACGGGGCACACGATGATGATGCCCGTGTGGCACAGCACCCAAACAGTGCTGCACCACGTGGATGTCAACATCACATGTAAGTGCGCCAATGGTGCCCCGTGCATGGTTGGTTCTTTTTAGGCCTCCCAGAGGCTGTGGCATTTGGTTGCTGTGATCTCCATCCATGGCAGAAAGGGCAGCATCTCGCCGCCCCTTTTCTCCCAATCTGTCTAGCCCCTTAGTTAGGTAGACTTAACTACCGTAAGTAGCTAATGTAGAATATTGGCCTACATGCAACATTTAAGGGCACACTTTTGAATCATTGGCTGCATCTGCAGTGCAGAAATAATACATATTGACACTACTTTAACAGCTGTAGTTCAGTGCCATGGAATTCTTGGATTTGTAATTTTGCGAGATATTTAGCATGTGGGAGAGTTCTCTGAGAGGTACTTAAGTGCAACAAACTACAAATCACAGGATTGCATAGAACTGAACCATGGTAGTTAAAGCAGTGTCAAATTGCATTATTTCTGCAGTGCAAGATGCAGGCCCAGTTTCTCAAGTTAATGACGATATAATTTCCATTTATTCTAGTTAACAGTATTCAAAAGATGACTGTTATGCCTGGATCTAGCCCTAAGTATAAAAAAGGATTATCAGGAATACAAATACCTCCTGATTTTTCAGCTGTTATTCTCAAACCTTCTTCGCTAATGAGGCATATTTTGCAACTCTCTGTGTAGTAAACAGCTGCAAGAAGAATAGCCGCCTTCTCTAACACAGGCACTTGATAGGAAAGGACTCTAAAGTCTTGCAAGAAACGTAGACTGTCAGTGAATATATAAAGGACAACTTAATATGTAATGGATAACATCTCTTACTTCTCATGAGCTACAGTAAAATAATCTTTAACAGTGAAAATGTACTTTATTTTAACAGTCAGACTCCATCCAGGCTGCTGCCATACTGCAGAAGTAATACAGTTGTGGCACCGAAGCTCTCTGACAGAAAATAGCAATAGCAATAGCACGTCCATTTCTATACTGCTTATTACTGCACTTAAGCATTCCCTAAGCAGTTTACAAAGTGTAACCTAATTGTCCCCAACATTTTAGCGACCTCGGAAGGATGTAAGGCTGAGTCAACCCTAAGTCCCTGGCTGTTATCTAACTCATGGCTGCAGTACAGGCATTTAACCACTGCTCCACCAGGGCTCCTAAGAGAAGGATAAATATAGCACAAAATTACAAATCCCAGAATTCCATGGCATTTAAAATAGTGTCAAACTGCATTAATTTTGCCTGCAGATGCAGCCCCAGATAGGCAAATTGCATGTTGTTAATGAACAGTCATACAATATTGTCTTAAAGGGGGATAGTATTATCACTGACATACTGACTTTTAGTATTTTGAATTTTCCCAGAAGTGTACTCTATTGTCCTTCCATCTTGTAAGGTAGAAAGTAACAGCCAGTGCTGTCTTCTCAGGTTCAGGCAATAGTATAGATTTCTATTTCAAGAAGCAAGATCAGCACTGAATACAATACAAGATACTTCAAGTGAAGTAGAGCAGATCTGATATCTGGATCTTCCTGAGGTTCATATGTAAATACCAGAAATTCCAAACTTCCATCCAATATGATGAAAGGTCTAACTGCTGCCTCTCAGTATAGTGGGGCTGATTTTTGTCTCTACCCTTCCTTCCTTCCTTCCTTCCTTCCTTCCTTTTTTTACTGTTGTTTATTGCTGTTGGCCATGCAGCAGGATGCTGGCATAGGAGTGGCGTTGGGGCATGCAGCGTGCAGAATCACACCTCCACTCTTCCCCGAGGCCAGCATTAAATGCCAATCTCTTTAGTCCCTATGACAGGTTTTCTTCCCTTTGTTATAATGGGATAAAATTGTTAGGCTTGGAAATCCTATAGCAAGGGATTATGTTCACCCAATAGCAAACAAATAGTTTCAGGTGTCTAATGCTACTTGTATTTGCTTGTTTTAAAAGAAAAAAATTAAAGATGGATTATTATTTTTAATTGAAACTTCTCAAGTGGCAGGGTGGGACCTCGAGAGCACAAGTGTTGTTCAAGGGGGCTGAGAGTTGAAAACCCTGAAATCTCCTCTTCCTCTTCCCAAACATTTTCTGTCTTGGAAGGGAAAAGAAAAACAAGAAGGGCACACTAAACCAGGCACAGGCTGGGATTGAGCCTCTAGGTGCACAAGGCTGGGCATAGGCTGGGGCTGACCCTCAGGATTCATGAGACCAGGCATGGGACATTGGTGAGATTCTGGGAAGCTAGAAGCTGGGTCTCTCCATCCTGGTGTGTTTGTGTTTTAATTGATTTTATGTAGATGTACTGGTATATTTGTAAGCTTGCTTTTACTGGTTAATTTTAAGATATTTTAGAGATACTTTGGTCAAAGACCGTAAATAAAATTGATTGAACTGATTGATTGATTGATTGATTGATTAACAAGAAGGGTGCTTTGAGCCTTTGCCTGAAGGAAGAGAGCTACTTCCTTATAAAATATTAAACTATGAATATACATGAATGTCTGAACAAACACACAAACACTAAACAAAATATTTTAATTCACATACTGTGTTGGACAGTGGGGCATGATGTCCACATGTAAATGTAAAGGGGGTCACAAGAGGAAAAGGTTTGAGGACCATTGTACTAGTGTATTATCTGGAACAACATGAAACTGCCCCATTGGGGTGAATGGCTGAACTGAAAGTGGGAGCTTCTCAGTGAGGAGCTTTCCTGACTAAAAATGACTCAATCCTCTGGGCTGCCTATTAGATCCTTTTGGGCAGGAAAGAGTTTAAAGGTTTCCTGTCACAGCAAAGCCTTATTCTAGCAGAAGCTATATCCAAGTTCTTGTATTCCAGTTTTGCTGTTAGTCTTCCCTTCTAGTTTTGTTTCTGCTCTGATCTTGACTGCCTTTTGGTCCTGATTTCTGGTGGTTCTTGACTCCTGGTTTGCTTCAAACTGCTGCCATTGGTCCAGCTTTAACTGTAGCATACTCTAACCTGTACAAATGTACATTATGGTCCTGTCTGCACTGGCACGGGGCAGCCCGGAGTATCCTGGCTCCAGAACTGCCCCAGTCCTCTTCCATTGCAAAGGCCCTGCATTCCGATGCTGAGCACCTGATCACACACATGTCCTGCTCAGCCTCATGGTACATCTACTGCCGCCATGGGTTACTTCACTCGAAAGTCAAAATGAGGTGCTCAGCCTCGATCACATGGTTCGGTGCCTTGTTCTGACTTCAGAGTAAGTGTCAGCAGCACCAGATGTGCTGGGTGGCTGAGTAGACTGCATGCAGCAAGCCTCCAAGTGTTGAAACAGAGGACTACAGATGATCCAGAGCAAATAGTAAGTTATTTTAATGCTTGTTAATTGTGTAATACCCTAGTTCTGGTGCCAAACAGGTTGGTCATCATCTAGTCTATTCACACCAGAACTTGGGTTTGGGGCCATGCATCATCTGGTCTCCTCGCTGAGAGGATGGCAGGTGGGGGGAACATTTTATTTCACACACTGACAGGGCTACAGCTACCTAAACCTTCCTCTGGCTTACATATCATAATGGCTAATGGTGAAATTCCTTCGAGATACAATTTCATAATATATTCATCTTATATGTTCTTTATGAGAAAAAAAAATCTCCAACCCAAACATTATTAAATAATTCTGAGGAAAATGAAATAATAAAATATATCCCCTGAAGTATAATAAACATGAAAATAAAACTCTTGGGGAAGGGAACAATGTATTCGGCTCTCCAATTTGCTGCAATATGCTAAGCCCTGAATATAAATCCTAGTAGAAAAGGTTTAAAACCCCAAAGGCCTTCCCCTGGAATACACAGTATAGTAAATGATAACTGTGGGCTGAGTTCTGAACCCAGAGATCAAAAGGCTCCACAATTCCATCAAGGATTGTAGTTTGAATCTTTATGATGAGATTCAACAGCATCAATCATTAGAAAGTTTAATAAGCTCTGCAGAGGCTGTGGCATCCGCCAAGAGAGCTCATTCTTTAACACATTATTGACAACAATACTCTTCTAAGTTCAGAGAACCTGTCACATTTGAAACCCATCTCCTCCAGCACGTCTATGCAAGTCTGTTCTTGGAAACATGAACACTGAAAATTCAAGAATTATGACAGGATTCCTTTCTAAATTTGGAAACACACATAGACCCCCCAAATCTGGCTTATTATTACAAGAATCAACCTCACACTAAGTTAGACTTTCAGTCCATATAGTTCAGGTTCAGAAATCAGAACAAGTTGTATTTTTGGACACCTCCTTGACTTCTGCAGGCATCATATGATCATGCTGGATGGGACATTCTCAGAGTTGCAGTTTTAAAGTGGAACCGTGCTGAGTTTTGCTCAGCACTGTTCACACTGGCTGGCAATGGTTTTCGAGCATTTTAGGCAAGGCTTATTCCCACCTAAGAATAGAAAAGTAGTATGTTGGATTTGCATTTCCCCATGGCCTGCCCTTGAAACTGAAGATTGTTTGCCTCAGAAATCTATGTATCTGTGAGGTTTATAACGTGTTTTAGAGAGAAAGCCATGCACACATTTTGAAAATGTACACAACTAAAGATGTGTACATTTGAAGAATGCAGCCATACACACTTTATTCAATGTAATACTGTAGCAGCTTATTAATGCTTGGACTAAAGGCTATTTGCATACAAAAGAAGTAAAAATGGCAATATGGAATAAAGACTGTATAGATCTAGAATACTTTTTTAAAAATTCAATACAGTTAAAATACTTTGACTACAAACCACAAGGCTGTGATTGGATAAGAGCATCCCCAGTACAATCGACTGCAATATCAATAATAACTCTTGCCTAAATTTTCATAACTGCCCAGACAAAAAGATAAGTCCTGTGCATTACCATAAAGCCAGTATCAGACAGAAGACAGAACATCTTTTCTGGAACAGTATTAGAATGTTGGTAAGGCAGAATAGATCCCAAAAATTTAGTTCTTGGTTCAGAATATAAAGAACACAAGAACAAATAATGAAGCAAATCCTCAGTTTCTGGAGCCCTACAAATACAGAAATGGAGGGTCAAAGGGGTAAGAGAATGTTTGCTGTTGATCATTGTTGTAGGCATGTTTAAACCACCTTGTAGGCGTGGTTTAAAAACAAAGCTATAAAAGCTTGCCTAAGTTTTGGAAATGTAAGTGTTGCCAAGTAAATAGCCCTCTGATGGTCAAATGTCTAGAGTCTATATCATTATTTTAATAGAGTTATTAATAGCCTGACTTTCAATTGAATGCTATAGACAAAAATGTACCCACAAAGTTTCTCTTTTGAACTCAGGATGGAAAAACAGTCCACTGAAGCCAACAGTGATATCTTGAACTCCAGACTTTGCAGTTCAATAACTGTTCAAAACATAACTCAGTGTAAAAAAAAAACAGCCACCCACCTTGAATCTCATTGTGGGAGAAAGGTGGGATATAAATCCTTGAAATAAATAAAATAAATAAAAATGCATACATGAAATATGTATTAATTGTGGTTTGCAAAAATTGATAATATTAAAGTAGTATCAAAGTGCTATGATGACACAGTGTGGATGCACCCGTGGTGATAGGAGTCTGTCCTCTCTTGTATCATACCTGTCTTGTATCATACCTGAGAGCAGGGTGCTTCCACTCTCTCCCTTCTCTCCCGGCTTACAGAATCTGTCACATGAGATGGCTGCCAAACTCTGCCTGATGTCAAAGTGCCTTCTATTTTGGAAACTAACAGCATACCTACAGTATATGTGGCTGCTGCTATGACAGAGCTTCTTTTGATAATTATTTTATATGCCTGGATGCTCTAGAACAGCAGAAATGCAGAGCATACAGACTTTACATTGACACTGACTTCAGTGCAGTCCTCCTTTTTCCATTTTATTATTTTATCAAGTTCCTGGCATGACTTTTTTCATTCCCCCAAACTGATGCATTTTTAATTTCTTAGGTGGCTGTTTCCTCCCCCTCCTCTCTCTAGCTAACTCATTTTCTCCTCTGGTTTATTAAAATTATCAGATATACTGGCAAAATGGAAAGCAGTATAGATTTCAGCCAAGCCTTAAAAAGTGGCCTTCAGATATGCAAGTAGAATCTTGCATTATTAATGGTGTTTGCATTCAGAGGCTCTTTCACTGGGGACTTTGTTGCTGTTGTTGTTGCATCCCCCCTTCCCCCAGTGCTATACAAAATAATTGAGGCTATTCCTTCCCTCATGCTGATCTCAGTTATTAACATTCCCCTTCATTAATTTAAGATGTATAATACTAGCTACTGTACAGGATGCTTCCAGCCCTTGTCACTCACCCCAGGATTTTATCTTATTCTCTTCTGTTTAGTCTTGTTTTACTGGTAACTTATCCACCCCTGAATGAAGGGTAAAACAGTTACTTGTGCATTCTGGTCAGAGCTTTGAGTGTGACATTGTAGGAATAACTCGAGGCATGTTTACTATCCCCTGAAGTTAGCTCTGTTGGATTTACTCATTGGTTGTTATACAGAAGTAACTTATTACATGGCTCACTAGTAATAATGTTTTGTTACTTTATAATTATTGTACTTTTTACCCTTAAGACCCTTAAAAGTAACAATATGACAAAAGTACTCCTTAAATGACCACCCAAAGTAAGTTTTTAAGGAGTAATGAGTAAACATTCCTTGTTACACGATGTGTGTGTGTGTGTGTGTGTGTGTGTGTATGGGTTTTAATTAGCCATGCCAATGATGTCATTACCTTAGAGGTAATGTTTTACAGGTAATGTAATTGCTTGCAACTTATGGGTTAAAATCTACAGTTAGTATCAACTAGAGGAGAGTCACTGAATCAATTGGATTTACCTATGTATTGACTCACCATTCAACAATTGACTGAATGAGTTCTTTAGATCCGATTGACCAACAGAACTCAGCAATTACTGTATTTACAAACTTTGAATCTGATGGAGAGTATGGCTATATACAGTGGGCCCTTCCCTTACGTGGGGGATCAGTTCCGGATCCCCCCACGTAAGGGAAATATCATGTGTGCTCGCACTCCATTGAAAACAATGGGACGTGTGCTCACGCCGGCACGCATGCCATATGTTTTATTGTTGTGCAGCTTCAGCGTAAGCTTAAAGCCGTGTATAGTGTGCCCACGTACAGTGTGGATGCACTATAGATAACTATCTATGCAATGTCTGGCTATGCCTAGTGACCACACATCCTTGTCTTGCCTTCAGGAGGTGTGAAGCAGAGTACCTAATTCTCCCTCATAAGTTTATTCATATGAAATGAAATGAAAGCCATGGAAGGTAGATAGGGATGAGAGGCTGAATCTACATAGGCTAAATAATGTGTACTTAACTGGGGTGTCACTATGGCAGGTGTGGACCACACCAGATGACACTTCAGTCTGGTGGGAGGGGCACCCAGTTGGGCAGTTGTACCTGTCCATCCCAAGACTCCCTCAGTTGCCCCCTTCCACCAGCCAGGGTACTTCTGCCTTCCATCAGCTGTGACCACTGGTGGGGGTGAGATGCTGCTGCCACCCAGCAGCTCCTTCTGAGTCTAGTGGGGCTGCTGGCCAAGTGGGGAA